>NW_028274807.1:3839971-4151792 GCF_037043125.1 Eumetopias jubatus | reverse complement strand
CAGCCGCTTGCTGCCCCGTGTCCTCGCCGGTACGTCGCAGGAAAACACATGTGGTGCTGGCGTACTGAGCGTTCTGCACGCCCTCTGATTGTTCCCGCTCTCAGCGGACCTGGACTTGGCTTCTAGGAAGGACAGGTAGACAGTGGGAAGTCTGACAGTCGGACGGCTCAGCTTCGCGTAGTTGTGATTGTTCTGTGTTCAGATAAATCCCTTGTTTCTCCTCCTTTGCACCTGTCATCCAGATGTTTTCCTGAATGTCTGACTTGCTCAAACGGCCAAGGGCTGGCTGATGTTGCAGATGGGTCCTCAGATCTTGGGCAGCTGTCTCAGGGCTGACGGCAAGGTTCTCTGAGGCGGGGTGCACAGCTCTTGGGGGTGCCAGTAAGAAGAGTGTACAGCTTCTGTCTGTGTCCCTTAGAGTACCGATCAGCTGTGAACTGGGAAATCAGAGGGAAGATGGTGTGCAAGGACGGGCAATGTTCCTGGACCACATTCTCGTACCACGGCCTCCTAGAAGCCCCACGTGGAGGGCAGAGATGCTAATGGAGCAGGGACTGCCCTTAAGCTGCAGAGAGACAGTGCTCTAGGAGAAGGAGAAGCAGGTCAGGACCTCTGGGCACTCTGCTGTGGGCTGCGGACTCCGACAGTGGTGGGGCAAGGCTGCCCCACGCCTCCATCGGCCCAGGACAGCCAGGGGTACATCTGTGGCCCTGGCATAATTAATGCACAGTGGTTCCTTTCACTATCAACGTTGTCCCTGCTGGTAAATCATCCAGACGCCACACAGGGGTGGCGAGGTGAGCGGAGGGGCTGTTCTTGTTCCACAGCCTCCAGAAGATTCTCCTTCTGGGCGCAGGCCATGTGCCGGCATCCTCTGGGGTCAGTGGGCGGCATCTGTGAGGGCCGGGCACCATCAGCCTCGATGTGATGTTCTTTCTGGCCACAAAGAAAATGTCGATATGGAGACGTGTTACCGAATACGTGACCTAATGCTTTTCCCGTCACCTGATGCGTTGCCGCTCCAGACGTGTTTATTCTCTGTCCTGCAGCGGCCCAGAAACTCAGAGGCCGAGTCAGAATAGCAGATGTCAGCTACGTGGAGTCCTTCCGCAACCCAAGCAGCAAGGAGTATCGGGACTTCCAGGAGCGATTCTTTAGGATGGTGAGTTGGAGAAACCGCCCCTTCCTTTCGGGATGTGCTGAGGGAGGTGGGTAGAATCCCAGTCACAGCCAAGCAGGCGCTCGGGACCCCTCATCTCCCAAGGGAGCTGGGCGTCCCTCGGTCCGCCACGAGACACATCAGCGGGTGGGAGCCACGCCCTGTCCTCTGTTGGGTCCTCCTTTACACTGTTAGCTGTTGAGCGAGCCTCCTTTATCGAGGTGGGGCCTCGTGGAGCAGAAAGCCTGAGGAAGGAAATGTTTTAAAAAATTGACATTTATTTCACGTATCCTAAAATTCACACTTTCAAAGTGCTTAGTGTTGTGGTTGAGGTTTTATCTGTGAAATTGTGCAACTGTCACCACTAATTCCAGAACATTCCCATCACCCCCAAAACAAGCCCCGCACCCGTTTCCTGCGACTCTCCCCCGCCCCCTCCCCTGGCATCCCTGACAACCGCCACTGTGCTCTCTGTCTCTGTGGATCTGCCTGCCCTGCACGTCTCATGTGCCAAGAATCACGCAAGACGGGGCCTTCTGCATCTGGCTTCTCTCTCTGAGCGGGCTTCAGGGCAAGTCCAGGATGTGGCAGGGACTTCCCCACACTTTATGGCCGGATAACTGTCCACCGTATGGACGGACCATGTTTTGGGTATCCATTCACTGGCTGGAGTGCATTGAGATGCTTGCAGTTCCTGGCGAGCATGAATAGAGCGCTGATATTTTCCCTAATCTTTCTGGTGCTTCCCCTGCCATCTCACGCACACTCCCAGAGACGGTGTCCTTTTACAGGTCAGTCGGGGCGGCAGCCTCCATGTTCTTTGTTGCTGGAGGTTGGATTCCCCTTTGACACATAGAGGATGCACTAGTCATGATCTCGTGGTCTTGTTTGTACCATGGACCTCTCGTCCATTTTAGCTTTTCCTCACTCTGGGGTTTAAGACCAGGAGAGAGGGTTTGGCAGCGCCACCTCGGGGCAGAGCGTGCTCACACCATAGCGTGATGCCTGCATTTCTGTTCTACACTAAAGGCATCACTAGCTGATGAAATGGGTCGCGCTGCCTCCAGGAAGTGTCCCTCTGGGGCTCCTCGGGATCTGGGATTCTGCCTTATTTGTTCTGGGTGCCCAGCTCCTGGCCCAGTGCATGGATTCAAGCACTGCTGATGGCTCGATTCAATGGCTTCTTTAGGTTCCGTGATGGTCACACATAATACTAAGCAACAGCACTGAGCATCAGCCCACAGAGCCCTGGGGGTCACATGCAGCAGCCCCATTTCCACTCAAATGTCTGGATGAATCCTTCCTCTTCAAACCATGTCCTCCCTTGCCTACTTCTGGAGACTATTGTTGGTTTGTCTAGAATTTCAGGATAGCAAATAATCGTGCACCGTATCACATACGTAGGACTTTCGGACACATTTTGGGAGGTTGTGGGTTCATGTGGCACCTTGTCCCTTGTCACTTAAGTGAGGAGCCTGGAACTTTGTTTTGAGACTAATGCGAAGTGCAACCAAAAGTGACTTTAATCCAAACCTATGACAGATCCCTCTCTGTCCCCCCAGGACAGGGCTTTTGCATCTTGCCCGCACCGGCCAGCAGATATGCTTTTGGGGGATGGGGCTCTTCCCGGGACCTCAGGACCCACAGGCACTTGTGCTGGGCTTGGGACACGGCACACAGGCCGAGGCCCAGAACTGAACTTGGTCTTGGCCGTTTTGCTGCTGACCAGACTCCCAGGAGGTGCCCCTTGGGTCAGGTGGCCGGCTTCCTCTCGGTGGGCAGCTCTTTTCACCTGCGGTCTCTCTAAAGGTGCGGGCTTCCTTGCCAGCCGCCGTGCTCCGGCTCGTGGACACCGGCGGGGTCCAGATGGAGGTGACCCGCATCGCCAACGGCAGCGTTGTGGTGGAGTTTAACCTGCTGATCACCGCAGACGTGGATGTCCGCGAGGTGTCCGCCGCGTTCCTCGTGGCCTTTCAGAACGTGTCTCTGCTGGAGGTGGTCGGAGGGGACACCTTCATACAGGGTAGGTGGAGGCCGGGCCCCCCGGAGACTTACCGTGTTCTGGAAGAGAGGCAGAGAGAGCCCAGCTTCTGCCTTCATTTGGAAGATGTCACCCCGTGCACCTCCTCTCAGGGGCCCCCCTGCAGGAGGTGAAAGTGGGGAGCAGATAGCACCCTCATTTCTCTGATCACTACTGTGTTGTTTCTGAAGGTTTAGGGGCTGGAAACACCCTGGCTTGAAGCTGCTCAGATGCCCAGAGATGCTGCTCCCCTTCCGGGGGCCGCATCCCATCCTGGGCCTCCTCTGCCACCCACATCACTGGGCTGAGGACGCACCTGTCCCTCTCTGCAGTCACACTTCCTCCCAGGCAGTTTCCAGGGAGATCCTGGTAAAAATAACGGAAAAGAAAAGCATCTTCTCTCAAGTCGTGTTCGTCAGCTCGAGCTGTCATCACCAAATACCACAAGCGGGGAAGCTTAAGCAACATGAGTGTACGTTCTCAGCTCTGGAGGCTGGACGTCCACGATCCTGGGGCTGGCTGGTTTGTTTTCTGGGGCAGGGTCCTCTCCCTGCCATGTGGACAGAGGCTTCTCACTCTGGCCTTCCCCCTGTGTGCGCACAGAGCTCTGGTGTCTCGTCTTCTAAGGACACCACCCCTGTTGGGTCGGGGTCCCACCTTTATGGGCTCATTCAGCCTCAATTACCTCCTAAACACGCCATCTGCGTATGGTCATATGAGCAGCTGGGGCTTCAACGTATGCATTTTTTAAAGAGATTTTATTTATTTGACAGAGAGAGAGAGAGAGAGCGTGCAAGCAGGGGGAGTGGGAGAGCAGGGAGCCCGATGTGGGGCTCCGTCCCAGGACCCTGGGATCATGACCTGAGCCGAAGGCAGATACCCAACCAACTGAGCCACCCAGGTGTCCCAACGAATGTATTTTGGGGACACGATTCAGTTCATAGCATGTATCACACATGAAAATAAGTGATAGAAAAAACTTAGAGTTACATGTGCAAAAACCATCAGAGACCATATACGTTATTTTTCTGGTTTTTGGAATGAGACGGGTTTTCTAAGTTTTAAAAATAGAAGGCAAACAAGCCCACAGAGGCAAAGGCTGAAATACTTGACTCTATAAAAATGTCAGCCTTTTATATTAAACAAAATAAAGGCACCAGTGTGAAGAAAGCAACACCCCAAAACTGTTTGAATAACCTGATGAAGAATTACATCCCAAATAGAGGGAGAGATCCCACATGTCGATAATAAGGTACTATGAACCTGCACTGATCTTTATGACTAAGATAAATGCACACCAGGCCTGAACAGAGAACGCAGCACAGAAGAGACACAAATGAGTAGCAAAGAGCAATAATCACAGACATTCCCACTGAAACGGGCCACTCATGTCCATCTGGGAGCAGTGGGGTTTTAACCAGAAACACCTGAACACTGGCCAGAGTGGGCCACAGCGGGCCTCGCGGTGGGAACAGGATTTGCTCGAACTTCCTGGAAATCAGTTTGACGATATTCACCAAGAGCTTTACAGATGTCCACCTGCTTTGGTTTGGGAACATCACGTGCAGGCCTTCAGCCTACAGAAATAACCTCAGTTTGGACCATAGTTCATAGGCAGAGATACCCACCCTCAGCGTTACTTTAGAAGTAGAAGACTTGTAAGCGGCCGGCAGTCCTGTCATAGGGGAGATATTAAGTAAACCATGGCCCATCCGTGCCATGGACTGCCATGCAATTATTTTAAAAGTGAGGCTCGATGAGACAGGAAATACTCCTGAAACAGGGGTTAGGGAAGAGGGCAGGACTTGCGTGTGTGGGGAAAGCATGACCCGAGCTGTGTCACCATCTGTGTTTTAAAGGACCAGAATCACTGTGCAAACTGTTCTTTGTGGGAGGTGGCCTTAGGTGTGGATTGTGCTGTTTGCTAGGCTGGCCTGATTTTTACCCATTTTCTGCAGTAAACCTGTATCACCTGTGAATAAGAGTAGCTGAGCATAGAGACCCAAGCAAGCAGTGAGCGTTGGGCCTTCTGTGGGGACGGGCTTGCTACGGGGATGCTTAGGCACAGCTTAGGAGCTGCCCTGTGCCCTGCCCCGCCCCCTGGGGACCAGGAACCCTCCTTCCCCAGCGGCCCCCGGAGGCGTCCAGACACTGGCCGAGAAGCAGATGCCTCCCTGACTGGCCAGCTTTGCGGTCACTCCATAATTTTCAACTCCACTGCCCGAGATGTGGTGGTGGTGGGGAGCGTGTGAATAGCAGCACGGAAGTGCCCTCGGGCCCCGTGACCCCGTGACCATGTCCTGTCTTGTCTCTGATGTCGCGCAGATTACGACGAGTGTGAGAACCAGGAGCACGACTGTGAGCCGGGTGCGTCCTGCCGCAACACTCTGGGCTCTTTCACCTGCAGCTGCACAGGCGGCGCCCCCCGCTTCCCTGTGGAATATTCTGGAAGACCCTGTGAAGGTGAGATTCCCATAATCCCTTTCCCGAGATACTGTCGGGTGATCTGTTCTCTTAAGGACGTTCGTTTGCAAAGTGCTTCCTTTCCAAACGAGGCCAGCATACTTTTATGTCTTGGACGCGTTTTCTAACGTGCGTGCATGCGTGTACATGCACACGTATGTGTCCCTTCACGCTCTCCCGTGCGTCCCCAACCTCCTGGGTGGCACCGCGTATCTCCGAGTGCCTCTGGTGAGAAACTACACACGTAAGGTCCACCGTGTTCTCTCAGATTCTAGAAGATGACCTCCAAAGCCTACAACCCATGTGATAGGCAACACGTGGGAAATGTTTCTGCTCGGCCCTTTCTTTCCACCCAGGACTTTTCCCATTAAATGGGGCCTCAGTGGATTCAGCACTGACCCCGAGGTGACCCTTGCCATCCAGGGATCTGTGGTCAAGTGAAGCGAGACAGACGTTTATACAAGTAAACACTTGTCGCCGGGAATATGGAATGTGTTCTGCTTGAGGTAGAAGCAGGGGGCTCAGAGGGACTAAGTTGTTGCAGCCTCATGAGTGTGGTCAGGGAGGGCTTCCTGGAAGAGGTGTCTTGGAGCCGGTCTTAAAGGACAGCCTGGACAGCACTAGGCAGAGGGAGCTGCAGTGGAGCAGGGGATGCTGGGTCCATGCAGCAGTGAGAACAGAGCTCCTGATGGTGCACATGGTTCAGGCGCAGTTTGGGCTGGCTGAAACTTGGGGCACCTTCAGGAGATGGGTGGGAGAGAGCGGGAAGCCAGCTGCCAGGAAGTAGGTGAGGCCAAATGAGAAGGCAGTGAATGCCACGAGCAGAGGTTTGGACTGCATCTTGGAGATGAAGGAGCTAGGCAGTGGGCGAGCCCGACCTTGAGGGAAGAGAAGACAGGTGCCAGGGTGGCAGGTGATAGAGCTGGGCCCAGGGAGCCGGCTGGGCTGTGTCCCAGGTCTGCTTTGTGCAGACTAGGGAGGAAGCCCTCCGAGAACCCTGCAGGTCTTTATAGGGTGTCTGCGTTCCGGTGGAGGTTGAAACCATGCTTTGGGGGAAGCAGGAAGCTGGGGACTCAGGATCCTGAGAGTAAACATCATTAACTCACCTTAGAAATTAGAGGGCTTGTCACCGCAAGTCCACAGGTTCAGCCCACAATGGCGTCAGCCTGAGAGAGGCCGGGGGCGGGGGGCAGAGGGCACCTTGGTCTCCTGGCCCACGGGAGCCCCCGGCAAGCCAAGCCAGACCCCGCTGGATGGCTGGCAGGAACGTGGTGCCGGGGGTTCGGCATTCTGGCTGCGGCCAGGATGTGCAGTCCAGGTGTGTGCTGCTCTTCCCATCTGACCTCACCCCCTGTGCCCCTGCCCTCCCCCAACCCATGCGGGCTGCACAGGCCAGGCTCGGGTGGCACTCCCGAAACACAGACCCACTCTTGGGTTTCATCTCCTTGTGCCTTGCAGGTGGCTTCCCTGGCAACACAACCCAGGCTCCCGGCCCCTTTCTGGGCCCTGGCCTGGAGCAGCTCCCCACCCCGGCAGGACCCAGGGCTGCCTCTGTGCCGGGTGCCAGCCAGGGCCCCCACGACCCGCCCCAGCGGCTGAAACTGACCGAGGCGGTCAGGGTGCTCTGCGAGATTGAGAAGGTGGCCATCGCCATCCAGAGGCGCTTCCTGCAGCAGGAATCCATCCCCGAGTCTTCCCTGTACCTGGGACACCCATCCTGCAACGTGAGCGACCACAACAGCACGCATGTGCTCCTGGTGGCCGGGTGGACCGAGTGCGGAACCGTTGTGCAAAGTGTAAGGGCTGGGGAGCCAGGCTTGGGTGCACACAGGTTGGGGGGGGGGGCAGTGCATTGAGCATCAGGAGCACCAGATGGGGAGGACCCACAACTGTCCCAGGGGACCAGGGAAGACTCTGCACCCATGGTCTCTGACTCTAAGTGGGGGACCCAAGAAAGGGGGACTGGATAGGGCAAGTTCTTACCAGGGACCAGACTGTGCCCTGGAATCAGGAGAGAGTTTTGAGCTCTGCCTGCCCTGTGGGATTCTGGTGCAAAGGGCCTGGGGTCGACCTCAGGGTTTAAAGAATACTTCCAGTGATTCTGCAGCGTAGGCAGGATGGACAGCCAGTGGGAGAGGAAAAAGGGAGGAAAGCGAAGTGTGTTAACATGAGTGTCCAGGTGTGCACATGTGTGAGAACGTGCATGTGTGTAGGTGAGTGTGTGTGAATGTGCACATGTGTGAGTGTGTGCATGTTTGTGTACGCCGGGCAAGTGGGGTGGTGTGATCAGACCTGGCCAGAGGGATTGTGGGCCTGCGAGTAGTTGTCTTCACTGCGGAGTCCTTGACAGGTGCAGGGTCCTCCCTCTGCCCGCACAGAGAGAAGTCCAGTTAGGGGTGGGACCCCCAGCTGGCGGCACCTCCTGTCTCATGTGCAGGGTGAGCTCTGGGCCCATGTGAGCTCCCCTGGTCTGTGGCACCCCCGCACCCCATGAGCTGGGCTGACCCGCTCCAGGCCCTGATTCTTCCCAGGTTGGCTCTAGGTCACAGTTAAGGCTCCTGTGTCCCTCTTTCCTCCCCCTCCCCACAGTGTGTGCACTGAGCCGCTGGCAGGAGGGCATCAGCATCCTCCGTGAGCCCCGCCTCACTGGGCATGGTGGCCCCCTGCGAAATGTGCACCCCTTGGGACAGGACGTGTGGAAACCAACATGGGCCCCAGATGCGTGTGGGGACGACTGTGTGCATAGCCAGGGGACACGTGACCGTGGCTGGGTGAGGGGGGCAGAAAGCTGGGGGGATGTGAGGAGGTGGAAGGTGTCTGCATGGTTCTGGGGGACGGGGCAGCTGGACCCTGGGTTGGGGGGTGTGCATAGAAGGGCTGGTGTTGTGGGGAGGGGCTGGGAGATGGTCTCAGCAGGGGGCCGGCGTGGCAGTGGGGACAGGGAGGTTGTCCTCATTAGGGAAGTTGGTCCACTGGGCAGGGACTCAGGAACCCAGACTTCAACCCTAAGAACATTGTGATGGCAATTCGAGGCCTTGTTTCCTAGAATGGGGTGGGGAAAGGTCACCCCATGGACCCGCGGGCTGGTGTTCTGTGTGCCTGGTGACGGTTAGGTCCCAGTATCCACGTTTAACCAATGGGACCTGGAGGCTCAGCAAGGTCAATGGGGGGTCAAGGTTGCCCTGCCTCCACGGACCAGCCCTATGGCCTCTGTGACTCTGCCTTTCCAGGGGCCTTACGGGGTACAAGGAAGGCAAAGGCCCTGCATGCAGATGCTTCTGGCTGGAGCCTGGTCCCTGCTCCTCCGTGGGGACATGTGGGCCCCAGGCACAGGCTGGGCTGAGCTGACAGATAATATGCCAGATGAGGTGCAGGCGTGCCAGGGGCCAGGTGCCAGGGCTGCACGGTCAGCGCAGACCTGGACGTGTGGGGGGGCCACGGCAGAGTGGTGCACTTGCACACTGGGCCTGCTTGCCTCTCTCGACCGTGATTCCAGCCTCCTTGGGAGCCCTGAGTTGAAGGAGCCACCAGGATGTCCCCAGTAACCACAGAGCCTTCGTCAGCCCCCCTCCCACCCTCCGACCCGCACAACTTAAACATGACCCTGGGGGCTTGCTTCTTTTTCTTAAGGATTTCTGAGACTCACATGGAGGCAGGCTGCACTGACAGGGGGTAGCAGCTTCTTGGGGGCCTCAGTTCTGAGCCCCAAAGCCCCAAAGCCCCAAAGCGGGCAGAGGCTGGAGGGTGGGCACGGGCAGAGCTGCCACCGAGGGTCTCAGATCCAAGTCAGCACGCTGCAGCCTTGCAGAACCAAAGCGAGCGACGCTGGGAATGAATGTGGTCAGTGCAGCCAGGCTGTTCAGGGTGAGTCTCCTACTGATGGGCGGGGTCCCAGGGGCGGGGTCGCAGGGGCGATCCGGCAAGCTGGCTCTCTGCCTTTGTTTCTCTGAGCTACAGACACCTGGTAGAACTGTTATATTCAGTGGGGTTCAGGGCCTGTTCAGAGCAGAGGGAAATGCGTCTCCAGTGAGTCATCCCAGCCCTGGAATCCGCAAAAGTTCTTGATGTTTTTGACATTTACCAAAACCTAAGATTTTTCCAGAGACGGACTTATAGAAACACAATGGAGTATATACAATTAGCAGCCTCCGCCTCCTCCTCGTTTCTCTTTTTTTTTGGGGGGGGTGTGTTAAGCAGTTTAAATTTTACTGACCTCCCTATTTTTTAGAAGCTAAATCTAAGGCTTTAGGGCTCTCTGCTAAGTTTGATGTGCTGTGTACAGATCGTGCAGAGAATGCTCAGAGACAAAGTGATCCACGCCCCAGAGGATTCACCAGTGTACAGAATCATCTTCATAAACACTTCCAAAATTCTTGTGGAGACAGCAGGGAGCTGTCCAGGTTGTCTGAGGCACTTTTCAAAGCGATTTTCAAAGGCACCAAATGTACGCCATGGCAAGTACGCACTCTGGCCCGGGTGCCTGGAGCGCAGCCCTTCAGAGTCTTGACACTGTGTCTATAATGACTCTTCACCTACAGGAGCTTCTGCTTCTCAGCTGGAAGAAGCCGCCGGACCTACAAACATCAAGTAGATAACTATTCCGAAATGGAGGGGCAGATACTAGCAAATGCAGAGACAGGTGTAAATTCAAAAGTTTCAATGCTTCCATTTTTGGAAAATGCAATTAAGAACCTAGGCAAGTTTGTTCTCAGAAGCTAAAGCATCACTAGTGTCTACTAAGGAAAATGAATTCCAAGAGTTAACGTGGTTTTCACTATTTATTTAAAACTATTTATTTCACTATTTATATAAAAACCTAGAGACACCAATAATATCCGGTAGCTTCCAATATAAGCTAATGGCTGGTTGATGTTGTCCACTTACTGGTGCTTGCCGGGTCTGTGTCATATATGCACGAGGAACATACACTTGCTGTAATTTCTTGTAAGCGAGCAGCAAGTAAGGAGTCGGTGTGGGAGCTGAAGAAGCAGAAGAGCATTCAAAACATCTTCCCTGCAGTGACTTTCAGTCCAGAACCATCCGAGAGCAGCCACTCCCCCTCACGCTCCTGCAAACTTCGCACCACCTGTGACCCACTCTTGCCAGAGCCTGATTGGCCACTGGATTCCATGTCTCTATGAGATTCGTGGGTCCCATCAGCATGGCTGGTCTCCACATGTCTATTTTCAGCCATCGCTGCCTGGCAGGCTCACCACTTCCCTGCTGCCCACGCCACATCCGGGGGCTCCTGCTTCAGTGGTTGCATGTTTCCGTGGATGCTCCCCAATGCGGCTTCGTCCGGCACCCCTTTTCAGCCGCACCCCTTGCTTCCTCCTCATGGGTGGTCTGTCTTGTCTATTGCACAGTTTCCCTTGTCTCTTGTCTACTTCTGAGCTGCTAAGGCCGGTGACTTTAGCAGAAGCCGTGCCACGGCCACTGCTACGCACCACCCACGGACAATCCGCAGCTGTCCATGGCTGGCGCTGGCTCCCGTTCTCCTGACAGCGTAGGAGGTGTCTGTAAAGGGGTGCTGGTCTTGGGAAACCCACCACCATGATGATCAAACTCCAAGCCACGAGCGAGCAAAATGCTGCAAACGAATGTAACTTCAGGCCTTTGGTCAAACAAGAGACTTGGTTAGGCTCCAGTATAATGATGGTGGTTTTCACAGAAATATCCGTCTCCTCCTATCTGCTCTCCGCTGTAGCACATCGTGCCACTGCCCACCTTGGGATCTCTGTCTCTGTTTTGGGCTCTGGAGAAATTCTGGAACTCTTGTGCGCTTTGGAAGGAGCATGGTCGTGCTCGGGCGCACTGCTGTCTGGAGAGTCTCTCCCTCTGGTAAACGTTCACACTGCAAGAAACTAGTCCTTAATCCCAGTCAACTTTAACATGATTTCTCTAGCTCCAAACCAGTCCGCTCTGCACTTTGTCTATGGGCTTCACTTCATGTACAGGAACTCACTCAGCGTCTTTCCCTGGGGGCTCAGGTGGGCAGTGTGCTCACACGCCCTGAGTCCCCGTCATGACGACCGTCCCTCTCTGGAGGTTGGCCTTTGCTCCTGGGGCTCCTTGTTATCTGCCCGGACGATGGCACCGGGAGAGAATCCTGGTGGTCTAGTGCAGTCTTTAACCCAATGATTTTAGCTCGATTTCTCTGGGGAGGGTCTTGTGCTCTCATTTTCAGAAATGTGCTGGGGGATTATGTGGGGAGGAATCTGATCTATTATTTGGGGATATCAGCTGATCCAGTTTGCCTCTGCTTCTCCTCTGATGAGGAAAAAGGGCATAGGACAGAGGCTAAACCAGGGGTTGGCACTTCACACGCTGTTTGGCATTTGATGTTAGGAAAAGATTGTCAGGGTTTTTATATTTGGGGGACAAGCTTTAGAGAAGAACCACCCCTCCTTCAGCACCCAGAACCATGGTCTGCAGGCATGCTGGGGGGGCCTGCTGGGGCCCGGGAGTGCACTGATGCCCTGTTTGTGTTCAGAACCTGACAAACACGGTGGTGAGGACCGTGCTGAGGAACGACCTGTCCCCTGAGGGCATCATCCACCACCTGAAGATCCTGAGCCCCATCCACTGTGCCTTCCAGAACGACCTCCTGACGTCATCGGGCTACATCCCAGAGTGGGGGTGAGTGAAGAGGTCTCTTCCCATTCCTCCCCAGCTCACTTCTAGCACCTTCACTTTGGATTTCTTTAGGGTTTCAATCCCTTGAGGACCCTTTCGTGAGACTGACAGTGGCCAGGACTTGGTTAGTAACTGCCAGCTCCCCTAACTCTTGTCTTCACTTTTAAATTAGGACTCAACCAAAGAAAGCCAGATACGCACCCTAGCCAATCACATGGGACACCTCTGTTCTAGTGAGCCCACCCACGGCTTCCCCATGCCGATGCCTAATCGGGGCCGGCCTGGGGCCTCCCCGTCCCACTGTGAGGCTGACCACCGCCCCTGCCCGTCCTCCAGTCTCCTCCAGACCCATGTCGGGGGGCTGACACACCACTCCACTCAGCTCAAAATAGGTAGCCTTTCTTTGCCTGTTCCCATTTGGGTGGTCTGTCTTTACTTGCACACTCCTCCAGGGCTGCTTTCTGGGGAGGGGCCACAGAAGCGCACCTGCTGAACCCACTCACTCTTGCAGGGTTTATACCATTATCGAAGACCTCCACGGCTCTGGAAAATTTGTCACCGAGATGCAGTTATTTATTGGGGATTCTCCTATACCTCGAAATTACAGCGTGTCTGCCAGCGACGACGTCAAGATTGAAGTGGGGCTCTATAATCAGAAGAGCAACCTCAAGGTAGTCCTGACCGAGGGCTGGGCGACGCCATCCAGCAATGCCAGGGACCCGGTCATGTTCAGCTTCATCAACAACAGGTGGGTATCGGGTGCAGCTTACCTGGGGGCCTCTGCGTTCCCAGACCCCCATGAATAGGTGGGCCTGGGTTTTCAGCAACGCTAGAGTCTCTGGGGAACGGGAGAGCTAGCGGTCCTTGCCTCCCACGCGCAGTGCGGAGGGGACGCGGTGTGTGGGCAGAGGCGCTGCCAGGAAGCCCGTCCGGGAATGGGACCAGGTGGGGGGGGGCGGCTCCTGACTCATGAGTCACCGTCCCTCCCTTCCCAGCTGCCCCATCCCCAACACGCACACGAACGTGATCAAGAACGGGGATTCCAGCAAGGCCCAGTTTAAGCTGAAAATCTTCTCTTTCATCAACAACTCCATCGTCTATCTGCACTGCAGACTTCGCATTTGCATGGACTCCCCTGGGACCACGTGCAAAATAGTAGGTGTTGCGCTTTCCTAGACTTGGGTCTGGACTCGCGCCCCTGTTGCTCTGAGGAGGGTCGCTCTGTTAGCTGAAGCCCAGGGCTTGGGTGGCTCGGGGGCCTGACTTCTGGGAGGAGACACGGGGCCCTGCACACTGGGCCCCAAAAAGGAACAAAATGAGGTGTGGACAGTGGGCAGCCCATGGGTGGATGACCCGTGTGACCAGATGGCTAAGCTTCGTCCTTCTGGAGGCCGTACCACCTGCTGGCCATCACGTCACATCCCATTCCTGCCCATGACGCTGTGGGGGCTTCTCCGCTAGGTGGTTTAATGCATATTCAGGTGTAAAAACGTTGCTTTAGTTTCATATTATTTTTAGCAACATTGATGGAACACTACTGAATCCCAGTCACTGTGATATTGAATAAGAGGGGGTTTTCCCCCCACGTTCATCCTCACAATGGGATCTTGAATAATTTTATAGTCTCATTTCTGTAGACCTTTGAATGTGAAATATGCTTTGCAGTCCTGAGGTTGGAAAGCTATTCTTCGTTCCAGACAAGTGTGTAGCTGACGATCACACGTTGTCTGCACCAAGGACAGCGTAGAGAGCTCTGCTGGCCTCGGGTTCAGCGATGGCATGTTTGTCTCTCCTCTGGGGGCTGGGCTCATCCCTGTGCGGCTCACAGAACCCCTGCAGCCTCCCTGGGTGACGAGCCTCCGAGCACCCCCAGGACACGCATAGGAGAAGAAACGATTTTGTTGATGTCCCTTTGTCTCACACAGTAGATGTTGCAGAAAAAAGGACTGAAAGGCACACTGAGCCCCAGATGACTACCAGCTAAGGGCGCACACCAGCCTGCACCTGTTCCAAAAGCCCCTCAGAAATACGAAGAGTATTAATACCACAACCAGCTCTGCAAGGAGCTGCGAGTCTTCAGATTCTTTATGATACGGCTTTCCACATTCCTGTCCACGTTCTTGTAGGAGGGGTGCTGTGTTGGTGTCCTGTGGCTGCAAGAACAAAGTGCTACGGAGCCCCTGAAACAGCAGGAATGCATCCTCCGAGGGGCTGGAGGCGGGAAGTCCAAGATCGGGGTGTGGCCAGGGCCGGCTCCCCCTGAGGCTGTGAGGGAGACTCATTCCAGGCTCTGTTCTTGGCGTGTCTTCACAGCTTCCCTTTGCGCGTGTCTGTGTTCAACATCCCCTTTTCATAAGGACACAGTCATGTAGGACTGGGAACTCCCCCCCCCCCCCGCAATGACCTCACCTTAACTTCATCGGCAAAGTTTCCAAACCCCCTGTTTCCAAATAAGGTCACATCTGCAGGTACTGGGGGCTAGGCCGTCAACATCTTTTAGGGGGGAATAAAGCAGGTGTATAGTGAACGGGTCCGACCACGTCCCTGAACCTCTCTGCCGGGCAGAGCTGCAGCAGGCCATGGAGAAGGTCAAGGTGACTCAAGGCCAACAGAGGGCCCAAGCGGCCAAGGGGCCCGGGCTTGGATACGGCTCAGCAGGTGCTCTCTCGAACCTCGCTTCCTCCAGCCCCTGCTGCCCACCCTCCCTCCTGTCGCACTGGCAGAGCCCCGTGGTCCAGGCCCCTCATCACCTCTGCTGTCTGAGCTCATCCAGAGGGTTTACAACGTACCGACCAGAGTCTCACCCTAACAGAGACCACATTTCTCAGAGCTGATGAGTTCCGTTCAACTAATTGGAAGTTTCCTTCATTTCAAACAACAGAACTGCAATGCCATCCAGGCCCCAAGAAGCAGTGAAGCATCTGCAACATACCAGATGTCCTGGGGACCCCTCATTCGGTCTGAAGGTGAGTTGGTGACTTGGTTGAGTCAGTTAAAGAAAAGATGCCACCGGTTCCGTCTCTCCCGAGTGTGAACCTGCGTGCCGCTACCAGGAGCCATGGGCCCTGGGATGGTCGGCAGACTCACCACCGTGGACGCAGCAGCTGGTGTTCGCAGGGAGCCCCGGATCCAGCCTAGGGTTCAGTCCCTCGCATGCTGGCCCCTCCCGGGACTCCTAGGGGGGAGGAGCCCTCGCCAGCCCCACATCCCCACACTGTTGCTGCAGAAGAAACGGCCGGGGCTGCAGGAAGTCAGCTCACGCTTAGAGAAAGCTGTGTTTGGAGCTGCGTCACACGAAGCCAGTAAATTTTCCTGACACGGGATGAATGCCCCGCGTGGGTTGCTGGGAGGGAGGAACTGGGGCTGCAGCAGGTCGGATTCCGTGTGTACATGTACATGTGTGTACATGTGCACCAGCGTGCGCACGCACGAGAAAGCTGTTTATTGTGGGCTTGGCTACATCAGAAGACACAAATAGAAAGGCATGGCTTTCTCCCCCTTGGTATAAAACTTCCACCATCCATGTGATTTCATTCCATGTGATTTCAAAGGCCACCATCACTTTTCCAGAAAAACATTTTATCTCCTTTGAGATTGATTTTATTCTCCTTCATAGTCATGGAACCCCAGGTCTCTGCTGGCAGGTGGCTGCGGGGAATAAACACTGTAATTCCCAGCCAACCTGGCGGCCAAGTGTGGCCATACGAGTAAGTTCTGGCCAATGAGATGTATGTGGGTGGTCCAGTGACAGCCCCCAAAGGGCTGCCCCTCACGTGCCCCTTTCTTCCTACTGCCTGGCAGTGGAGGGGGGGCAGGTACAGTCACCTGCCTGGCAGACCCTAAGGGCCTTGGGGACAGGAGCTGGAAGGAGCCCCATTCCCAAGGACACTGCAGAGCGGGTATGCCAGGCCTGGCCTTTGAAGTCCGAGTTTTGTGCCAGAAAGAAAGAAATCTTCATGTTCTTTGTCACTGCTCTTTTGGCTTTTTCTCCTTTTGTCGCTAAATGTAATCCTGGTCGAATTTCCTTTTTTTTGTTGTTTTTCTCCCTAACTTTGATGGCCCTCCTTGTCTCTCTTTATCTTCCTGCACAAGAACTTCGGGGTTTTGGATATGGGGTCTGGGCCCAGGTCTAAGTGTGGCCGGGGCTTGGGAAGGAAGCTGAGGGAGCAGGAAGAGGGAGGGAGGATCTCTTGGCCAGTGATTCCAACTGCTGGTTCTCACCCAAAGTATTTGTGAAATTTTAAAAGATTCCAGGTTTGGGGGCCTACTAATGCTGAGTTTCTGGAGCTGGGCTCCAGGTCCTGGGATCTGCACTGGTCATCAGGAGGGGGCAGGGCCCATCCTAGGACTGCATGCTTGTCCTACCCTCTTCATTTTTTTTTTTTTTAAAGATTTTATTTATTTATTTGACAGAGAGAGACACAGCGAGAGAGGGAACACCAGCAGGGGGAGTGGGAGAGGGAACACAAGCAGGGGGAGCGGGAGAGGGAGAAGCAGGCTTCCCGCGGAGCAGGGAGCCCGATGCGGGGCTCGATCCCAGGACCCTGGGATCATGACCTGAGCCGAAGGCAGATGCTTTACGACTGAGCCACCCAGACGCCCCTACCCTCTTCATTTTCTCAAACTACTAAGGAGAACTGGTTGGCCAGGGGCCCCAGTATGCATTCTCATTTGTAGAAATGGAACTTCTATTTACTCACGATATTATAGGTAATGTCAAAACTACTGGAGTGGAAAAAGCACTAGGCTTGGAGTTAAGAGACCTGAGTTTGAATATAATGCTTCTAGTTGTGTGGTCTTGGGAAAATTACTGAGTCTTCTGATCCAATCCATTCTTCCATCATTCCTCCACCCATCCACCCATCCACCCATCCATTCATCCATTTACCTATCCATCCACCCATTCATCATTCCTCCATTCACCCATCCATTCATCCATTTACCTATCCATCCACCCATTCATCATTCCTCCATTCACCCATCCATTCATCCATTTACCTATCCATCCATCCACCCAACCATCATTCCTTTATCCATCCACCCGCCCATCCATCCATTCATCCATTTATCTACCCATTTATACATCCACCTACCCTTCCATCCACTCATCCATCATTCCTCCATCCATCCATCCACCATCCATCATTCCTCCATCCATCCATCCACCATCCATCATTCCTCCATCCATCCATCCACCATCCATCATTCCTCCATCCATCCACCCACCTATCCATCATTCCTTTTTCCATCCATCCACCCATCCACCCACTCATCCATTCATCCGTTTATCTGTCTATCCATCCATCCATCCACCTACCCATCCATCATTCCTTTACCCATCTATCTATCCATCCATCCATCCATCCACTGATTCAGCATTCCTTCTTCCGTCTAGCTACCCAGGATCCATCCATCTATCCATCCATGCACCCACTTGTTCATTATTTCATCTGTTGACAAGCATACATTTCTACTAAGTGTCTAGCATTCTCCTTTTTCTCTGTAACATGGGTGACTACGTTGTGCCTCATTTCCTTCATCTATAAAATGGGAACAATAATAATTTCTACTTCATACAGTGCCTTGTCCATGGAAATTACTGGATAAGCGTTAGTTGTTATTCGTAACCAGTGGAGTACCACACTAACAACCATTGCAGAGAACACCAAATATAATATATTATATTATAATATAATATAATAAGGGTATAAATTGTTGGGCTCAGAAACAAGGACTGTAATTATTCATTTTGTTCATCATTCTTTCTCACTGTATTATTAGCTTATGTTTACTCCATAACTGTGCCACACAAATAGACCGAAAAAGCATTTAGAAACATGGACTCTCCCAGTTGGTGGAAACTTCACATTTTAATTGTGTACATGAACAGAAATTGTGTTGGAGACTGCAGGGCTGAGATAGACTGGCAGACAGATCCCTTCAGAATTGCCCCCCTCCCACCCTGTGCCCACACTCTGTTCCCTATGCACCCACGCTCTGCCCCCACCCTTGATGTGTGCCCATGCTCTCCCCCACCCCCCATTCACCCACACTCCACCCCCCACTGTGTGCCCACGCTCTGCACCCCCCACGTGTGCCCCGCGCTCTGGCTCGGCCATCGCCATCACTCCCACTATATGGAAGACTGAGGATACTTGGGGATTTCAGGGAATGTGGCAAAGTTCACAGGCTGGTACCTGGACAAGCTGGGCCTCTCAGAGCAGTTCCTGGCTTCTCCTAACCCCCCCTGCTTTCTTCTTCTGGGGCCTCACAGGCTTCTTCTTCCCCAGAGCTCCAGCCCTCACACCACCTGTGCTGGTTTTCTGGGGCTGGTGCCACAGGAAACTAAGTGCACAGACTGGGGGGTTTAAAACAGCAGAAAATATTCTCTCACAGTTCAGGAGGCCAGAAATTCAAGATCAAGGTGTCAGCAGGGCTGGTTCCTGCTAGGGCAGCGAGGGAGAGTCTGTCCCAGGCTCTCCCAGCTTCTGGCATTTGCTGCTCGGGTTCTCTTTGGCTTGTATGATCCCATCACCGGATCTCTGCTTCTGTCCTCACACGGTGTTCTACCGGGCCTCTGTGTCTTCACATGGCCGTCTTCTTATAAGGACGTGGGTCATATTGGATCAGGGGCTTCTCCTGCTTCAGTGTGACCTCATCTGAACCTAACTCATTACATCGGCAATGACCCTAGTTCCAAATAACATCACATGCTGTGGTACTGGGGGTTAGGACCTCAACATGCCTTTTTGGAGGACACACACAGCACTGTGCCTTGGTAATGTTAAGGAAGAATCCATTTGGGCATCGTCCCTGAATGTGTGCTGCCAGCAAAGCTTATATCAGCATCACAGTTTTCTGATTTAATTTTTGGAACTTTCCCGTGGCCATTTGCTTTGCTAGACACCTCATTATTTCTCACTCACTAGAGTTTCTTTGTACAAAGAGGAAGAGAAAATTTAGGTGATGTCTGCCAGATGCTCAAATGTTCCCGCAGGAAGGGTCTGGAGCAATCATTGAGGCCAGTCAAGAAGTGAGGAGCCAGGAGTCCCTAGCAGCTGAGCCAGAATGCAGACCTCTGGAAGGGGCTGTTTTCCCTGGGGTCGTACCCGTGCTGGGAGGTTCTCTATCACCTTTCCCCACAGGGCGTGTGTCCTCTTCACCAAAGCATTGATGGCTTAGTGTCTTTGCAAAATGACTATTTGTGTGCATCACCCCAAGTGACCATAGTAACCCTCCGGCGCGTGGGCGCGGGCTGCCTGAGCTATCCTGGTGGAGGACCAGTTTTTTGTCCAAAGATGGACAGGTGGTCCAGCTGTGTGACCCGCATGCAGCTCACACCACACAACTGGTCTCTTTTGGCCGGGTGGACATCCCCACCAATGGCCAGGGTCATGCTGCAGGATGTGCTCGCTCTCCACCTCTAGCTCTCTCACGCGGACCCCACCTGGAGCGGCTCTGGGTCAGTGGGTGGGTTAGGAGCCTTTTGCTGCAGGTAACAGAAAACCAAACCAGCTCACTCGTCCCCGGAGCCGGCTGTCTGGGCTGGCTCTGGGCTCCACTGTGGAACAGGGTCTATCTCTTCTGTCTTCCTGCTCCGGCATCCTCAGTGTGGTCCACCCTGCTTGTGCTAGCAAGATGTCCTGCACCTGAGGCACAGGACGAGGGCAGGGCCCCATATAGCATCCCCCAGAGGCTGGATCTAGGGACCAGCCATGTGGTAGTGTTGGGGAAGCTGGCTGTCCAGAGTCTGGGTGCCTTAGGAAGTTGTAGCTGCTCTAGCAACTGTCCCCAGGGTCTTCATCCCTCTGGAGGAGGCGATGACCTATGTTCCAAGCAGCCAGGAGGGGGTCCCCAATGCCATTGTTGGACCACCCTGCTAACTGTGCACACCTGTGCCGTGCCCTGGACGACCCAGAGCAGTGTCTACACAAGCAACTGCACAGGAAACAGGATCTGGGTGCCACTTGTCCCCCGGGTGGACACCCCAATGTAGGAGGACATGGAGGTGAGCGAGAGGCAGCTGCCCTGTCAGTGGGTTGCACCTGCTCGCCCTGGGCTCCACGGCACCCTGCCTTCCTGCAGGTCTCTCCCCTGGGATGTGGGGGTGGGGGCAGGCCAGAGGGCTGCGTGGTGGCCTCCTTCTTTCTCTGGCCGGGTGGGTTTCTCCTGCGGTAAAATCGAGGGGACAGGCACACACCATACGGGGAACCATTTTAAAATCGACAACCCAGGGACATTTCACACATTCACCGTATTCTACAACCACCACCTCTCTCAAGGTTCAAAACATTTTCATCACCCCAAAAGCAGCTCTGCACCAATTAGGGGTCCCTCCCCACCCCCTTCCCTCAGAGCCTGACACCAGTGTGCTTTCTGCCTCTGGTTGTGCCCGTTCTGGACAGTTCTCTATGTAGGGTCATAGTACATGTGGGCCTCTGTGACTGTCCTCTCTCACTCGGCAGGAGGCTTCGGAGGTTCCTTCCTGTTGTAGTGTGCATCAGGACTTTGTTCCTTTTTAGGGCCTGACGATATTCCGTTGCGTGGATGGACCACATTTGGTTTATCCGTTCCTCCTTTGGCGAACGCTTGGGTTGTTTCCAGCTTTGGGCTGTTGTGGATACTGCTGCTATGAACATGGGTGTCTGGGTAGGCAAGTCCCGATTTCCAACTTCTTGGAGCCTGTGCTCTCCTCTGTTGTTATCAGCCCTCCGTGCCCGGGGAAGGCCCACGCTGTCTGTGCTGGGACCAGCCACGTGTCCTCACGCAGAGCCCAGCTGAGCCCTCGGCCTCCCCTAGTGATTGTCCAGAACGCCGGGCGGGCTGAGCTGTCCTGGCTGATGCGCTGCTTTCTTGGGGTTGGGACACCTGCTTGCTCACCTTTGGGAACCCACACGCACACGGGCACGCGTGAAGCCTCACACCACGGTGCTCCAGATCGGTCAAATGCAGATAATAACGGCACAAAGCAGCGGACACCCGTGGAGGGCTTGCTCCCTGGCTGCTCCGTCCCAAGCCCTCCGTTCCGCCCTCACCACAAGGTCGCAGTGCCGGAGCCACGGGCGGTACCAGAACCTCAGAGACGCGTCCCTCCTTGTTCGGGCAGACCCCCCTCCCACCTGCGCCCGTCTCGTTGCCTGCAGGTGAGCGTCCAGGTGCGCGGCCAGGCCTGGGAGCCGGCTACCTCGTCCTCATCATGGTGGCTGTCTTTGCCTTGGTGGCAGGAGCAGGTGTCCTTGTCATCGTGCACTACCAGAGAATGACCGGCAAGTACAACTTCAGAGCCCAGTCGGACGACTTCAGCTACCAGGTGTTCTCTGAGTAGGAGGCCCGGCCGGCCTGGAGGTGGGTGAGGAGCAGGGTCCTCGCCACTGGCGGAGACTGTCCCAGGGGCTTTGGGAAGGCCTAGGTGGCTGTCGGGTTTCGAGCCCCGAGGTGCAAAGCCACGGGAACGGTCGCGGGAGGATGGACCATCGGTTGTCAGGGACCGGGTTCTGTCGATTTGCACAAGCGCGGAGCCCGAGGAGCCAGGGCCAGTGCGGCGGGGTGAGACAGGCCACGGGTGCCCCTCAACTCCCAGCTCTGTCCCCCGCTCCTGGGTGGCCCCGGGCGAGGCCCTGAGCCCCTGGTGCCTTGGTTTCTTCATTTTCCCTCGTTTGTGAAAGGGCCGTGTGATGGCGGTACCAGCCGCACGATGGCGTCTGGCACCTCGAGTGCTGAGCGAGTCCCCACGATCATCCCCTGTGCTGTGTCCCCGTGGCCTTGCCCCGGCCACGTGCGGTCCCTCGTGTCCTGGGTGAGGCGCTGGGCACACGGCCTCTCTGCGCGGCGCTGACCGGCAGCCGGGATTTTAAATGCTCGAACCCCCGGGTGTGAAGACGCTCTTCCGAGCTGTCGGAGGGCGGGCGGGCTCCTCTGTGGGCTGAGGGCGGCTGAGCACAGGCGGTGCCGTCCGTCTTGGGGCGCGGTATCGCCACTACAGACCCTCAGTGGGGGGCCAGACTGTTAACTTCTGTAAAGGTTTTGAGATTTTTGAAAAAAGAGGAAAAGAAAAGATCACAGGCCGCCTTTCGGCGCCTGTCTGTGATTGTGCCTCCAAACACTGTCCGAGTCCATGTGGTTACGGAGGCGACAGCAGCCGGAGCTTGGCTCTGGGCCCTGGGGCCGCACCAAGGTGTCCTGGGCACCACCCCGCACCTGCGCCCCTCCCCTGCGCCCCTCCCCTGCGCCCCTCCCCCACACCCCCTCCCCCACACCCCTCCCCCGCACCCCCTCCCCCGCACCCCTCCCCCGCACCCCTCCCCGACACCCCTCCCCGCGCCCCTCACCTGTGCTCTCTCACCTGTGCTCTCTCACCTGCACCCCCTCCACTGCACCGCTCCCCCGCACCCCTCCCCGACACCCCTCCCCGCGCCCCTCACCTGTGCTCTCTCACCTGTGCTCTCTCACCTGCACCCCCTCCCCCGCACCGCTCCCCTGCACCCCTCCCCCGCACCCCCTCCCCCGCACCCCTCACCTGTCACCTGAGCCCCTCACCTGTGCCCCCTCCCCTGCACCCTCTTCCCTGCGTGCTCTTCGGCCCCGCTGGCCTGCCCCCTCACCTGACAGGAGTTAAGGACTCAGGAGGTGGAACTGAACGCGGATTTCGGTGTTCTCATCTGACATCTTCAGCAGGGGACACAAGCTTACTTCTCTCTTGTTCTCCCTCTACTCTCACAAAACCCATAATGGGAGAAGAACCACTTCTGTAGGAATTTCCAGTGGGAAAATGGCAACATCCCCCCCCCCCCCAATCCGGGCAGCATGGACTTGCCCAGGGCCACACTGACTCACCGGTGCTAGGGGACATTCTGCAGGGAATCCCCCCTCACCCCCGGCCTCAGTCCTGCCCCCATGCTGGCCTCCCTGCCAGGCACAGAGTGCGCTGCCTGGCGCGTGGGGGTGGCCATGCCCACCCTTCCTCGGCAGACCCTCGGCAGCTGGCTGGCTGCAAGGTCACATGTGGCCGGAGGGAGGCTTTTCTTCTCTGTCCTTTGGGGCTCGGTGCCCGGCTCCTCCCAGCAGTGATGGCTTTCCCTCCAATTCAGCTGGGTTTCCTGTCTGCATATTCCCCAGACTTGAGCTGCTTTCTCCCCACGCCCTTAGTGACCCTGTTGTCTTACTAGGGTTCTTTCTCTCCACTCTCAAGCGGGCTCTCGGGGAAGGAAACTGTTTCTTACTAATAATATTAGCAAACACCCAGGAGTGCTGAGCACAGGGGTGTATCAGAACCCTTCCTAAGCACTGTACATGAGTTAGCTCATCCACCGTACACAAGTTAATTCACCCACTGTACATGAGTTAACTCATCCATTGTGCACGAGTTAGCTCATCCGCTGTACACGAGTTAACTCCGCTGTACACGAGTTAACTCATCCACTGTGCATGAATTAACTCATCCATTGTGCATGAATTAACTCATCCATTGTGCACGAGTTAACTCATCCATTGTGCATGAATTAACTCATCCACTGTGCATGAGTTAACTCATCCCTTGTACACAAGGTAACTCATCCACTGTACACGAGTTAACTCATCCACCGTACACCTCATCCACTGCACGAGTTAACTCATCCACTGTGCATGAGTTAACTCAGCCACTATGCACAAGTTAACTCATCCAGGTTCCCCACAACTGCATGAGGTTGTGTTATTACTACCTTTACAGATGGGGTCCTGGGGTGGGAAGGTGAAGCAGTGCCCTGGGAATGTAGCTAGGAGGGGACAGAGCTGGGATTCGGGTCTGGGGCCCATTCTCTTAGCTGCTGGGCCACAGTGCCTTAGACTAGACATGACCGGGCAGCCCCCCTTACACTATAGCGTGGGCATAACTGGCACACATTTGGGACGAGGCCCCTGGGCTCTTCCTTTCATTGGAGACCCAGAGAAATTGTATTTTAGCAATTTTCTAAGAAACCCACAATTCTCTCAGTGGGGCACAGGCCCCCAGCGGTGCAGGGAGCAGCTGTTGTCAGAAGGAAGGACGCTCCTGGGACCCCAAAGCCCCTGGGGAGGCAGGTGCTGCTCCTGCCGGTCGGGGCTCTCTGCCACCCTGCGGGCCCAGACAGGTGGGGGACTGGCAGTGAGTTTTGGTTCAACTTTACACTCTAATTATAAACAAGACTGCCTAGTGTGGTGCCTTCTAGTCTCTGGTCTGGGGCCCACGGAGTCTGAGTCAGGTAACCGGCCTGTTGCATTCTGTCCCCCCATCAGGGGGACACTGTCCCGGAGACATGCCGCATCTCAGTGTTGTCCCCAGCCAAGGCTGCCTTCCCCACATTCAGCTCTTTATTCTCTTGAGATAACAGAACTTTGAAACAACCCGGCAAAGTGTGGTCGGTATGGGCCCCATCCCTGAAATGAGGAAATTGGGCCCAGAGCGCTCCAGCGAATCCTCTGCATCACAGAGCAGAGACCAGATTAGCACACTTCTCCACAAGGCCATGTCCCTTTCCGTGCGACTTCGTCTTCATTAGAGAAGGTCCGGGAGCTGGTTCTGCAGACACCGGAGGGATCATGTCTCAGCCCTCTTTGCTCCCGGGGTGCCTGATAGCTCACGTACGCATTGTCGAGGTTCTTAGAACCATTACCGTTTGGATGGGAAAGGCTTAAACAAGGGCCAGCCCTGGAGGCCAGTCACCACCCTGGATAGAGTGACAAGGGAATTTCAGTGAATTTTATTTAATACTTATAACACGAATCCCAACGACGATGCCAACGCTTGTCCCGCTAAATTTCTAAGGAAGTCTGGTATGCTGGTACCAAGGTCATCTGGATGTCCCCCCTCCTTAAAATGAAAACATCAGAGGGAAAATTGGTCTCTCATCTTTTCATTTTCTCCTGTGGCTTCCGTTTCCGAAATGAAAAGCATCTATAACTGGTTCTCAAGTTTCTGCAAAAATCTGCTCTTTGAAAAACATCAAACCGTCCCCACCAGGTTGGCACTTGGCGCGCCCCATCCCCGGCAGGCCCTGTGCGTCGCTGTGTTCTCTGCAGGCAGTACAAAGGCACAAAGGCCCTGCGGGTGTGGTTGTCTGGCTCAGTCACTGGACACCAGGCCACGGCCACCATGGCTCCCATTCCTCTGTGCCTTCTGGGAGCCACTGCCCTCTCACTGTCCAGTAAGTGTCACAGTGGACACTCTGTGTCACGCTCTGACCACCCACGCTCTGCGAGTATTCCCGCATAAACCTCTCCTTTCCTGCATGCACACTGACCCTGGTGACCTCCTTCTCCATGCAGGTAGCTGTGAATCAACCTTGGTTCTTAATTCATCAAGCATCGACGGAAGCCTGCTCTGTCCCACATCCAGAGCTTGGATGAGTCCCAGAGGTGGCAAAAACACAGCCTCTGACTGACCCAGGAGACCCATCATCTGTATAGGTCCCAGAGAAGCAATGCCCACCAGGCGGGTGAGAGGAGCTGTTGGAGAGAGAGACAGGGTGAGGGGGATGCCCAGAGCCCCAGACATGGAGATATTCAGACCAAGCATGAATGCAGGTCTGCCACCATAAAGATCACCTCGAAAGCTCCAAAGTTTCCAGACTCTTTATCATCCTAACTGGTCCAAGTGGCCCTTTCTTATTTTGCTTATCACTGACCTCTGTCATCTGCCACCCACTCATCCATCCATGTATCCATCCATCATCTTTCTACTCATCCATACATTCACCCACCCACCCATCCATCCATCTTTCCATCCATCCATCCATCCAACCACTCACCCACCCACCCATCCATCCATCTTTCCATCCATCCATCCATCCATCTACTCACCCACCCACCCATCCATCCATCCATCCATCCATCCATCCATCCAACCACTCACCCACCCACCCATCCATCCATCTTTCCATCCATCCATCCATCCAACCACTCACCCACCCACCCATCCATCCATCCATCCATCCATCTACTCACCCACCCACCCATCCATCCATCTTTCCACTCATTCATCCATTCATCCAACACTTTGTCAAATATATAATATTTGACATTTGCAAAGATATTTGACAGTTCACCTGAAGTTCTTTTAACCATAGGTCAGTCATAAATATACTGCTAATGTTATTTCCAGCGGGCATATATTCTCTTGAACTTTTCTCCTGTATTACAAGCACATTGTTTTTATTTACACAACAGTGACTCAAAAGACACACTATTAATATAAAAATCCTTTTTTTAAATTTTTTATTGTTATGTTAATCACCATATATTACATAATTTGTTTTGGTGTACTGTTCCTTGAAAAAATCCTTTTAAGTAGAAATAACATTATACACACACACTCACTATTTTATATTTTTCCAAGTGTGAGGTACTATTTACCCATTACACAATGGGAAACCAGAGAAGAAATGGGTGAGTCATTTCCATAAGGTCACAAGATGAATTAATAAGGAAGTGGGTGTAGAATCTAAATTTTTATTTTAGAATGTTTTCCATGACACCATGCTGATAGCGCTTTTTACTTTATTTAAAACAAATTGAATTGTATCTGATAGCAAATACCTGAAAGTATAGGGTTTTCCTTGATGAACTTAGAATTATAACAGGGTCATAGTTTTTAATTCATGAGATTAATTTTGTTGAATGTAACTGCTATTAATACAGAACAGTTGGAGAAAGTGACTATTTTGATTCAGTGGATATTCTGAGTCAGTAAAGAATTACAATATGTAATGTGTGTGGCTAAACTGTGAGCAAGTAGAATAAATTGCATGTGACACTGAAACATGACCCTGCTGGCTGTTCTTTTGGTTCCGTCACACCCCATGCTTACCTGGCATCCACAGAGGGCGGGGTGCTGTGCTGGGCAGTCCGGGGGGACGCCAGGAATATGTGTCGGGCTCTTCTTCAGCGGCATCCGTTTGTTCTGATAATTGGCTCAGTACCTGTCACTTGTCTTTCTTGAAAAGAGGCAATAAATGTTCAGTAAATCCGGGTTTCGAGACCCATGATTCTGTGGGTCCCACATGATTATTCTCACTTTACAGCTGCAGAATTGGAGATATCCATGCAATGCTCCCACAGTGGGACAGCTAGTAAGTGGGGGGAGCTGGAGTTAGACCCAAGTCTGTCCGGTTGTAAGGTCCCTGCTCCTGCTGGGCTCCTGCCACAGGCTGCCGTGGGACAGTAAGCACGACCATGAACGTTCTCCCCTTGCTCATCTAATTGTTCCAACAACCCTACAAGGTAGAAGTCACTGATCCCATTTTACAGATAGGCAAACTGAGGCTAAAATTTTAAGTTACCGCTCTAAGCAGCTCACAATGAAAACCCAGATCTTGTCCCTCCTAGTTCAGGCTCTTCCTGCTACTCCAGAGAACACCTGGTTGGTTCACTGGTGAGCCTTCCAGGACCTTAGAACCCAGAGTTCCTCTGAGCTATGGAGACGCTACCCAGGAGCTAAGTAAGGTGGTGGGCTCCGATTGGCTGAGGTTCTGGATCCTTCGCAGTTCTCACATTCGGACACCACTGGCAGCCCCAAGTCCTTCCTGGCCCAGGATTTCGGGCTGATTCCCTCTGCGGGACGGTCCGGTGGGGGTAGGTGAGAGTCCTCCGCGCTTCCGGTGCACCCTCCACCCGGACTGCACTGCCCCGTAGCTGCCACTAGATGGCGCCGCAGACCAGGGCGGGAGGTCCCTTTGTTTCCTCGGCAACCACAGCCCTGTTTCTCTGGCTCCTTTTTTTTTTTTGCTCCGTTTGAGCCTTTTGCCTGCAAACGACCCCGATCTGGAATCGTTCCGCAGGGCTTTGGAGTCTGCTGGGGCGGGTCCCGGGGGTCCCGGGGGTCCCGGAAACTGCCGGGGAATGACGCCGGGCTTCCAGGGTGTGAGAGCAGTGAGTGACTTCCATGCGCTGCCCTTGCGTCTGTGTGGGCGCGCCCCGCGTGGACCCTGCTCTCCCCCCAGGACAGCCCACGGGAGGGAGACGCCTCCTCACCCCTCCCTCTCCGTGTCTGGGAGGGAAAGGGCAGCCACACCAGGAGGCAGTCTCTAGGTGCAGCAGAAACCCCTGGGAATGAGCCCGCGGTCGGCGCTCCCTACATGGGGACTCCCCAGGGGGACCGCGACGCCCCGCTTGCAGCAAGTTCTCGGGGCTCCAGCAGCGCGCGAGATCGGGCCGGCTGGAGGACAGCGTTTGCGCCACAGAGGAGAAGCGTTTCTGGCCTGAATATAGCTTGGGCGTCTTGCTGGGTCTACATGCCCGGGAGGTTATGGTCAGGCAGGACCCGGGGCATGCCCGGCATGGAGGGGAGCCAGGGTGGCCCCAGGCTGGCCCCACGTGAAGGACACTGAGTCTCCGCTGGGTGGGGAAGGGTCATTTCCAACACCAGGGACTGGAGATTCTCACTTTTCCAGACCCGGGACACCAAAGTGATTCTGATGGAAAGAAACTGATGGTAAGCACTTAGCTGGGAGTTCTTGAGAGTTTGCACCCGGCAAGTTGGCACGGAATTGTGGGAGTCAGGGTGGCGTTGAGGTTACCGGCACTGGCTCTCCCGCATGGGGCATGTCCCCTAGTTTCTCTGAGCCTCAGTTTCTTCACCTGTGAAGTGGGGATGGTGCCAGCATCGGTCAGGCAGCTTTGGGCTACAAAGTAGTGGAAACATCAACTCCAATAGGCTTTAACGATAAAAACCATTCATGACCTCTTGCAAATTAAAAGTCTACGGCAAGGTGGGCTTCAGGTGAGGCTTGCTCTTGCAGCTCTCAAGGACAGAGGTTTGGTCCATCTTTTTTGCTTTCCTTCCATGGTCTCAGTTTCAACCAATAGTTCCCTCTGTCCCCCAATAACTATGAGAAGTAATCAGGACTAGGTGCTCCTTCACTCCTGCGTGGCCAAAGAAAGACAGTGTCTCCCCCAGCCATTGATCGGAGGAATTATGTCTTGGTTGAAACATCCCGGGGGGCACATCAAGGGGGCAGGCATCCTGCCGGTCAGTTTCAGCCATCCAGAGGTCCCTGGAAACCACAACACACGGGAGAGAGACAGGCTCCATGTTTTGATCTGCACCGCCAGGCAAAGGGCAGAGGACTTGAGGCGATTCTGAAGGAAGTTGTAAGGCTCTTGACCTCTCAGCCTCACTGGGGCGCTGGCCTGTCTCCAGGCTCTGTGGACTCCATCTCCCAGGGGGTTTCTGGGGATGAGGGGAGAATAACACGGTCTTATCAAGTGATTTGTCGAGACTGCTCTTAGTGGGCCGACAATGCCTTCTTATTGGATCGTTCACACAGGAAGGGTTCCCATTTCCTCCTGGAAGCCCTCCCAGGGATGAAGGCAGCCTGACGTTGCTTGAGGGGGCTCTGGGTGATGCTGACCCCTTCAGAACGCTCACCGAGAGGCCCTGATGACCGGGGGTGGACACACATGGCCCATTTCTTGCTACCACTAACTTGAGGGGCCAATGTTGGCACCCTGAAACTGTGGGAAGAGAACAGAGGCCCCAAGATATTAGTGACCTGCCCCAATCAAGCAGTAGGTGCTGGAGCTGGGCCAGATTTCCCAGGGGGTGGACTGCAAAACATGAGTCCCACAGGGGCCCCTGGGCGCTCCGAAGTGGGGAGGAGGGTTTAGGTCCCAAGAGATGAGAGGCAGCCTGGCTACCCACGGCCACACTGGTGGTTTGTGGCAGGACCTCTTAGCTGCTTGAGTATATGGTGGCCAGGGCCTCCATCTAGCTGTGGCCATGCCGTGACCTTGACCTTCACTCTCCGTCTTGACCACCCAGGGCAGCAGAGGAGACTATTTAAGATGACACAGGGGCGAGCACAATGCCTGGCCCCCCAGGTGGGGTGGGTAAACATCAGCCCCACACTTGCCCTTGCTCCGGAGCCCTCCTCCCTCCGGTGGACCTGGGCAGAGTGGGGGGCTCACCACCCGGCATGACCTACAGGGCCTGGGACTGTGGGGCAGAGCCCTCCAAACAACAATCCCTGGTCTCCCTCTGAGCAGCTCTTGGGGGGCCAGGCATCGTGCTCAATGAGACATCATCTTCCGGGGCCCCCCATCACCTGGCCGCGGTGGGGAGCCCTGGTCAGGGAGGTGGGTGGCCCGGGGAGGAAGCCAGCTGTGGAGCCCTGGTGGCAGGTAAAGGGGGCAGCTCGCTGCTCACGCCACGCAGGAAGGGGCATCTCCGTGGCCTCACCCCTCCGTGGACTGGCTGGCTCGCCCTCCCTCTGGGGAGGGATTGGCTCCCCCAACACCCATGAGCAAGAAGGCCTTCCCTGAAGTCGTCAGCTCTTTGCTCGAGGCAGGCCTCCTTCATGAGCCTCCCCCCACTTGGCCAGGCCCACAGTGACCTGCTGTCCCCCAGTAAGGTCCCCCTGCCCACAGCACACGCTGACACTGACATAAGCTGGTCTCTCCGGGGGCCTGGCTGCTCAGGACAGGAAGGCAGACCCACCCAGTATATGCTTTCTCCTTCCCAGCAAGGCTGGTGTGATTCTTCACCCGCTCAAGGGCAGACAGGAAGGACCCTACACCCTGCAGGAGCCTTCTCAGCAGCCTGTCCATTCATAAAGGCTGTCGACTGATAAGCTGGTCCTTCTGTGCCCTCCTTGGGGCAGCAGGGCCATGACTCTCTCTGGGCAGCCCCAGGGTCTGGGGTGACCCAGCTTTTCAGGTTCACACAGAGCTCCCCCCTCCCACCCCATGCCCAGAAGGAGGCCACGCCGCAAGCTGCAGGGCCTCTCCCCTGAGCACCTCCCTCACCTGCAGCCAGGGGGACGGGAACAGCATGGAGGCCGGGGCGGGGGGGGGGGGCAGGGAGGAGGTGCCTCGGGATCAAGGTCACTGTCCTGGGGCATGTCCACTGCCCTGCCCTGGCTCCGGCTTCTTGGCCCTCAGCTTCAGGGCGTCCCAGCTCTGCGCCCGCCTGCTGCTGACCAGTGCGCATCGGGGGGCTACTCTGCATGGGGAAGGGAGCATCGGAGAGAGCAGGACCCAGCCTGCATTCCCCTCCGCACCCATCCCAGCCCTGTTGTGGGAATGTTGAAAGACAAATCCCTTTCTCCCATAAAGGGCAGGAATCATCTTTTTTTTTTTTTAAAGATTTTATTTATTTATTTGACACAGAGAGAGAAAGACACAGCGAGAGAGGGAACACAAGCAGGGGGGCTGTGAGAGGGAGAAGCAGGCTTCCCGCGGAGCAGGGAGCCCGACGCGGGACTCGATCCCAGGACCCTGGGATCGTGACCTGAGCCGAAGGCAGAGGCTTAATGACTGAGCCACCCAGGTGCCCCAAGGGCAGGAATCATTTTAATCCTGTTTCAACAGAGGCTCCAGTCAGGGACTTTTTTGGGGGGAAGAAGGATGTGCCCGGGCTCCCCAGGACCATCTTTAGGTTCAGTGATCTTCTAGAAAGACAGGACACAGAGGTTTAGTTTATCCTAACAAAAGGTTGCAGATGGAAATCAGCAAAGGAGCTGTGCAGGGAGGAGTCCTGGAGAGCAGAGCAGGGGGATCACCCCACACTCAGGCAGAGCTGGACCATGGGGGTGGGTGGGGGCTTGGCTGGGGGCTCCATGCCCCAGCCGTGGAAAGCGGCCGGCGCTGGCCAGCGGGGTTGGGAAGAGCTTCCCTCGGTCGTTCTGGCTGCCTTGTATTTTCCACATCTCCAAGTGTTTATAAATATTCTCTTTAGAGTTGCAGAAGTTGCCATCGGCTCAGCAAAATAAACAGGTCGGTAACCATGGTGATCCGAGTATTTCAGTCCTGGACAGAAAGGACTTCAGGCAGACGTGGGGTTTAATCCGTTTATCCAGGGGTTTGATTCAAGGCAGCACTGACCTGATTGAAAAACTTAGGTCTCTGGGAACCGGTATTTCTCATCTCCCTGTCCGTCCCCATTTCGCAGCCTTGGAGCTCTTTGGAGCTGCCGGAGCCCAAGTCCAGCTCCTGAGGCCCCATGTGGTGCCCCGGGCGTGTGGGCTTTTGCCACTCCTGGGCTGTGGGGCCAGGGTCCTGCGAACCGTGCTCCGGGCTCCCTGCCCCATGGCCCGGACCCACCAAAGGTTGGGTTTCTTTCTCACCAAGTTGTTGCCAAGAAGCCCAAGTATTGCAAAGTTCATCAGCGAACTCCAGTCTTATTTCTGTGGATTTTGTGATTAAAGGATGGGGTGGGGGGGGGGTGGACACAACCACAAAACCCCAAGGAACTAAGAGTGAGACAAAACATACTTAGCTTGCAGAATTTTCAGTGGAAAATTACCCCCACATCACCAGCAGTGCACATCTCAAGCCTGGAGCGTTGTTTACAACCACCTGTAGAAGTTCTGAACGGAGCCCGCCCCTGCGGCATCCTCACGAGTTTGGGTAAGAGATCCCTGCACAGCAATGCACCCGTGGGGCCATTCTGAGCGTGGGGCATATCTATATTCAGATGCCAGGAAAAAAGATGCAAGTTTGAGTCTTCTACACCCTGTAATGGGAGACGGGCGGGGAGTGCAGAGGAGCCAGGGGACAGACAGTGGCACAGAGCCTCCCACATCCCCCAGGTGTCCAGAGGCCTCGATCCTCGATCCTCGATCCTTGGAGGAGAGGCGGCCGGGGCACGGCCAGTGGCTGGTCCCAGGCTTCCGGTCCCTGCAGGCGCACGTTGTTGCTGGGGCTCAGCTGTGGCTGGTAGCATTAGAAGTGTTTTGTGAAAACCATGTTAGAATACTTAGAAAATCCAGAAAAGACCCCATAGCTTCCTTCCTGTGGCTCTTCCCTCCTCATTTACTGGAGTCCAGAAGGTTCTGTGGCCCCTAATGAACAGATGAGGCAGCGATGAGAGCTGGGTGTCTGGAGGCTGGACACACTAGGGCTGAGCCCGAGACGGTCAGCCTGCTGGGGGCTCTTACTGCTCAGCGACCTTTGCTGGTCACTGGGGGGCTGGGACGAGGTCAGGCCTGAGGGAGAAGGGCCTGGAGCAGAGTCCCAGGGCACTAGTGTGCCCTTCCGCGGTGAAGCATGCTCGCAGGCACTGTGGAGACTGTGACCTTGAACCTCAGTGCCCAGCAGGGAGCTGGGCTGCACGGCGGGCCCTAGGTGAGCAGGCGGGGGAAGACTTCCCTGGGGCTGGAGTGTGGGGGAGGCACGCAGGCTGCAGCTGAGCCGGGGCCCCTTTCTTTCATGCCTGTTGTGACAAGCTTCAGCTTGCCCTCCCTCCTACGATAGGCCGGGCCCTGCCGCCGCCAACCCCTCTGCTTAGCCAGACCTTCCCTGCCCGTCTGACCCGGGAGCCGAGAACCCCTGGCCTCCTTCCCTCCACAGCCCACGTGCACGCAGGGCCCTCTGAGAAACGGCAGTTTCAGGTCTCCCTTGCTGCCCGTAAATCTGATTACGTACCTTGGTGACAGGTGTCACCACCTTCTCCGTGGTGGAGCGGTAAGGAGGCCATCTCTTCTTCCCGGCACCAGCTTCTTTACCCTCCGCAGGGCTGAAGGAATGAGCAGCCTCAGGTGTCCCTGTGATTCTGGAGGACTTGGACACTGTGCGGGGGGCCCCGTGAGTGCACCTCCAGCCCTGTCCTCGATGTCACACCATCCGCCACTCAGGCGGTGCTGCCCGGTCCTCGGCCGCCAGACCCCGACTTCCCATGGGAGCCATGCAGGTGGTCTCTGAGCTAGAGCTTCACCCCCTCCCTGGGCCTCACCCTCCCCTGGGCCCAGTGCTCAGCCCCGCACCCCGAGGTCTCGGGTTTGTCTTCCCCTCGCCTTGTGGGCCCGATCTGGGGATGCTGAGGGGACACAGGGAGAGGATCAGCTGGAGATACCAGGCCGGGGGGGGGGAGGGCGCCTGGGGGCCTTGGCAGAAAGAGGAGCCTGGCACCCCAACGGCACGCCCCTTCTGTCCCCAGGCAACAAGTCCATCGTGTGGATTTGTCCAGACTTCGAGGCCAACACCCCTGAATCTGGAAGGGCTCAGGGACCTCTGGCTGGTCCGAGATGAGACAGTGGGGGACAAAGTCTGCCGAGACCTGGGGTGTTGGGGGTACCTCTGTGGCAGGAAGCGGTCCTGGTCTCTGACCTGTACCCCTCCTTCTCTCAGCAGCTGCTTTGGTAAAAATGCCGTCTGCTTGTCCATGTCCCGGCCCCTGACGGCCCCCGCCCGCCTCCCTGCACCTGCTCTCAGGTGGGGCACAGCGGGCTGGAGGCAAGCGGTCAGGTGGAAACCTGAGCCACGCACTTGGAAGACGGGGCGGGGCGGGGGGGGTAGGCGCCCGCTCCCCCAGCCCAGCTGTGCCCGAGAAAAGAGGCGTTTTCTGCTTTGCTGATCTGCCTGAAGGACACAACGCCCAGAGATGGCTCTCTCCCCAGTCAGTAAAGGACAAAGGCAAACACAAACAGCACTGGTCTTGCTGGCTCAGGGCCACGCTGCGGTCGGGAATTCGGCATATTCTGCAGCTGCGTCTGTTGGGAAACAATGCACAGCAGCCCTTGTCCTGAGGACATGGGTTCACTTTCAACCATGGCTGTTTCTGGGAAAAGAGAACCCAGTCCTCCCAGAGAAGCGGGCTTCATAAGAACTCAACCCTCCTCTGCTTCCTGTTGCTGCCATGGCCAAGGGTGATCCGTGCAGGGCGGCACCGCCTTAAGCCCTTCGCGTTCATGATCCTGATTAATCCTCGTAAAGACCTGATAAGATCAATACTGCGGCCCTCCTGCCTCTTGAGTGAAGCTTGGCGACTGCCCAGGGCCCCCCTCGGCCGGTCCCCGCCACGGCCGGTCATAGTGGTCCAAGAAGGGGGCGGGGAGAACCACGGCAGCTGTATGCACTAGGCTCCCGTGGTAGCTGTAACAAGTTTCCACAAACTTGTGTGTCTAAAACAACACGAATGTATCACCTTATGCTTCTGGAGGCTGGAAGTCTGACACAAGCCTTACTGGGCTGAATGGAGGTGTCTGCAAGGTGGGCTCCTCCGGGAGGCTCTGGGGGGAGACGTCCAGCTTCCAGAGGCCATCCCCCCTCCCTGGTTCGTGGTGCTTCCTCCACCTCAAAGTAGATCGGCGGGGCCGTCTCTGGGCCCCCATCGCTCTGGGCTTCTCTCCTGCCTCCCTCTGCCACACTGAAGGATCCTCATGACTCCTTTGGGCCCCCTGGGTAATCCAGAATAATCTCCCTATTTTGAAGCCAGCTGATCAACACCTTCAGTTCCATCTGTTACCTTGATCCCTTTGTAGTGTAAAATAGTACACTCGCTCCCGGGGTCCGGGGGTGGGACCTGGAAATGCGTTCAGCTGGGGGTGGCGCGTTCACATCGGCGCCCCCCATGGCCCCCTTTCCCCCGTACCTTGGACTGGCCGTCCCTGCCCCTGATCTCCACCTCTCCCTGCAGGGTGGGCTGGTGCTGGCTCATACTGGCTCTGGGAGCCCAGGGTTACCTGGTATTAATAAATCCTATCAATGTACAGTTAAGTATAATAAAACAAAGGTAACAAATGCTCCAGACTCATCACTTTGTAATGACTTTATTACAAGTTCCTGTCACCTGCGTTCTGTGGTTATTGGCGTCTGCTGGACCCAAATGGCAGAAATTCTGACACTTTCCCCACCCGCATGTCTTGTCCCAGCTCTGCGCTCAGCGATGTTGTGGGCGCAGCTTGCGATTAGCCACGACTGGACAGTGAGCAGTGCGGACGCGAGAGAACACTACCAATCAGGGCTGGACTGACACTTTTGTAGATTACCTATACTTAAGAAAGTGATGGAGAAATTATTAATAATGCAGATGAACTTGTTTGTAACGGTTGCGTGGGGAAAAGCACAAAAGACCGTCAAATCTGATTGAACCGCGACTGTTAAGTTGGCTACCAATACAACAATTTGGCAAAATGATCAAAAGCGCTCTGTGTAAATTCATTGGCTCTATGGAATTTGCAGTAAAAAGTACCATCTGTTTTATTATTATTTGCAAATTACGCGCTACACTCCCTTTACACCAACAGAATGGAGAGTACATGGACCCACGCATGTATGCGTGCACTACTTTTTGCAGAGGGCTGGTTGTGAAACCCTCACCAGCACGCTGCTGCCCCCTCCCCTGGCCTCTCCTCCCAGCACCTGTGTGCTGGGGGCTCAGCCTCTGAACCACTCACACTTTCCAGAAGCTTCCCTGCTGGTACACACGCTGTTTGCTCAGTGTGGTGTGACCCACCCCACCCCACCCGTCCATTGCTTGGCGGCTCCTGCTTGGCCCTAGGGCATAGCCCAGGAGCCACCTTCCTCAGGAGGCTGTCCTGGCCCCAGGCGGTTGAGTGTTCTCATTGCTGGGCACAGAGCCTAGCACAAGCCCTCCATGGCAGGTGCTCAAGAGATGTCACTCCATGGACTGGTAGAACACTCCTGTAAGGAGCTGGAATAATTCCTGACTCAGGCAGGACTTCCTGTCTCTCCCAGGACAGAAGGAAACAGGGGAGGGAACCAGGCACTGATGTAGACACAGTTGGGAGGAGCCCGGGCACCCAGCAGGTGGGTTTTCCGGGTACGTGGCTGGGGATGTCTGGAGGAAGGACCCCCGCCACCTCCTTCAAAGCCTGCCATCCCTGACAAAGGGTTTCCTTATGCAGATCCGCAGGGGAGCCCAGGATTTAGGGCAGATTAGCTGCCTCCCCAGGGGGGACCCTGGGAACTGAGATCCTGCCCAGGTGTGCTGGAGGAGAAACAGGGATGGGGGTGAGGCAGTGCACAGGGAAGCAGCTCCCAGGGCAGCCCCCGGCACAGTCAGCCCAGATGTGGAGGCAGTCCGTGTGGGCCCCCTCCTCCACCCTCACCAGGGCTCAGCGGCAAAGGCTGGGCGGTGCTCACAGGAGGCAATGCAGCCTCACCCCACGTCATGCTGTCGCGCTGCTCCCCGCGGCTGGGACAGGGGGCTGGGGGCGGAGGGGAGGCCAGATGCCACCCGGAAGGGATGCCAAGTCGGGTAAATGACGGCAGCGCTGGTGGTACCCTGCTGTGCCAGAGGCTGGGCCAGGTTCTTCCCGCACATGCAAGTCCATGAGGGCAGGACTCAGGATCACCCCCTTTTACAGAGGGCAGACCGAGGCTTGCCCCTGGTGATCGTCAGCACCAGGACAGCCTCTTGGGTCCAAGCCCTGAGACCACCACACAATACTTGCTGAGTGTAGCCTTAAAATGCTCGGTGCCCGGCCTGGGGCTGCAGACCTCGCACAGGGCGCCTGCTCGGCCCTCTGTCTTCACCCGCTGGGGGATCCTCGCCTGTCCCTGCCGGACCGCAGTTGGAGTCAAAGGAAACCACCAGGAACAGGCAGGAAAACTTCCTGGCCTCGGGCGGGCGGGGAGGAGGCAGCAGGAGGGAGGCATGGCCCAGCCACAGAAGGAGCGGGTGCTCCTGGGCAGGGCCACAGAGCGGCCTCAGCCCCGTGCTCTCCCCTGGCGGCAGGACTCACCTGCATTCCTTCAGAGTCTCCTGGGTGTGGCCGGGTTGCTGTGGCCACCGGGAGCCACCTTCTCCTACAAGCTGCAGAAATTCAGGACAATAGGCCGGGGGCAGGAAAGGTTCTCGGAGCGGCTCCAGCTGGGAACATCGCCAGATTTTTCAGTGACTTTGCAATCACAGAAGTGCTTCCAGCCAGAGGAGCGGTGGGCTTCGAGGCGGCAACAAGGTTCGGGCAAAGGCCACCTGGACTGTTGGTTTATCCTGCCCCCTCTGGACACACACACACACGGACACACACACGGACACACGGGGCGCGCTCACACACACACGGACACACGGCACACACAGCGCCCCCAGTGGCCACGGTGGGGATGCGCTGCCCCCTCCCTGCTCAGACAGACTTCCAAATATAACCCCTTAGAATTTTTTGAGTACTTGCTGCTACAATACCCTCCCTCCAACAGTCTCCTGAGGAAGGCTCTGTTCTTCCCCGTTCATGTTCTGGAGGAGACCCCTGCGGGGGGGAGTCGGGTAAGGAGGGGTGGAGGTGAGGGGGGTGCGGAGAGGAGAGGGCAGGGCATGCAGTGGGAGGCAGGCGGCCCTGAGCTCAGGGAGCGGGTGCAGGTGGGCTCGGAGTGAGTGGGTGGTGAGGTCAGACGGCAAAGAGGGCTTTGTTTCTAGGGAGTCGGGCAGTGGAAGGCAGGCCAAACCCGCGGCCAAAGACATTGCTGGTTTAAAGGAGGGTTCTGTTTGAGTTTGGGGCCAGGGGCAGGTTTGGTGGGGAGGGAGGGAGTGGATGCTGGAGAAGTGGGGGTGAGGGGGCAGTCCCTGGGTGAACGGTGTCAGCAGGGTGGGGACACTGCCAGCCCCTAAATGGAGGGGAGAGCAGAAACATGTGGATTCAGTGGGGAGAGTGTAGTGCCACGTGGAGGAGTAGAAAGTGGGTGGCTCGCTTCCTGGTGCAGCCGGAGGTGACGCCATGAGCTCAGAGCAAGGGCCTGGGCAGTGTGAGGAGCAGTTAAAAATGGGGGCCTGACGACTTTCTGCCATCTTAAACATGTTTTATTTTGAGATCATTGTAGGTTCACAAGCGGTTGTGCGAAACCGTTCGGGGGACCTGAGCTCTCTTAGCCCCACCATCATGCCCCTTGCAGGACTCCGGTGCTCTGCCACGTTTGTTGGTACCTGGGCTCTCCCAGCCCCTGTCCTGCACTCCCTCTCCCCGTGGTGACAGTGTTCCTGGTGTTCTCATCCTTGGCTTCCAAAGCCGTCTCTTACCTGTCAGGAAGACCTAGCTGCCCACCTGCAGTGTCACGTGGGAGGACTCCTGATGACCAGTCCTAATGTTTGGGCCTCAGGGACGAGCAAGGAGGTAGCCGTCAGCCAGGTCAGTGAGGTGTCTGGATCTGGATGGGAAGGCAGGTTAGGGGGACTTATAAACTGGCGGAACAGCCAAGAACAAAGTTAGAAAGGGCAGTTTCTAAGCAGCTCGGGCGGAGGGGGGGGTCCAGGTAACTGCCCCTGGGCAGAGTTGCCCCCACTCCAACATCATCCTGATCAGGGTCCCGGATGAGAAAGTTCCATTGACTAGGCTTGTGTCCAAGCCCCACCCTTTGCCAAGGGGGAGGAGCTCCTTGGCTGAGGGTCCCCCAAGCCTGCATGCAGTGGCCAGTGGTCAAGGGCAGCCTTCCAAAGTCAGGGAGCTGCGACTAGAGGAAGAGGGGAGAGACAGGCTAATTTGACTCCGCAGACCTTGTTCAGTGTTGTGCAAAATTATAGGTGGAACCGGAGGCCACACGTTCCAGTGATATTCACATGACAACCCTGGGAAGAGCGAGTGGACACACGTGTGTTTGAGAACGCCTGGGGTGGACCCCATCTGATGCTGTGTCGACAAGCTCAGAGTGTTGAAAACGTGTGACTCTAAGAACAAACAGAGCTGCAGTTCTCTGGGATTCTACTTAAGTGAGATTCTACTTAAGCTATGATGGTTTATTTTCTATAACTCGTAGCCTGGAGACTATAGTGTTCGTTTTACTTATTTGTGCTGAGACATCGTATTTCCTCACATCTCCTTTGTTATGGGAATTTGGACTTACTCATCGACCTCATTATATTTAACCCACAGACTCTCTTGTTTTAATAACCCAAGCTGTGACATAAAACAATGGTTTTAGATTTTCTCTTAATAGGGATAATCTCTGGTTTTGTGCTTACATAGAAAACAATGCAATGAAAATGTAACTGGCAATTAGAGCTGGTACCCTTTTAAGATGCACTGCACACCTTCCAGTTTAAAGACGGTGGTCTAAGTCAGCACTCCCCTCTGCCTCGAGGAAGATGCGCAAAGAACTAGCACAATGAGGACGAATGCACGAAGTCTCCCTCTGATGAGGGGGGGGGCCGCACCTGAGACTGCGAGCTGGGAGCCAGGTGGAGCACACCCAGAAAGCAAGGCGTACTTGGGGTGGAGAGACGATCCCAAAGTGGCAGGTTTTAGAAAAGACACCGAAAGAGTGCACGGCCAAGGGAGGGTGTCTGGAATGGACGGGGCAGGTGAGGCCAGTGCACAGGCGGGGGGAGCTCCCCCAAGCCGGAGTTGGTTCTGGGGAGCGGAGCACGTGGGACTGGATGGGGAGTTACCCGGAAGCCGTGTGTGGATACGGCACCTTGCTACAAAAAGAGAGAGTGTAACCTACGGAAATCCGAGGGAACTAAGGTCAAACACATGTCAGGTTATATACGTACACTGGACAAACCTAACACCTAAACCCGCAGGTCTGCGCCCTGTCTAGAAGGCACTCCTAATCCCGTGGGACTGAGGAAAGTTGAAAACCCAAAGGACGGGGAAGGCACAGGTAGTTAATGTCGGGCGAGGCAGAATTTAGGAGCAAGGCCAAGAAGGGCTCTTTAGAATAATAAAGAATGCAATTTATAACAATGCATCCCAGCTCTGAATACTTAGGTACCCAAAATGTTTCAACACCTAAAGAGCAAAAGTTATAGGAAAGGGGATGGCGTGTATCCAGGGTCACAGTGTTAACAGGAGGCATTTAAGAAAATGACTGTTACGGTTTACTTGTTAACTTTTTTGGTATTTTCCCCAGTATTTTACTATGAAAAAGTTTCAAAGACAGTTGACCCTTGAACAACGCAAAGGTTGGGGCCACCAAACCCTGCCTGGACAAAAATCCACGTATAGATCCCCCAAAACTTAACGACTAAGAGCCTACTGTTAGCTACAAGCCTTCCTGATAACCTAAACAGTCAATTAACACCTATGTCGTATGTTATATGTACTATATGCTGTGTTCTCATGGTACAGTAAGCTACAGAAAAGAAACTATTATTAAGAAAGTCATAACAAAGAGAAAATACATTTACAGTATAGTACTGTATTTAAAAAAAAATCTCCATCTAAGTGGACCTGCGCAGTTCACACCCCTGTGCCTCAAGGGTCGAAGGGACAGAGGGAGGTTGAAAGAACGGTACAGGGAACACTCCTAGAGCCACCCATCATCGGAGGACAGCCGGCGAGTGTGCGGGCTCAGCTCACCCATTGCCTACTTTTCATGTCTTTCAATGGTTGGAAAACAATCAAAAGACCCATGAACATTACGTGAAATTCAAATTTCAGCATCCATAAATACAGACCTACTGCATTTATTTTACATGTGGTCTAGGCTGGTTTCTTGCACCAACGGACAAGGTAAGTGGATGGATAGAGATCGTGTGGTCCATAAGGTCTAAAATATTTACTATCTGGCCCTTTACAGGAAAACTTTAACTGACCCCTGTCCTAGATTCTAAAATTATGGCTTTATCACACATCTACTCATCCCTCTAGCCGTGCATAAATCCAGACTGTTTTTGGATGCACTTTTGAAGTTGTAGAAATGAGTACATTTCACTCTTTCAAGGCTCCAGCATGCATATCATTAGGGTTCATCATTAGTGGGTTTTCCTAAAATTTACCAGTGGCACAATGTATACAATTTAAGTCTAATCCAAACCTCTATCAAGACAGAGAAAGTTCCCATGAACTTTCCCAGGCCCTATGACCCCACTGGGACGCCCACAGTTCTGACTTTGGGTCACTATCGGTTAGTTCTGCCAGTTCGAGACTGACATAGAACAGACTTGCGTGCGACATAGTCTTGTGTGTGAGGGCGTGTTCATGCTGCATAACAGATTGAGAATCACACCGTCTTGTGTCACAGTAGTGCCGGCCTTTCTCCCGCAAGGTAGTATTCCACGGTTATTCTCCTGATGGTATTCTCCCAAGCTGATTCCAGCGTTTGGCTGGCGTAGAGAAAGCAGCTGTTTCTTGTACAATCCTTCTGACGCTCTTACTTCTCTTGGGTAAGTTCAGTTTTATAAGACACTACCAGACATTTCTCCAAAGTGGCTGCCCCATTCCCTCCCGGCGTATGAGGTTCCAGTTGTCTCCTGTCTTGACCAACAATCGGCGTTGCCATGCCTTTTCATTTTAGCCACTCTGGTGGGTATGCAATGATGTGTGATTTATTTGGGATCTCCTGATTACTAATGATGTTGAACATTTTTGTGTGTGTGTGCCCTTTAGACATTTAGCTATGTTCCTTTGTCAAGTAAAAAATTAGATGGGTTTTTTGCCATGTAAATATTTGTGCATCAGCATTTATTTGCTCACAGGTGAACATTATAAGACTAAAGATTCAGTATTGTGGATATTTTTTTGACCCCGGCACAATCAGCTACAAATAAATAGCTCTTTAAAAATTTAACTTTGGGACGTCTGGGTGGCTCAGTCAGTTGAGTGTCCGACTCTTGGTTTCGGCTCAGGTCATGATCTCAGGGTCATGAGATCCAGCCCTCCTTTGGGCTCAGAGCTCAGCATGGACTCTGCTTGAGATTCTCTCCCTCTCTCTCTCCCACTCCCTCTGCCCCTCCCCCTGCTCGCACACACACTCTCTCTCTCTCTCTCTCTCTCAAATAAATACATGAAATCTTTAACAATTTTTAACTTTATTGAGGTATAATTTACATAGCCAACAATGCATCCATTTTAAGTGTATATCCAGTGAATATGATGTGAGGTAAGGTTTGAGGCTCATTTTCCCCCTCATATGGGCATCCTGTTGTTCCAGCACCACTTACAGGAAAGACTATCCTATCCCCCATTGAATTACCTTTGTGGGGATCATTGTGGGAAATGGACTGAATATGTGAGGGTATTGCCGGATGCTCTATTCTGTTTCATGAACCTATGTGTCTGTCTTGACACTAAACTACAAGGTCTGGATCACAGTGGCTTTCTAGTGAATCTTAAAATCAAGTATCAAAAGTCCTCTAATCTCATGCATTTTCAAGAAAATCTGGCTGTGCTCAGTCCTTTGCATTGCCTTATGAAGTTTTACAATCAGCTTGTCAATTTCTACAAAAAAAAGATCGCCAGGATTTGGGGGAAGAATTTCTGTAGGATCAACATGATTTCTTCCTAAAGTGTTCAGTAGAATTCTCCAATGAAGCCATCTGGGACCAGTTTTCTTTGAGGAATGTTTGTGTTATTGTTGTTGTTGTTGTTTTTGAGATTTTACTTCTTTATTTCGGGGGGAGGGGCAGAGGAAGAGGGAGAGAATCTCAAGAAGACTCCCCACCGAGTGCAGAGCCTGAACACAGGGCTCAGTCTCATGACCCTGAGATCATGACCTGAGCTGAAATCAGGAGTCAGATGCTTAACAGACTGAACCACCCAGATGCCCCCTTTGAGGCATATTTTTAACTACAAATTCAATTTCTTTGATGTAGAGGTATTCAGGTTATTATTTGTTCTTGAGTGAGCTTTGATATAATTTGCATTTTTTGAGATAGTTGTTCGTTTCAAGTAACTTGTCATATGTATTGGCATAAGTTGCTCCTAATATTCCTTTGTTATTTTTCTAATTCTTATAGTGTCTATAGTCATGCCCTCTTTATAATTTCTGATATTGGTTTCTGTCTTTCATCTTTTTAAATTTCTGATTTTTCTGGCTGGAGATTCATCAAATACTTCAATCTTGTGAAAGAACTTAGTTTCACTTTCATTGAATTTTCTGTTCTTTTTCTATTTTCCAGTTCATTGATTTCCACCTATTATTTCCTTCCACCTTAATCTGGACTTGATTCACTGTTATTGTTTTCGTTTCTGAACTCACAAAATGAGACTGCTGATTTGAGGCCTTCATTCTTAGGCACCGAAGTATCGAAAGCAATACATATCCCTTTAAGCACTACTGTAGAGGCATCCCACAAATTCTGATATGTTGTGATTTCATCTTCATTCATATTTTCTCATTTCTTTTGTGATTTCTTCTTCAGCCCTTGGGCTATCTAAAAGTGTGTTATTTAATTTCCAAACGTTTAGGAGATGTTCCCCATACTTGTCTGTTAACTGAATTCTAGTTTAATTATTTTATGCTCAAAGAACAGATATTACATAATTTGAACCAGTTTACGTTTATTACCACTTGGTTTATGACCTGGCACATGGTCTCCCTCGGTGAATGGCCTGCCTACACTTGGCAAGAATGTATTCGGCAGCTGTCAGGTGGTGTTCACAACTGTAAATCAGGCAAGTTGGCTGATACAGCATTCCTGAGTAAAGGTGGTACTGTTACTAACTTTACTGAGAGAGGAACACTGAAATCTCCAACTGAAATTGTTGATTTGTCTGTTTCTCCTTTTAGGCCTGTCAGCTTTTCCTTTATGCATTTTTGAAGCTTGGTAATTAGATGTGTACAGAGTTAGGACTGTTATATCCTCATGATGAACTTATTCACTTATAATTCTGAAATCTTCCTCTTCATCCTGGGTGATATTCCTTGTTCTGAAGTCTACTTGGTCTGATACTTACAGCATACTAGTCTAGCAACTCCCGGGCCTAGTACCTGCACATATATCTTCTCCTATTCCTTTATCTTTTAATCAGATCTGTGTCACTATTATTTAAAACAGGTTTCTTGTAAAAAAAACATACAGTCAGTTTCTGATTTTTAGCTCACCTTGATCATCTCTGCCTTTTAATTGGCGTGCTTGGCCCATTTATGTTTTCGATGATTTGGGGGTCGGGTTTACATCTATCATCTTGTTCCTTTTTCCATTTTTTATCCCATATTTTAATCAATTGAGCATCGAGTATCTTTATTATTGTGGTGGCAGAATATACATAAACACACATTTTAGATCGAGTACTTTGGGGCGCCCGGGTGGCTCAGTCATTAGGCGTCTGCCTTTGGCTCAGGTCATGATCCCAGGGTCCTGGGATCGAGCCCCACATCGGGCTCCCTGCTCTGCCAGAACCCTGCTTCTCCCTCTCCCACTCCCCCTGCTTGTGTTCCTGCTCTCGCTGTCTCTCTCTGTCAAATAAAAAAATAAAATATTAAAAAAATAAATTGAGTACTTTTTCATACTTCATGCGTCTCCACTTTGGACATCTCCAGTTTGAGCACTTATTCGCTGTTCTTCATTGCTTTGTTACCTGGCCACTCCTTTGTTTCTCATGTTATTCTCTACTGCGCCTATAACGGGCCACGGTCCATGGTCAATGACACCGCACCACTTTACCTGAAGAGCTGAGACCTTGCAACAGAAACTGTATACTTTTGTTTTCCCTGCCCTTCCTTTGTCATACTGTTTTCACACATTCTACCTTCACACATGTTAGGAGTCCCACAGTACGTGGTGATCGTGGTTTAAAGCAGGTCTTTTAAAACCACAATTTGATGGAAAGATAATTTTCAGATAAAAATATCATTAACATAAAATGCCCAAAGAATAGGATTTTGTTAAAGTGCATTGCTTCTTCCGCTTGCTTCCAGAGCAGACTGCCTGTACTGTGCTTGTAGCATTTTCGTGCTGTTATTATTTATTTGTCTTTCTCACACATTGGACAATACACTCCTTGAGAGCAGAAACAGTATCTATTCATCCAGTAGCCTTAGCACAGTGCCTGGGGCTTCCAACAAACTGTAGGACTCACTGATTTCCTGGCTGACTCACTCGGTGAGGGATGCCCAGACGGCTGAGATGCAAATACTAGGCGCAGGTGGGATGCCCTCCAGCAGGCAGACAACATCTACACTGGCTCCTAATTACTTTTATATACATTTCGTCTCCTTCCACCCTGCTGTCACCATCAGCCCCCCAGTCACAACCTGGCAGGCGAGAAGCAGAAAACAGGGGCCTCGAAGAGACCTGAACTGAAAAGGTCACAGATCAGGACTCAGGTCACAGAGCAGGACTGACTTTGGCCACCTTCCAGGAGCTGCCGGGCGCGGCCCCATTGGGTATGTCATTGTGTCTGGAGGCCTCAGATGTGCTTATGTTGTGAACAAATGTGACCCTGGGTGGGGTGTGGGAATGGAGTGGGCCACTCTGGATCGTGCCGGGAAAGTGGCTCGAGTCTCGAGCCTGCAGCTTGAGTCGGGACCTGACTGCTCTTGATCCCACTGGGGAAACACAGGCCACTGAGCAGGTGCATCAAACGCCAAGCCTTCTCTTCAGCTGCACAGGCGCATTGACTGCTTGATAATGTAGATGGTATTAATCACCTGGGGTATGGACATTTCATGCCCACAGCTGCGAAGTTGGATCCTGAATGCTCGCTACAGTGGCTCAGGAAGAGTTAAAGGCAGCTCACAATGGGCAACAGTGAGTCCTTCTGAAAATGTGGATGTGAAAATATTTCTCTTCTAGCATTTTGAATTCAGAACAATCAGGGCATTATGGATTTTACTCTGCTTTGCTGACCTTTCTCTAATTTTCTAAGCCTTGAAACATTGAGAGGATTATAAAAATATTCCCAATGTGCTTTTAAAAAAATTCGACGCTGATAAATAGAAAACCAAAAAATAATATTTCCTCCTTCCAGCTAGTTTTAGCTTTCTATTATAGGGGAGAACTTATTTCAAAGAGGGATCTTTAATACGTACATAATTTTTTAAAAAAACTAAAGAATTTTCTTTCAAATGTAAAATTAAAGCCTAAGTTCAACAATCTTCTTGTTTCATATTTTATTTACTTAGCAATATGTACTAAGCACTTATTGATAGGATGAGGCGGGAACCATGTACCCATTATTTCTCTGGTAGAAGGCAGTGTTTCATGGCCAAAGCGGGGTATGGGGCTGATCCCCCCAGTGACCACCAATTCTCTCCAGGTTTATCTTTGTCTTTCTGATGCATTTATGGATGAGCCATTGGTTTTGCTCTTCACTGATCCCAGAACTAGAAAGGCCTTTGACGATAATGGACTGAGGTGGATTTCAAAACTTCCCCTTCCTACCCTCCCCCGCCCCCAGGAGCCCACTGTTCAGTGATTCAGACACAACTAGGACTGCCTGGTTGCAGAGGGGATGGGACGCTTGCAGCTCAGCCCCCTCCCCACCAGCGACACCGCCCGGCTCCAACCTTGGGCCATGGACAGTGGGAAACACTGACCTTGTCCAATCCATTCACTTATACACAGGGAGGCTGTGGCCCAGAGAGGCTCGGTGACTTGTCCAAGGCCCCACAGCCCCCTGTGTCAGAACTCTCCTGGGTTATGGGGTCTTGTGACTCCTGGGCCGGTGTTGCCACATTCTCTGAGCTTTGTCTCTCTGGGGTGACCAGGGGGACGGGTGGGGAGGTGAGGGGCTGCTTTGGGAAGCGGCTGACCCCTCTGGGTGCCTGGACAGTGGCCTGGTGAGCTGCAGCAGTGGGGACTGGCTGAGTCAGGGGGCCTGGGAAGCAGGGACCTCTCTGAGCCTGAAGGCTAGGCCAGGATCCAACGAAAAGCCCATTCTGGGTCGATTTGGGTCCTCGTCAGTGTGGAGAGCTGCCGGGTGCAGCTGGCAGGGGCACAGGGACCTCTAAACTAGACATTGCACAGACAGGTCAGTGAATCCGCGCCCCCCCCCCCCCCCCCCCCCCGCCATGGGGAATCGGGGTAGGGCCTTTTCCTCGGGTGATATTCTGTGTGGCCCATCTGGAAGCTCCAGAAGAACTTTCCAGATTCTCATGTAAGACCCCCAGCAGCTCTACCACACAAGACAGTGCTCCTATCTCCTTTGCATTTAAAATGGCAGTCTATGGCCGGAGCTTAGAATTTTCTGGAACTAGCCAGCCTGATTCGCCCAATTCAAAACTGCTCCGAGAAAGTGAGCCAGGTGTTGTTTTAGAAGTTCCATTATCCCTTCCAAAATGACAAGGTGCCATTTGGTAAATTACTACTCTCTAGTACTTAACGACATCCTAGCACCTGGGGAAATTGATTTCATCTCTTAACACTTTATGAAGGGTGTGTGTGTGTGCGTGCGTGTGCACACGCGCACGCACGCCTGTGAAAGAGACAGAGAGACAGAGAGGGAAGGAGAGAAATGGAGGGAGGGAAAGGGAGGGAGCGGAGAGAGGGAGAGTTTGGGGAAATAATACATAAACACAAAGGTTTATCTGTACCTCTAAAATGTAGATCATTTCTCTCTCAATGGCCTCAATTAACAGCCGGTTCTATTTCTATTTTGGGCAATTATTAGCTGTAATTTCCTAAAAATGCCACTTTAAAAACCACTATCATAAAAGACTGTATTAGGAGTCTTTCTGAGCTGCAACCACCCCAACAGCCTGAGCAAAACAGGGTGCTTACTGGTTCACACAGGTGGGGAGTCCAGGTGCACACGCGGACCCCTGGCACGCCTGTGATAAGGCCAACCCGCAGAGATGCTCTCCAGGCCGCTCTGGCTCATCACAGGGGACACAGACAGCTTTCGCACGGGCTCCGGGGGCCGAGGCCAGGAAGGGCTCTGATTGGTCCAGCCCAAGTGACATGAGCCTGTCCAAACCAATCACTGTGGCTGGGAGAGAGGGGGCTCTGATTGGTCAGGGCTGGATCACATGGTTGGCAAGATGGCCATCCTTCCTGGGCCGAGGGGAGAGGGTTCCCACCCAGGACACCGGCGTTAGTTAACTAAAAAAAGGCAGGAGAGGTGCTGGAGACGCAAACCCCACCAGAGTTAGACCCTGTTTTCCCCTACTCTGTCTCTTAAATTACCTTTAACCGTGATAGGCCCACAGATAACACGTATTCTACCACCCGATTCTTTCTGGAGCAAGGCTGGATGTCAGTGCACGTAGGCACAACTGCACATCGTGTTTCATTTTCAAACCTTGGTTCTATTTGTTGCCAGGGCTTTCACTGTACTTGGCTTTCTGGGTTCATTTCTTCACATACAGCCCATTTATTCTGGCAAATGCACTTCAACCTCGATTTCAAGAATTCAGAGATTTGGCAACATCTCTAAGTTGGGAGGTTTTAGCACAGGATTGTCTTTGCAATTTGTGCGTTTCCACCTGCTGTCCTTGGCTATTTGAATTCCCAGCACACAGACCTTCATCCTTGCCGGGATTGCCTTCTGCAGGGGAGGCTACCTGGATCTTCTTGTTCTCTCCGGCAGGGTCTTTAAAAATGTCAATATAGTCCATTTCTGTATCAGTTAGGGAGGACGTTAGGTTTGAGGTTGGTGTTGAGGAGAATAACTACCATGACTTCCAGTGCTTTGACGAAACCTCAGATGCGAGGCCTTCTGGCCAAGCGTCTGCGATTTCATATTGTTGGAGCGTTCGCTGTATCCCTGGGGGTTGCAGCTTTCTATAAGTTTGCTGTGGCCGAACCAAGAAAGAAGGCATATGCAGATTTCTACAGAAATTATGATTCCATGAAAGATTTTGAGGAGATGAAGAAGGCTGGTATCTTTCAGAGTGCAAAGTGATTTGGGAATGTAAAGAATTTCTTTGGGTTGAGTTCCATTGAAGTCTGTCACTGACCTGTGTTCTGAACTATGAAACACGAATACTGGCTTATGGAATAGTTTGTCTTGATAAATAAACAACTAACAAATAAAAAAAAAAGTCAATATATTTTCCTGATGACCCTCTCTCTCGCATTTGCTTGCACAACTTAACCCTAGGCCACCTGCTCGCTGCAGAAACCTCGTGATCAGCTCAGTTGCCCTCAGAGCCTCTTGGCTCTTCATGCCTTCTCTTAACTGCCATGAAGATATTTTAATCTGATGGATTATTATAAGAAATGACCTCAAACGGCAGGTTTGGTGTTGGCTTTATAAAGAAGTGAAGAAATGCTCTAGGTCCTCAAAGCTAGGGACCCAATCCTTAGTCATTTGGCAATACCACTCAGTGACTTCTTCTCTGCACACGATGGGTATATAATTAATGCTGGTGAATTTAACTCCAGTATACACGTGACACACTTCCACCTCTTTCTAGAAGTCATCCAGTGGCTCCATATCACAGAAAGTGTATTCTTCTTCAGGTTTCTACAAATCATGGGCGCTTGATCAAATGCTGGTTAAAGATTTGTTATGTTTTGGATGCATGTGGGCGTGTGTGTATGTGTGTGTGTGTGTGTGTGTGTGTGTGTGTTCATGTGTGCATTCAGGCATTCACAGAACTTAGGTTGTGAAGACTGAATTGGGGACCGGGTGTCCCACAGCTCCAGGCTCCTCCCAGGGTCTACCTTGCATGATGACTTACATCATAGCAGATGTTCAGTAAATGCTTTCGAATCAACTGAAGAACTATTTCGATGTTTACAAAAGTGTCTTCTTCATGTTGTCCTCAGCACTGCACATTGCCCTAACAGATCATTTTGCATCACCCCCCACCCATCAGGCTGCTCCTATGTACTCTGGGCTCCAAGAGCCACCCAGTTGCAGTTGGGGGGGTGGGTGTATGGAACGGCTTTCACATTTCTTTCTGGAACCTCAAGGTGGTACCTGATTTAAGGTTCAACATCTGAATGTACAAAACCCAATACTGAGGTTTATTGGTGCTTTCCCAGTGGGATGCTATGCTCCGACAAAGAAGAGAAAGATCACCAGGTAGTTGGGAAGGCACACCAAGGTCTCCCAAGTAATTCACAGGGAGACAGGAGAAATGCCATATTATGTTCTTCATCTGTAAAATAAGGAGCTCAGCATGATGATCTCCATGTTCCTTGTAGCTGAAAAGTCTGACTTAGAAGCCCAGTATACGCGTGCAGCGTTGGAGAGGAAAACTTTAAAAGTGGTCTCTTTCATGACACCATTCACTCAAAATCCAATTAAACTTCTTAGAAACATGGATCTCCTCCAGCAAAATACCCTTGGTTTCCTTTTAGTAAACAGGCCATTTTTAAGTGGTTAAAATGTTCTGGGAAACATTTTCACATGATTGCACTAGATGCTTCAAGCTAAAAATACACCCACTGTTTTTTTTCCCCTACTTGCAATTTTGACATCACTTACATAGACACATTCAAGGAACCGACATTTGATGGTTAGATCTTCTATTTGGATTAAACACTTTGGAAGTTTTTCTTTTTTTTTTTTAATTATAAGACAATCATTCAAGTGAAAAAAAATCTTGATTTATTAAAATGTTCAAATGCCACTAAGAGATGAATCACCATACATGATGATTCTCCTTATTTGAGAGGCAGCTGCCTGAATGACAGAGCCAGTTACTGCCATGAGCTGACCGTGTAACCAGGACTGCATGCCCCCTTTCCTTCAGCTCTGAAAGACTCAGTCCTAAAGAATAGGAACAGGAGTTTTCAACTTCACCAAATGTTGCCCAATTGCCCTCCAAAGTAGTTGTACCATTTTATGCCCCCAACTGAAGGTACGAGAAGTCTTGCCCCTCCACACGCTTGGGGACACTTGTTATCGATAGATTTCGAGTCTTTGTCAGTCTGAGGAGTATGAGACAGGAGGTCATGCTTTTCATTTCCAGCCCCGTGCCTACTGACAACTGTGAGCACCTTTTCACGTGTTTATTAGATGCTTGAGTTTCTTCTGTGAATTTCCTATTCATCTATTCTGCACATTTTAAATGATAGATTTTTTTGTGTGTGTGCTGTTAATTTGTAGGATTTCTTTATATAGTCTAGATATTAAGTCTTTGGGGTTGAGTTGCACATATATATCTTCCCAGTCCAATTTTCTTGTCAAACATATACTAGCATCTCACAACAAATTGTGCAACACTCTCTCTTTTTCTGTTCCTTGAAACAATTCATATAAGATGAAAGCGATCTAGTTCATGAAGGTTTGATAAAATTTACCTGAAGATCAGTCTGGGATGCCTAGGAAGGTGGGAGAATGTTGGCTACTGATTCTATTTATACAAAGGTTAGGGGTTTATTCGGGCTTTTGTTATCTTCTTGATTCAATTTCGGTGATTTTCACTTTCCTAAAGATCATCCATTTCATTGCTGTTTCCAGATTCATTGGATAAAGTTATTCATAGTATCTCTTAAGTGTGTTTTTAATTTTCCCTGTAATTAGGTCCCACTTTTCATTCCTATTAGTCATAATTCTTTGCCTCCCTCTCTCCCTCCCGCCCCCCCCACCCCCTCTCTTCTGTATCTTTCAGGCTAGAGGTTTGTCTATTTCCTGAGCTTTTACAGAGAACTCACTTTTAGGTTTGTTGATTTTTGTCATTGCTTCTGGGGGTGGCATTTAGCTGTCACAGAATCATGTGTTCTCGCTAGCCAGCCATTCAGGAGGGCCGGTGCCTCATGATTTCTATTGTGATTTCCTAACTCCGGAGTCATTCAGCAGAGTGTTTATATTTTCTCAACATATTTGTGAAGTGTTTGTATTGTTGATTTGTAATTTAATTACACTGAGGTCTAAGAATGTGCTCTGGATAATGGCAATTTTTAAAATGTGTTGAAACTTTATGGAAAAAACAAAACACCTTCCCTTGTGGTTAATTAGCCTAATGCCATGTGCACTTGAAAGAACGCACATTTTCTACCTTTCTACCTAGATGCTGGCCACTGCTGTGAGCAACCGGGGCTTCACCCAGCTGGGACCCATTGGGAAGGGCGTAGAACATTCCAGACTTCTTTGTCCAAGGAAGGAAGGTTGGCAATCCCACCTCCCAACCAGTGAAGTTCCTCCATGAGGCATCACCTCCTGTGCTTCTGGGCAACTCAGGGCTGAGCAACGAGTAGGGCCCTGCTGGCAGCCTCCTTCTGAGGCATCAGAGAAGGCGGGGGGCGGGGGGGGGGCGGGCGGCAGGACGTGAGGGATGTGGGGCTGGGCACGTGTGAGGTGAGAGCCCTCGGCCGGAAGGGAGCCGGACCTGCACGCACCTGTTTGCCAAGGCCGCAGCTGGCATCGGGCGGATCTGAGCTGCAGACGAGGCATCTGGGGCAAATTGTTTTCTAATTTATTAATGTCTGTTCGGCATTTATGACTTCCTTCCGTCTTCTTTGGGCTTATTTGCTCATTCTTTTTCTGACTTCTTACATTCGGAAATCTAGTTCATTATTATCGTAGCCTCTCCTCTTTTCTAATGGAAGCTTTTAGGATTTTGAACATCTCTTCGAGAAACACTGTATCTGCATCCTTCAAGATTTTAAAAATTTATTTATTTATTTATTTATTTATTCAATGGGCCCAGCACGCTTCGGCTGCGCGACTCTCTTTATTTTATCTATTTATTTTAGAGAGGGCACATGAACAAGCACGAGCCGGGGGTGGGAGGTAGAGGGGCAGAGGGAGACGGAGAGAGAATCCCAAGCCGACTTCCCGCTGAGCACGGAGCCCAACGCGGGACTCCATCCCACGACCCTGAGATCAGGACCTGAGTGGAAACCAAGAGCTGGAGGCTCCACCCCCCTGTGCCCCCCAGGCACGCTTGCCTCCCTGAGGATTTACGATGTAGTAGGTTTAACATGGCTATTTCAATAAGTATTTTCTAATTTCAACATTGTTTCTTTTTTTGGCCCACCAGTTAGTGAGAAGTGTACATATTAATTCGCCCGCATCTCCTTCCCCCACATTATCCTTATGGTTAGGTTCTCCCCTAAGGATGGACAAAGAATGTGATGTGAATGAGACCAAACTGGATGGTTTTTAAGTCTCGCTTCGTGCCCCAGATGTAGGTGAACTTTTGTAAATGTTCTGCGTGAGCCTGAGACATACCTGTGTGCTCTCGCGTGTGGGGGATGCTGTTCATGTCCATCCAAGTCCCTCGGGGCCTGATGTTTTGGGATGTTTTGTCCAACTTCCAACTACCGGTATCTGCCTCTCAGTGTCTTAAGACTTTTCTAGAACCCCAGATGGCAGGGCAGAGAGGCCTGGGACCGACAGCCCCAAGGGAAGCCATCAAGAGTGAGGATGGGAACTTAGGACGGGGCCCTCGGCCCCGCACACTGTGAGGGTAACCTTGTCCTGGGGGTGGAGCCTTAGCGTGGGCACTCACACTCTGCATTTACTGCTCACACTTATGCTTTAAATGTTATGTTGTCTGATATTAATATGTATTCTTTAACTAATATCCCCGTTATTTCTCTTTCTCTCTCTACTTTTTAAAAAAAGATTTTATTTATTTATTTGAGAGAGAGGTTGAGAGTGAACAAGAGGAGGGGCAGAGGGAGAGTTTGGAAAAGCAGACTCCCTGCTGAGCAAGGAGCCCGACGCGGGGCTCGAAATCATGACCCGAGCTGAAGCCAGACACTTAACCGACTGAGTCACCCAGGTGCCCCCTCTTCACATTTTAATATAAAAACTTCTAAGCATAACAGCAGAGAGAATAGTATGACAAACCATCCTGTATCCTCCACCTGGCTTTAAGATCCATCAACAAACCTGTTTCTCTCTTCAGAGGGAGGTGCTGGGTTTTGAGCAGAAGGGGAGTCGTCTGCATGGAGGGGAGAGGTGGCGGGTGTGCGGAGGGGCATAGGAGCCAGACTGAGGTGTGGAAGTGTCTGAGGTGGGGGCGGCAGTGCCCCGTCAGGGCGGGGGTGTGTCCCCGTAGGGACTGCACGATGTAGCTGATGTCCTGCCAAGCCAGTCCCACTTTCTGTTCTTTAACGTCTTCAGGGTTAATTTAAGTCTTGGAAAGAGACATTCTTCCGCGGGGAGCCTGCTTCTCCGTCTCCCACTCCCCCTGCTTGTGCTTGCTCTGTCAAATAAATAATAAATAAAATCTTTTTTTTTTTAAAAAGATGTTTTGATAGTTCTGTATAAATAAGAACACTCAGAGAAAGCCATGGTAGAATGTCCCGGACTCGGAGCCAGCGGGACTGGGATCTGGCCGCCTCACTCACTGTGCGCCCTGGACAAACCACAGAGCCCTCTGGGCCTCAGTCGCCTCATCTGCAAAGTGGGGATTTTATAGGGTGACCGACTCAACCTGGGTTTAGCACCAAAAGTCCCACGTCCCAGGGACTCCTGTCGCTGCTGCCCCCAGACCTGGGAAACCAGGACAACTGGTCACCGGGAACAATACCTCCACCTCCAGATTGTCCTAAGGACTAAGGTACACAAAGTCTGTAAACAGCTGAGCAAGGTGCCAGGCATGCGGTACGCATTTGTTTTCATAATCATAGAAACAGTTACAGACATCTACTTGGGACAAAGTGTGAAATATTAAAATTTGATGTACAAAACAGCTTAGGGGTTATAAACAAGCCAGCTTAAGTGGTTTGGATCAGAAGGGCCATATTTCTCGTTTCCTTAACTCTGCTGCCCGGTGTTGGCCGAAGGGATGTCTGGGCGCTGGCTGCCAGGAGGGCATCCCCGGCCTCTGCCAGCAGGGCCAACACCTCGAACCCTGTTACCCGCCGGCAGCCGCTCATCCGGGAAGGGGCGGTGATCAATGCCCCAGAGACGTTACTCCAGGAGGGCCACCTGCCCGGCCACCCACAGGGGGAGGCGGCAGATTATAGAGGGTGCAGGGGCCTGACTGGGGTCCCCTTGTGCTTTCTGGGTGGAGAGGCGCTACAGGAGCCTTGGCAATCACAAGGTCAAAAGGAGCCACCAGGGCATTTTCCATGATGAAATGTCACTGCGGAGGCCTTGACAGCCAGGCAGACGTGGGGGAGCAGGGCAGCCCGTCATTACGGAGCTGGCTCTGGAAGATCGAGCAAACTTGCAGCCAGGGGCTTTGGCCCCCCAGACCAAAGCGGGGAAGTCAGATACAGACCAGCAAGAAGGCCTAGCCTGGGCGTTTACTCATTTAAATTCTATTGTCACCTATCTATCTATGTATCAATTGATCATGTAAATCTATCTATTCATCATCCATCCATCCATCTTTCATCCATTCCCTCAAAAGGACATCCTAAATGTGGTTGTTTCATGTGAATTGAGCTCACTATGTTAAATAACAAGACATCTTTTTTATTTAAAAAGCCTGAAAGGTTTGCAGTGGGCTTCAGGGGAGACCTGACATCTGCAGGGTTGGAGAACTAGCCAGTTCTTCCCACCAGAGGCTGCAGGCCCAGCACGGGCTCTGCTGGACAGCTGGGTTGCAGGTCATGTGAGGGCCTTCAGGTCCCCAGTCCCCTGTCTTGGTTCTGAGCTGGGCTGCGTGAAGCGAACTTTTCAGTGGGGTGTCGGGATTATCCAAGTATCTTCCTGCATATAAGAGCACACCTTTCCTTGGGGAATTCTAAAACAGAAGGCAGGTGCTGACTTTCCCAGTGAGGGGGTGGCCGGGGTTGGCACACACCCACAGCCTGCCCCTGCCCCTTCCCTTGGCAGATATCACTAATCGATCGGGGCACCAGGTCCTGCTGAGTCCAGACATGACTTGACAGGGATGAAGACAATGACCGCCACCGTGACTGATCCATCTTGGCCTGCAAGATGAACCCTAGGTTAGATCCTTTGTCCCAGCGGGGAGCTCTGGCTGGTGCACCTCATCTGCTCTTGCTTGTGAGGATGATCCGCAAACCAGCACAGAACTCCAGGCTCCACTTTCAGAAACTACTAAAATCTTTATGTACGAAACACTGTGTCAGCCTGGCACTCAGCTCTTCCCACCAATTCCCTGCTTTGCCTCCGTGGCCCTGGCCTTGCCACCTCTGGGCCCTGGTGGTCCATGCACCCGCCCCCACCCGGACGCAGGTGGGAGCCCCAGGGCCTGCGTCACCCAAGATGGGTCTTGTGCAGGAAGGAGGACCCAGCCCATACCCCGCGTCCTGGAGGTTGCAGGCTGAGTTGGGGATATTTTCTGACAAACACAGTGCTGTAGAGCTTTCTCTGCTGAGTTCCACAATTTAGTATGGGGAAGAATTGTAGTAATGCAGTGTATCTACGTGTGAAACAAGAATGGGCTTTTATGGCCCGGCCTGGGAACCTAACCCCTGTGTCCATGGGAGAATGCATTCTCAGTTCTCCACAATAAGCTGGAAAAAGTGCTGGCACACCCTGCGCGGGGACTGCCAGCACCCCGGAGGTGGCGCATCCCCCCCGTTCCCCGGGACTGGGGCTGGGGCTGAGGTGGAGGGGTGACACCGCCACCATGCGCCCCGCATCCGGCACTCAGCGGGGGGGGAGGGCCTGGTGAAGGGCCGAGCGCACGAGTCCTTTCTGCTGTGCTCCACCAGCATTTTGTAAAGAGCTTCTAGAACCAAAATCTGCAAGTTGGGATTTCTAGGATTCAAAAAGCAAAACCTGATGTTTTGGGCACGTGTTGGCTCTGGGTGGATGTGGCTTAAAGAGTGTGGGCTCGGGAGGCAGGGAGGCCCTAACGGAGCCTTGGGCTGTGCTCTGTCCCCTGCAGGACTACTACTGCCTGGATGGAATTTTCTTAGACACTCCGCGGTCAAGGCTGGTTCTCATAGGTTCTAGACGTTCGATGATGTTTCCGTGGCCCTGTCTGCAAGCTGCTCTATGCTCAAGGAAAGCTTGTAAATCCTACCCACTCGGACGAGCCCAGAGACCTGACTGCCACCGACACCTGTCCACGTTTGATGGTGACCGTGGGGAGAGCGCAGCACCCAGAGGAGCTCTTATGCAGGCCCACGCCACCCATCCTGCCTTCCAGGCCCTCTGACCCCGGGCGGGCACTAGCTCTGTTTGCTTCTGTCTCTCCCCTTGGCTCTAGGGCTGCACCAACAGCCTTTTCCATGGCCATTGCGACTGTCCCCGTGTGCAAGCAGGCTTGAGGTTTTGCCAGGATCCTTGTGACTTACATCAAATTGTATATGTATGTTTTTCTTTCTTTTTTTTTTTAAATGTTTTATTTATTTATTTATTCATGAGAGTCAGAGAGAGAGAGTGGCAGAGGGAGAAGCAGGCTCCCCGCCTAGCAGGGAGCCCGATGCGGGACTCGATCTCAGGACCCTGGGATCATGACCTGAGCCGAAGGCAGACCCGTAACGACTGAGCCACCCAGGCGCCCGTATATGTTTGTTTTTCAATCCCAACCATGTGAGATATTCTTCTGTCCTTCTCCAGTGTCCCTGTTCTGAAATTAGCCAGCAGAAAGAGGTGGCTGTACGAATCTGCTGGCTGTCAACTGGGAACATCTTAGGATCCCTCTTCCGGTGTTGGGGGCAAAAGGCTCTGCCCCCAGCTTCCTGCCTTTTTGTTATTGTTGTTGTTGTTTTGGTGCCCATTCTTCTCAAGCCCATTTAACCTTTGGCATGTCAAGAAAATACTCCAGGACTTTTTTGGAAGATCGAAGAAGGCAGTTGACTTGGGGGTCATGCTTTACTTCTCATTTCTTAGCCTGTGGTTCATCAGGAAAGCCCCACCCTCATCCTCATGTCTTCAAGGGCCTCAGTCTGTATGCCACAATCTTGCCCCATAGCAACCTCAGACTGCACCACCCTGGGGGACGGGCACAGAGGGTCGGGGCAGCTGGACAGACTCAGACCAGCAGGCCAACTTAGAAAAGAGGATCAACCACCTCCAGCTGGGGTGCAGAGCTCCCAGGAGTGTGGGTGGGTGGCAGCCAAGGGTTGTCCAAAGAGATGGGGGGGCACTTGGCCCTCAGCCTGGGCTACCTCCAGTGGCCCAGCAGCAGCTCTGAGGCATGGCCCTGGACCTCTTTCCCGGCTCCCCCAGCAGTGCCGATTCACATTCTGGGGTGAAGGGAGGTGTCGCTATTTTTAAAGAGCCCCTCTCCCAGAAGGTTCTGCTGGGAAACCCGGTTTTGGAACATTTTACTCAAATTGCGGGTTGTAAATGGGGGAATTGGCAATCTCTAACATAGATGGTCCAATTCAAGGAAAATGGTGCAAGTGATTTTTATCTGTAGACCTGGTGTTGCCAAGAAAATTGAGTGTTGTTTGTGGAAGGGACAGATGCCTCCTGATTTCCAGTGACAGCATAGTTTGGGTTATTGCCTGGGTGTTATTACTAAGGGTAGATTGCAACATTCATCTCCTGACCAGTTCCTAGGAGTAAGTAACAGCACCCTAAGACAAACCACCCCAAACCGCCACAAGCTGTAGGTGAGAAGTAATGCATCATCTCTTCTGTGGAAATGGCTTGCATGTATAGAGGTCAAACGTCAGAGACTGACTCTGAGAAAGCACTGACTGCAAAATAACCATGATAAATCTGTGAAAAAGAGAGTAAAAGACAGATAAAATTGATGCAAAATGGGGGCATTTCACAGGGGAATTGGAATCTACAAAAATCATCAAATGGACATTCTAGATGCACAAATAAATATTTTAAATGAGGGTATTTCAGATGGCTGTAACAGCAGACTGGATACAGCAGAACGCAAGAAAATAAATTTGAGGACAGATCAAGAGAAAATATCCAAAGTGAATCACAGAGAGGAAAAAATTATAAACACAGAATAAAGTGTAAGACACATAGGAAGGAAGGACATGACCGAGAGCAACACAGGTGTAGCTGGAGTCCTGGAGAAAGGGGGGGGGTGGGGAGAGAAGCAATACTTGAGGAAATAATAACCAAATATATTTTCCAAATCTTATGAAAGGTAGTGACCTGTGGGTTCAAGAAACTAATGGATAAATAATTTAAAAAAAAATCCAACCTAGGCACATCATAGTAAAACTATCTATAAATCAATCTATAAACTATTATCAGTCATAGATGATTTTAGGAAATTTGCTAATATGTGGAAATTAAACTACATGCTCCTAAATAAACAATGCTTCAAAGAAGAAATAGCAAGGGAAATCAGAATACACTTTGCTATGAATGAAAATGAAAAACGCAACATACCAACATTTGCGGGTGCAGAGAAAACAGTGCCCAGAGGCAAGTTTACAACTGCACGTGCCAATATTAAAAAAGAAGATCTCTGGATCAATAACCTGATCTTCTACCTTGAAAGAACCTAGACTAAGTAGAGCAAACTAAGCCCAAAGCCAGCAGAAAGAAGGAAATAATAAAGATGGGAGATTATTATTGGAAATAATAAATAATCGGTTTTAGCAAAGTTGCAAGATACAAAGTCTCCATATAGAAAAACCAATTTTTATTTCTACATTGTAGCAAGAAACAACTGGACAGTGAGGTTAAAACATATCATTTATAATAATATAAAAATACGAAAAAGAAGAAATCCAACTGAAGATTTATTCGACGGACAAGAACAACGCACTGAAAACTTTATAGCACTGCTGAGAGAAACCAAAGATGACAAGGGGACGGAGAGATAGTCCACAGACATGGGTGAGGACACTCAGTGCTGTAAGATGTCCCTTCTCCTCAAAGGGACCTGTAGATCAATGCAATCTCTGTCAAAACTCTAGTACATTTGCTTTCTTTCTTCTCTTCTTCCCCCTTTGGATGACAATTGACCAGCTGATTCTGAAATTTATATGGAAATACAAAGGATCTAGGTCACTGTCATATTTCGGGACGTATTTGGAAACTGCAGTGATGGCTGTGGTGCGGTGTTGGTGTAAGGACAGACAGACAGAACAATGGAACAGAATAGTCAGTCCAGAAATGCACCTTCCTCCCATGTATGGCTACTTGATTATATCAAAGGGCTGGTGCAATTTGATGGAGAGAGGATGGTGTTTTCGGGAAATTGGCATTGGAACAATTGAGCGAGCATATGGAAACGTGCACCTCGACCTCTGCCTTTCACACAGAAATTAACTTAAAATGGATCATAAACTTAGATGTGAAAACCAAAACAATGGTGCTTCTAGGAGAAAACATAGGAAACTATTTTCATATTCTCATGGTAGGCAGAGATTTCTTAGAGAAGACATGCGTACAAAGACAACTCCAACCCATAACTGTAAAGGAAAATGGTGATAAATTGGATTTTATTAAAATGAGGAACTCCTATCATGAAAAAACATTAAGAAACTGAATGGCAAGCTCAGGCTGGGAGAACACATTTGTAGGGTATCTATGTGAGGCAGAACGCGAGTCCAGAATAGATCAAGAAATCCTACGGATCAATCATAAAAGCAAAACAATGCAATTTTAAAAGGGGGGGGGGAATTGAACAGGCGCATCATTAGTCAGGACAGAAAAGCAAATTAAAACCTTGGCGCTACAATCATCACACACCTATCAGGGTGTCCACATTAAAAAAGAAACTTGAAAATGCCAAGTGGGGGCAAGGGTATGAAGCAGCAGGGGTGTTACCTTGCGGTGGGAGTACGAACTCGTAGAAATTTGGAATGCTGATTGGTAGTCTTTACTAAAGTTAAACATTCTTATCCCGTAACCTGGAGATTTCACTGCTAGGGATATCCTCAAGGGAAATGGATGTCCGTGTCCACCAGGAGACACGAGCAAGAAAGCAGACCGTGGCTTTACTGAGGATGGCTGAAAACCGGCCACAACCCCCGTGTTCATCAGTAGCAGAAAGGAAAAGCAAACTGCAGAGGGAGGAACTGTGGGTACACACCACAGCATGGACGAGTTTCAGGAACATAATGTTGAGCGGAAGAATCCAGACAGGAAGAAGGACATACTGTATGCCAGTTACATGAGTATCAAGAATAAACAAAACTAATCTATGGTGATTGAAGCCAGAGGAGTGCTTATCTTTAGAGGCGGGGATGGGTTGGGATCGGGCACGAGGAACATTTCCCATGGTGGAAAGATTCTAGATGGAAATGTTCTATATCATGATCTGGGTGGTGAATATACAAGTGTATAGATATGTAAAATTTGCCAAGCCTTATGTTACAATTTTTGTGCTTTACTTTAAAGAAGAAAAAGAATCCTTCTTACAGGGGAAAAAAAAAAAAAATATTGCAATCTCTGGAGCCAGACTTGACTGTTTTGGATCTGAGATTGGATATTTTCTTGCTGTGTGACCGCAGGCAACTTACATAGCCTCTCTGTGCCTGAATTCCCCATTGTGGATAATAATAGTGTCTGGCTCATGGAGTTGTGATGAGGATTAAATGAATTAATGGCTATAACATTCAGAGCACAATTCTGGAACCCACCATTGCCTCCAAGGCTATCAGTTTCTGTTATCAGGTGATGGCTAATCTCCCCTAACCCTGTGAGGTCTCAGATGCTCCAACAGCTCACTTTGCCCCCACTTTGCAGCAACATTCGCTGGCCAGGGCTGTTGTGATATGAGGTTAGTGAAGTTATTCTAGCCCTCCCACTAGGAAATACTCCGTTTATCCTTAACGATTACCCTAGAGGCCCTGATGCTTTTTAGTCTTGGCTGTAATTATTTTTAATGTGTGTTACAAAAAAAAATAAATAAATTCCAGTGTTCACAAATGTGAAATCTATCATCTGACCAAAAGTGGGAAATAAGTAGATTTCACACTTGGCCAATCTGTGGACAGACAGGTAGTGGGTGCTATTTTATGCCAGTAACCTTGGAGGGAGCAGACTGACCTTCAGTAACCTCACATGCTTCCTGTTTGCTCCAGAAACAGTGACACCGGCCATATTATTACACATATGATTGCATTATGCCTATTTTACAACCATTTGTCTTGTATGTGCATAGAGCAGAAACTGAAATCATTGTTTGTGGTTTGGGGGTTTTCACATGTTTGCAGTGATGAAAATTGAAATTCTGTCCTACATAGGCAGGGGCTACTTCCCTTTATTAATTGCAGAATAAATACATCTCACTGCAGAAAGGTCTGTTTCCCAGCAGAAGGGCTCCTTGGGAAGTGTTTACATCTAAGCTTGTGGGTAAGTCACTGACAAAGTGCTCTTTCGTAAAAAAAATTTTTTCTCAATATAAATGTATAGAGTAAATGTTTTAACTAGTTGCAGGTCAAAGAAAATATGTCATGTGTGTTAGTATAGGCACAAACAATAATTTATCATTTGAGCCGTGATGTAAAGTGTGTCTGATTTAAATCAGTCAGTCCGCAAATACTGGGGAGTCAACTAGGAGGCAGGTACCTGCTGGATGTTGGGGCTCAGTGAGAATGAGCCAGAGCCTCCCTGTGTCCTCTGGGCCCACAGACCAGTGAGGGAAACACAACTGATCTGTAAATCGGGATGGGTTGCCTCTCTATGAAAAGTAAGATGCCTTAATTTTCTCCCCCAGTTTTGTTGAGAAAGAATTAACATATAACATTGTACTAGTCCCAAGGTGTACAATATAATGATTTGATAGTGTTTATATCACAAAATAATCACCACAATAAGCTTAGTTAACACCCATCACCTCACGTAGTTATAATTTTTTTCTTGTGATGAGAACTTTTAAGATTTCTTCTCTTAGCAATTTTCAGATACACAATACGGGTAATGTGCACCATGCTGTATATTATGTTCTCCAGGACGTATTTATCTTGGAACTACAAGTTTTAACCTTTGGACCACCATATTGATGCCTTCACAATGGATATTGAAATGTTGTCACTCTGAGCTCTGAGGCCCTTTGTCCACTTATCCATCCATTTTTCCTTGTAGAACGTCCCACGCAGAACGGGTCATCACAGGAGGAAAAGAAGAGTAAGCCATTTGGGAAGATGGTGAGCAATGGCAACCCTGGGGGAGGGTCAGGGGAAGGTCGTGGTCTCAGAACCTGGAAGGCATGTTAGATGCACACAAGCCTCCTGCTCTTCCCTCTTCTTGGCTCCAGGCGCCGTAACTACCCCATCTTACTCAGTCACCACGGTACTCTTAGTATTCCCATTTTACTGATGAAGACTGAGGCTTTGAGAGGGGAGGACCACACGGGCACCACAGATGGCTGATGATGGGGCCGGCATCCCATCCATCACTGCCTTTGCAGGTGCCTGGACACTTGAGCCTGCACACCAGGAATTCTAGTAAGGAGGAAGAGCATCATCCCATCCATCCTCACCTTCTCAAGTCGACAATGAACAGTCACAAATGCTTCCTTGTCCAGCAGCCCACTGTGCGGTCCCGAGTGACCTGGTACTCTCTGGTTTCATGCCCTCTCCCTATACATCCCCCAAACTCCGCCACTTACTTCCTCACTCCCCATAGTCCATGGGATGTCCACTCGGTGCTACAAGTTGGCCCAAGGCCACCTCATCTGGAGTGGCCTCACTCAGGATTGCCCTGTGACTTAAAAAAAAAATTAACCTTTGAATTTTGAGATAACTGAACATAGAGAGATCCTGTGTGCCCTTGACCTAGCTCCCCTCTTGGTCACATCTTGCAAAACGAGTACAACATCACATCCAGGATGTTGATACTGAAGTCCAGATGCAGAATGCCATCCACACGAGGCTCCCTCCTGCCACTCTGCAATAGCCCCACTCTCTTTCTTTCCACTCCATCCCCTCCTTGACCCCTGACCATCACAAATCTGTCCCCATTTGTGTTATTTTGTCATTTCAAGAATATCACATGAATGGAGTTGTATGGTCTAACCTCTTCAGATTGGCTTTTTCCAGGAGAATTCTCTGGAGATCCATCCAGGTTGTTGGGTGTTGAATAGTTCATTACTTTGTATTGCTGAGTAGTGTTCCATAATGTAGACCACAGTTTCACTGTTTCCCTGTTGACAGACATCTGGGTTGTTTGTAGTTTCTGGCTAATCACAGACAAAACTGCTGTGAACCTTTGTGTGTTAATTTTTGTCTCAATGTGAGTTTTAATTTCTCTGGGACAAATGTCCAGGAGTGCAATTGTTGAAAGTTGAGGAAATTGCCCACTATTTCTATTTTTCTGACTTTTTTTACAACCATGAATAGGTGTTCACTTTTGTCAAGTGCTTTGTCCATATCAATTGGCATGATTATGTGATTTTTCTTCTTCAGTCTGTTAATATGGTGTACTACGTTGATGTGCAAATATTGAACCAGACTTTCATGCTTGGGATAAACCCCACTTGGACGTAGTGTATCATTTTAAATGTGCATTGCTGAATTCTGTTTGCTACTATTTTGTTAGTGATTTTTGCATTTATATTTATGAGAGATTTTGACCTGTAGTTTTTTAAAAAATATTATCTTTGTCTGATACCAGGGTAATTAATACTAGCTAAATAAAATGAATTGCAAAGTGTTCCCTCCTTTTCTATTTCTGGATGAGATTATAGAGAGTTGATGTGAATTCTTTTTTTTTTTTTTTAGATTTTATTTATTTAGTTGACAGAAAGAGAGCGAGAAAGGGAACGCAAGCAGGGGGAGTGGGAGAGGGAGAAGCAGGCTTCCCGCTGAGCAGGGAGCCTGACCTGAGCAGGGAGCCTGACGTGGGGCTCGATCCCAGGACCCTGGGATCGTGACCTGAGCTGAAGGCAGATGCTTAACGACTGAGCCACCCAGGCGCCCGATGTGAATTCTTTAAACACTTGGTAGAATTCTCCAGGCAAGCTGTCTGGGCCTGGACAGTTCCCTCTCTTCCTTCCTCCCTCCCTCCCTCCCTTCCTCCCTGCCTTCCTTCCTGCCTTCTTTTTCTCTCTCAGTTTTAAAATGATGAATTCAGTTTCCTTCATAGTTATAGGGCTCTTCAAATAACCTATTTTATATTCAGTGAGTTGTTGTAGTTTGTGCTTTTTGAGGAATTCATTAATTTCATCTAAATTGTCAAATTCAGAGGTGCAGAATTGTTTGTAGTGTTGCCTTATTGTCCTTTGGATGTCTGTGGGGTCTGTAATGATATCTCCTGCTTCACCTCTAATATTGGTAATTTGTGTCTTTCGTGTTTTTTCTTTGTCAGACCTGCTGGAGGTTTTTCAATTTTATTCATCTTTTCTAAATGATCGGTCAGGCTTTGTGTTTCACTGACTTTCTTTATTTTTAATTTATATGCTTTTAGCATTATAAATTTCTGCTCCACATTGATGTAGCTCTCACACGTGTACTTTCATTTTAATTCAGTTCACTGTACTGTGTTTGCCATTAAGATCCCCTCTTGGATTCATGGATTATTTAGAAGTGTGTTGTTTAGATTCCAGGTTTTTGGAGATTTTCCTGTTATCTTTCTCTTACTGATTTCTAGTTTGATTCCATTTGGGTCAGAGAACACACTCTGCATAATTTCAGTTCTTTTAAATTTATTGAGGTTTGTTTTATGGCCCAGGATATGATCTATGTTAGTACATGTTCCATGAACATTTGAGAAGAACGTGTATTCTCCTGTCATTGGCTGGAGTCGGGTGTTCTAAATACTAATTGGATCCTGTTGGTCAGTCATGCCGTTGGGTTCTATATCCTTGCTAAGTTTTCTGTCTAGTTGTTCTAGTGGTTGTTGAGAGAGGAGATGAAGTCTCCAGTTGTAATTGTGAATTTATCTATCTCTCTTTTCAGTTCTATTAAGTTTTGCTTCACATAGTTTGTAGTTCTGTTGTTTGGTTCATTTACATTTAATGTAAGTATTAACATGTTGGGCTTAAGTGTGTATTTTATTTTTTTATTTTTCGTGTTCTCTGGTTTTTCTTTTCCTGTTTTCTTTTTCCTGCCTTCCTAGGAGTCACTTGAACATTTTTTAGAATTGCTTTTTTTTAAAGATTTATTTATTTATTTTGAGAGAGTGAGAATGAGAGAGAGAGAGAGAGAGAGTACATGAGAGGGGGGAGGGCTAGAGGGAGAAGCAGACTCCCCGCTGAGCAGGGAGCCTGATGCGGGACTCCATCCTGGGATTCCAGGATCGTGACCTGAGCCGAAGGCAGTCGCTTAACCAACTGAGCCACCCAGGCACCCTAGAATTGCTTTTTGACTTCTCTATGTTTTTGAGAGTATCTCTTCGTATTGCTTTTTCAGTGGTTCCTCTAGGTATTACATTACATAGTGTCTTTTAGTATCATAGTTTTTATAAGTTACCGTGTCATGTGCATCCCTTTATATCTCTTTACCCTCCTCTGTTTATAATATAATTGTCTTAAATATTTACTCCACACATATTTAATATTCAGACAATATTACAATTTTTGCTTTAACCATCAAACACAATTTGAAAAACTCAAGAGCAGAAGGAAAGGTTTATTTTGTTTACTCATGTTTTTACTTACAGTGCTCTTTCTCTTTTTTGATACATAATATTTCCTTCTTTTACCATTTTCTTTTTCTAAAATTTTTTGTTCTTTTACCATTTTCTTTATGTTTTAGAGAACTTCCTTAAGCCATTCTTTTAGGGTAGGTCTATTGGTAACACATTTTCTTAAATTTATCTTAATTTCCCTTTCATTCCTGGATATTTTTTCTGGATATAAGGATCCTGGTTGATAGTTCTTTTCTTTCAGCAAGTGAAAAGTGTTGTGCCAATTCTTTCTGACCACTATTGTTTTCAGTGAGAAATCTGCTGTAATTTGAATTGCTTTTTCTTCCCAGGTAAGATATCGTGTGTCTTTCACTGCCTTCAGGATCTCTCCTTTGCCTTTAGTATCAGAAGTTTGACTATGGTGTGTCTTATTGTAGATTTCTTTGGATTTACTCTCTTTGGAGTTACTCAACTTCTTGAATCTTTTGAATTTGGAGGTTTCTGTCTTTTGCCAAATTTGGGAAGTTTTTAGCCATTATTTCTTTGAGTATTTTCTTTTTTTTAAAGATTTTCTTTTTTTTATAAGAGAGAAGAGAGCGTGCGTGAGTAGGGGGAGGAGCAGAGGAGGGGGGAGAGAGAGAATCGCAAACAGACTCTGCACTGAGCGTGGAGCCTGTCCCAGGGCTCAATCTCATGACTCCAAGATCACGGCCTGAGCCAAAACCAAAGGTCAGATGCCCAACTGACTGAGCCACCCAGACACCCCTCTTTGAGAATTTTGAACCTCCAACCACCCTTCTGGAACTATAAATTTTCCATTAGATCTTCTGTTATGGTCCCGTATGTCCCTCAGCTTCTGCTCAGTTCTTGCACAGCCTATTTTCCCTCTGTGTCCAGACTGGGTAATTTCTGTTGTTCCATTTTCCAGTTCTCCTGTTGTTTCCCTTCTCCTCTCCATTCTGCTGCTGAGCCCGTCTACTGAGTTTTCCAATTTGGGTATCATATTTTTCAGTTCGAAAATTCTGTTTTATTTTTTATGTCTTTTATTCCTCTGCTGAGACTTTCTGTCTTTTCATTTGTTTCAAGTGTGTTCATAATTGTTCACTGAAGCATTTTGATGATGGCTGCTTTTAAATCTTTGTTAGGTAATTGTAACATTTTTGTCATCTTGGTGTTAGCATCTGCTGATTGCTTTTTTTGTGAATTTCTTGGTTCTTGGATAATGAAAGACTTCTGATGGAAACCTAAATATTTTTGGTATTAGGAGACTTTGGATCTCATTTAAGCTTTCTGGTTTAGCTGGCTTCCTCTGACATCACTCAGGTAGGAGAAGTGGGAGGGCACTCCCTCATTACTGCCAGGTGAGGGTAGAAGTCCAGGCTCCCTGCTCAGTCTTTGCTGACATCCAAGGGAGGAGCTCCTCATTACTGCCGGAAGGGTTGGCCACCATTCACACCTCCCTGGCCAGGAGAAGTAGACCTTATTATTGCTCCCCACATGATCTCCACTGACACCATGATTTGGGGAGAGAGTACTGTCCTTGTTAACACTGTGTGGTGGTGAAAGTCTTGAATCTACTGGATCTCCTCTGCCACCACTCCAGTGAGGAAAGGAGGAGCTCCTCATTATTGCCTGGTGGGGATGGTCTCAGCCTCTGTATATGGCCTTCTCTGACACCATTTTGATGAGGGGTGGGGCAGTTTTGGGTGCTTACAGCCTGAGGAGCATGGAAACCTAGGCTCCCCACTCACCTTTATTAGTGTAGGTGGGGTGTGGTGTTTGACTGGTAGAGCAGCAATTGTCTAAAAAATGTCTATATTTCTAGGATGCCCCTTTTCTGTTCTTTTGGCCAGAGAGAGTAGCTTTTTGTTGGGGCTTGCTTTATTTGTGCCCATGAGCATTTCCACGTTCTTGGTTTCTTCACATGAAAATCTGGGATATATGAGGCACAAAGAAAACCCAGAGACCTCACTGCAGTGTGGTTCTTGGGTCCCAATGTCCCTGGGCCATCTGCCTTGTGCTCTCCACCTTTCAGGGTCGCCTCATGTGCTTTGTACAATGTCCAGAGCTTTTAGTGGTGCTCAGGTGGGGGTGATAGAGAAAAGTATATCTACTCTGTCTCCCCACTAGCCTGCCTGTGATTTTTAACAGATTGAATGTGGGGCTTCTTCAGATCTCTGTCCCTATTGGAAAGAGCTGTGATGCTCAAGTGAAAGAGGTGCTCAGCAGGAGTCAGGCAACCTGGGGCTTTTCAAACCTCATGGAACCCCAATCTCCTTATTTCCAAGTTGCAGGATCAGGATCATTTACTGAGATAATTTCTGAGGTTAATTTCCTTACTTTAGCTAATTTCCCCTCCCCTTCTTTAAAGAGTAGCCAAGTCTTTTTTTTTTTTAATTAAATTGTTTTTCTTTGCCTTAAGGACTTTGAGTTGCAGGGTCCTGCCCAGAAGTTTCTAAACATGCAGAAGATAATTTCTCCAACCCAATTTTTGCTTTTAAAAGCTCAAATTCAAGTAGGTGATTGCCCAGGGCTTCCTGGGAGGTAGGAGAAGGGGAGTTGGTGACCTGGAGGAGAGAGGCAGGAGGCTCAGGAACAACATCTCAGGCCTGGGGAAGGGGAGGGGTAGGGTTTGCATCTCACAGGAGAGCTCAGGTGTCCCAGGGAGGCAAGACGGCTTCAGGGCACTGAGCACACAGGACTTGAGCTGTGGTCTTTGGAGCCAGGAGACTAGATCTCTGCCCGAGTGGGCAGGGAATGGAGGCACTGCCTTCCAGGGACCAGGGGAAGATTATTTGACTGCTAAGGAAAGTAAAATGTGGCCTGCTCTGTATCTGGGGCTGGGGTGTCAGATTCTCGTGTGATCCAGTGATGGCATCTGCCCTCCTAACCTGCGGGGGCGTCCTGAGTGTCCCATGGGATAATGCATGGTTCAACACTTTCCAAAACATTGCAGGTTGTTCAATATAACTCATGATGCTTATCAAGCACCTACTCTGGCTAGATGCCATGCTAAGAATGATGTCAGAGTCAAAGAACTATTCCGGAGTCACGGGGATTTATGATCTCCTGAGGGAGGTAAGGCAAGTGCCCAGGTGAACAGAGACCAAGACAACAAAGGATTATGGGGTTGACCTGTAAAATATTTGTGAGGATTTCCCCATAAATTGGCTTAGGGGCGCTGACTTTTTTTTTTAATTTTTAATTAACATATAATGTGTTATTTGTTTCAGGGGTATAGGTCTGTGATTCATCGGTCTTACACGATACACAGCACTCACCATAGCACATGCCCTCCCCAATGTCCATCACCCAGCCACCCATCCTTCCCACCCCCCACCACTCCAGCAAGCCTCAGTTTGTTTCCTGGGATTAAGAGTCTCTCATGTTTCGTCTCCCCCTCCGACTTACTCCCCTTCATTCTTCCCCTCCTGCTATCTTCTTCTTTTTCTTTTTTCTTAACATATGTTGCATTATTTGTTTCAGAAGTACAGATCTGTGATTCAACAGTCTTGCACAATTCACAGCGCTCACCGTAGCACATGCCCTCCCCAATGTCCATCCCCCAGCCACCCCATCCCTCCCACCCCCCACCACTCCAGCAAGCCTCAGTTTGTTTCCTGGGATTAAGAGTCTCTTATGGTTTGTCTCCCTTTCTGGTTTTGTCTTGTTTCATTTTTCCCTCCCTTCCCCTATGATCTTCTGTCATGTTTCTCAAATTCCTCATATCAGTGAGATCATATGATACTTGTCTTTCTCTGATTGACTTATTTCACTCAGCATAATACCCTCTAGTTCCATCCACGTCATTGCAAATGGCAAGATTTCATTTTTTGATGGCTGCATAATATTCCATTGTGTGTGTGTGTGTGTGTGTGTGTGTGTGTGTGTGTGTATACACACCACATCTTTATCCATTCATCTGTTGATGGACATCTAGGCTCTTTCCATAGTATGACTATTGTAGACGTTGCTGCTATGAACATTGGGGTGCACGTGAGGAGCCCTGACTTTTAACAGCCTGTTTGTCCTAATCAGGATTTTTAGGCAGCAAGCGACGGAAACCTAATTTGTGCTAGTTCAAGGTCAGAGGGAGAGTACCGGTTCTCATAATGAGGATAACCAACATGTGTGTATAAGACACACACTATGAGCCAGACGTGATTATTACAAATTTGACTCATTCAATCCTCCCAACCGTCCTGAGGTGGGCACGGCTGTCAGTCACTTTATAGCTGTGGTCATGGAGGCACTGAGAGGCATGAACTTGTTCAAGGTGTCCAGTGCTTCCCGCCATGCCGTGCAGCCTCTGCGCCTCGTGGTTTCCCTTCCCAGCTGGCCAGTCTCTGCAGGCAGGGAAGGTGGCCGCCGTATGAGGCTGTCAGCCCCCAAAGGGAAAGAAACCCTCTCCTTCTCAGGGCCCTGGCAAGTCCCAGGGAGAACTCTGATGCCCCCCCCCGGGCCAGTAAATCCTCTCCAGAACAAATGCAGTGGCCTTAGGGCTGGAATGTTCTGACTGGTTCCGGGTGGGGGTTGCATTCTAGGACTGATCACATGCCGTTAGGGCAGAGCAGCTCTGCAGAGGAAAAGTGGGGTGCACACGAGCTACCAGTCTTTTCCCAACTGGGCCCTTGAATGGGGGTGGTGGGAGGCTTTTGTTTCTGTGTGGGAGGAGGACCCTGGTAATTTTCCAGTGTCTGTCTTTGAGACTTCTGTCCTGGTCTTCAGCTCTGAAGGTCATTTCATTGCCAAATGTTATTTCCTCTTTCTTCATTTGTGGAAATTATTTCCTAGAACTTTCTTGCCACTCTCTGTTCTGTGCTAATGGAAGAAAACGGGAATAATCTGCAACGCTTACTTTTTCCTAACTTAGCTTATGAATATTTGCTTGCATTTTTCTTTCCCTGAAAACATCCCGCATTAACCTCATCTTTCCATCTTCTAGTGCTCCCCCTCTTCCTAGTTCTACTCTGCGTGCACTTGCGGCCCCTCCTCTGCCCTCACCTCCCGGAAGGTGAGGAGGGAGGGGCCCCCTTTGGAGCCGGGCCAGAGGATGCAATGTGGGGACATCTGGACCCTGGCGACAGAACATGACAGGAGGCGGGAGGGCCAGCAAAACAGGAATCCAGCAAACCGTGGGGGTGAAAACAATGTTTCTTTAAAATGAACCAGCCTACAGAGGGTTCCCCCTTGGTACTCATACCCAGGCTCAGGCTGCCACTCTCCCTGATACACTGTGTCCGCTGCCCTTTCCCATCCCAACGACAAGGGCTGGGACACGGTTTTCCTCTGCACTTACTCCTACCTCTTAATATTCTTTCTTTCTTCCTTCCCTCCCCACCCCTCCTGCCTTGGCTGTCTTTCTCATTCTCTCTCACTCATCCAAATTCTTCTTTTCTCTCCCTCATTCTTTCTCTCTCTTCCTTTTTTAAAGGGGAGGTGTTGGCTTTTAGGTAAACAGAGGTAGAAAAGGCCCAGGGGCCCTAATTCTTTGTTAACATGACAGAGAAAAGATCAGAGGAGCCAACAAGTCAGGGGCCATGACCAGAGGTAGGTCTCTAGCCCAGCCTAGGGCAAGTTTCCCACAGGGACGCCTCCAGGAATGTGCACCTGCTGAATGGTCGTAGGTGTGGGGATACAACAGCGGTGGGATTCATCCCTCCTGGCCCAGCTCCAGGAGTCTCTGTCACGTCTCCCACCTCTGTCTGCTAAGAGAAGGGATGAGCCCCTTTCCCTGCTGCCTGGTGCAGTACCAACATTTTGCTTTTCTCTGTCTAAAAACATCCACCTTCAGAACCAGGGCTTTGGGTTGTAAAAAGCAAGCCAGCAACCAAGCAAACCCCTCCCTATACCATCCCCTCCAGAACCGAGTTTCCTTGAGGCTTTGGGAAAAGCAGTCTCACAAACCCTCGCGCATTGTCACTGTGCAGCCCTTGATGTGGTAGGAGGGGGGCTGGGGGCGGGGCGGGGGGCCAGCCTTCTTTAGTTCTTTGTTTTCCTCCATGAAATGCTGATATATCAAATGAGGGAGATGTTCCCCTGGTGGAATATGGGCAGGGTGGGCACTTTTCCACACTGGGGTTTGGCGGGTGCTGGAAGCAGCCTGAAGGATTGGCTCCAAAAGGGACAGGGTCACTGAAGACCAGGAGGCCCCTGTGTCCCCACTTTGCCTCCCCCTAAACTACACGGCAAGGGCTCCTGCAGCTTTAGGGAAAGAATGACCCCTAAAGTGTGTTAAGCTCACAGAACGAGTTAGAAAAATACCCAGTCTAGATGAGAACCTCAGCTTTTGGATGTGGTGATTCTTTCGGGCAGGGTTTTCTCCATTTTGCACCCTGCCACACCACCCCGTGTTCCAATGTGGAGATCAGCTTTGGGCAGAGCAGGCAATCTTTTTTTTTTTTTCTTTAATTTAAAGATTTATTTATTTATTTGAGAGAGAGAGAGGGCGCACCTGTGAGTGGGGGGAGAGGCAGACGGAGAGGGAGGGAGAGAATCTCAAGCACACTCCGTGTTGAGCTCAGAGCCCAACACGGGGCTTGTTCCCAGGACCCCGAGATCGTGACCTGAGCCGAAACCGAGAGTTGGATGTCCAATAGCCTGAGCCGCCTGGGAGCCCCCAGAGCAGGCAATCTCTGAGTGTACGCTGAATGTGGGGTGAAAGTCACAGGTCCTGGAAAATGAAGTTCAGGTTGGTGTAGCTCTGTAGTTGAGCAGAAGAAAGTCAGCCAATGGGGTCCACCTTAGTTAATTCAGAGCCAGCCACCCTGTAATCAAAGAAGGCTCAAGGTCAAAATTGTCGAAAGCCAAATCACCAAAATATGAAGAAGACTGTATTAATAAAGAATATATTCATTAGATTTCTTCCTAGCCAGCTGGGAGCGGGGAGGCTGGGAAGCCATGGGGTGCCCCCGGAGGGTTCTCTGGAGGGATCTCATGTTTGGGACCTGCAGGGGTAAGGTAATCCATGATGCCAAGCCAGCCTTACCCCCTTGTGGCCGGCTCTGCGCAGGAGTTTCACCCAGATCAGTCCCCAGGTCCATGGTGAGCCCATCTGGATGTCTGAACTCCCTGTGCCCCCCCTTGCCCCCTCTTCAGTGGACACCAAGAGCAGAACCCTTGCACCAAAGACGGGGTGCTCGGGGTGCCCCCATCTCCCTGCCATTTCCCAGCCTCAGTGGCTGGACATCTGGCAGAGATAAATTGGACAGTCCTTAAAATGGAATTTGGGGGATAAAGTGCAAACCAGGCACCTGGAATGACATAATTATAAGGAAAGCGAATTCAGTCCCCAGTGGTGGAGTCCACTGACCTGCTTGTCCCTGGGATATCAGGTGGCCGGGAAGATTGTCTTTACCAGCAGTCTGAGTGGAGCCTGGGGACACTGGCTCCTCAGCGGGAGGAAGGAGAGTCTTGAATAGGTGGCCAGTGATGCACCCCAAGTTTCACAAGGGACACTGAGTCAATGGAACCCATGCAGAGAAAGGTAAGCAGGAAGAAGGGGCACAGTCTAAGAAGCAATATTGGGAGGAGGGGGGATGCCCAGGGGAGCTTGATCCAGAGAAGTGAAAGTCTAGAGAGAAATATGGCACCTTGGTTGAATAACTCAAGGCCTACTGTGGGGGGGACGGGCTGCCCGGCTCTGCGACTTGGCGTCTTAGCAGAAATCTCCACTGGGTTTGGGGTCTGGACTGGACAGTCCTGTGATGAGCTCCTCTTGTGTTTGCCTGCTTGGCACATCCACTTCTGCTCAGAGTACCCCCAAATGGCCTTGTGAGGCACCCTGTCCCAATCTTTCTGGATGGTTCCAGTGGGGCTACTCTTCTCTTTGGCCTCTTTGGCCCAGCTAATCAGTGTTTGGCACCCCCCCAAACTGGGGTACAGTGACTGGCTGCTGGCTGATGGGATGCAAGCCTGAAGCTGCTGGGGGGGGGGCTTTACAGAGACAGTCTTGCTGAGGGGGAAGCCAGCAGATGGAAAGTAGAGGCATGGAAAGAGCTAGAGACCAAGAGCTGAGGATACAGTATGGGTCCTTGGTGTTGGCAGGCTTGAAACCAGCACACCCCGAACCTTTCTGTCACCTAAGACTATGCATTATCTTTAGCGTAAGCCAGTTGGGATTGGGTTTCTGTTACTTACAACCAACAGTCCCGATACAAATGTCACAGATCCGACTTATTCTACTGTTCGCTTATTCCTTGACTTGGCACAAGAAGGATGATACCAGTAAGGATTGGGATCAGCTTGCTTGCTAGTGCCATGCATGGCGGAAAGTGCTAGACCTGCACTATTTCCCACATGACTGAGAGTCTTATTACCCAGCCTACAGATGTATAAGTGAGGACTCTTTCAGTGCCTGTCATGGAAAAGCCAGCAGCTCACGCCGTGCCAAAAAGGACTCACTTTCCCATTGTCTTCCATCTCTGGCTTCACACTCAGGGTCTACACACTGTCCCCTGGGCTGTCCCCAGAAGCCCGGCAAGCATCGCCTTACACCTCTAGTTCCTGACCAACTGTTGCTATAAATCACATGATACAGAACAGAGGGCAGGGCCGGGAGGTTTCCAGAGGAACTTCTGCACTCATCCATAGGCGTGAGGAGAGTGGACAGTGGACAGAAAATAGAGGCCAGCGCCACAAGGCTACGATGTCACATCGCCTGCCCTGACCACATAACTGGGCAGTGTCCAGCCAGATGCTCGTGGGGAAATCCTCCTCTCCTGAGTTTCATGTCTTCCTCTTACTGCTTCTTGTCTTGTCCTTCCTGTCCTGGAGCAGGTGGTGGGCTGCAGGACCAGCCACCAACCCGGGGCCCCAGAAGTAGGCACCTTTGTCTCTGCCTTTTGGCCTCATCTCTCCCCAGGAGGTTTGTGGATTTGAATCCTCTTTCCAGAACATTTGGAGTTTTTTGGCTTCCCTGTTCACTCATTTAAGGCACCACACAGCCTGCTGGGCTGGGCATGCTGAGTGGCTCCTGAAAATACAGTGGTCATGTTTCCTTCTCAGCCAAAGATAGAAGAGAGGTAACGCATTGATCTTCGGGTGAAACTATTCAGACAAAAGCAAGGCCCTCCTCCCCCTGAACTCGACATCATACCCCCTTTCCCTCCTTTGGGTTGAGAGGAGAATTTGGCTATGGTTGTCAGACCTCTGGGTGTGAAGTCCACCTGCCAGGTGTGCTGGAGGTGAGGAAAGATGCATTCCTACCTGCAGTCCCAACATGCAAACCACTGAACAAAAGCATTAGCCTCTGAGATTGGGAGTGAGAATGTCTTGTCACCATGGTTACCAGGAAATGGTCCCACTTATATATAATAAGGGCTTTAGAAGACCCCAGGCCATCTGATATTCCAGTCTGGTGCCACAATGAGAGGGTGTCTGGAGGGCCATCTCTTATGCAGTTACCCTGAACACAGCGGTGGGTCAGGTATTGAGCCAGGCACTGGAAACAAGGCTTTTTTTTATTGGGGCGGGTGGGCAGGGGCAGGACAGAGGCCTGGGCACCTTAACCAAGCGCCCCTTTGTTACCCAGCATTTAGACCTGCATCTGGCTACAACAGTGGTGCAGGAATGAGTGTGTTTGCACTGTCTCAGTGTGGGGGGGGGGATCACCCCAGATACGGATCTCTAGTTGGAGGGGGAGGGCCGGCGTTGGAGAGGCCATGTCTTCTTTAGTCCTCACGCTCCTGCCTGGCAGAAAGGTACCCAACAACGAGAAAGGAAGAGACCCCCCCCTTCCCTTCCAGCCTCCCTGACGCCCCCTCTGGCCCCATCCACACAGCCACGCCGGTTTGGAGGGGCGGTCCTTGGGGGAGACTCCACTGTGCGTCGGGCGCTCGGGGCCGCTGGTCCATCCCCGTCGAGTTTCTGGGCGCGGGGGCTCCGAGGCTGGGGAGCACCCGCAGCACCTGCCAGGACCCCGCGGGCGGCCAGGGCAGCGGGGACTCCCGCGAGCTAGCCTGCCGCCCCTCCTCAGGAGCAAAACAAGAGCACGCGCACCTGCCGGCTCCGCCCCGCCCCGCGCGCCGGCCAATCGCGGGGCGTGGGCGGGGCGTGGGCGGAGCCGGCGGGGCGGGGCGGGGCGGGGCCAGAGCCCCGGCGGCTGCCCGAGCCGGAGCCCGAGCGGGGCGCAGCAGCCCAGCCTGGAGCGAGCGCAGCCTCGTGCCCGCCGCCCGTGCCCGCCGCCGCCGCCGCCCGTGCCCGCCGCCCGCCGCCCGTGCCCGCCGCCCCCGGGGCATGGCCTGTCTGATGGCAGCTTTCTCGGTCGGCACCGCCATGGTGAGTGAGCGCATCCTTCGCCCCCGGGGCTTGCTTCTATTTTCCAGGAGAGCCAGAAACGCACAAAGACCCACACCCTCACTCTGACAGCCGCCCCTGGGTCCCCGGGGAGAAGCCCGGCTCCCATTGCCCCCCCGCCCTGGCCACCTGGCGCCTCGGGATGCCCCTTGCCCCCGCAGGGGACGTGGGGGCACGCGGAGGGGCCAGGAGTGTGCGGGAGGCGGCCAGCAGCCCCACAAGTGCACCGATGGCCCCACCTCGGCCCCTTCTGGGTAGGGGCCTGGGGCGTGGGTTCCTGAGCGCACTGGGGAGGGTGGCAGCCTGGGCCCTAGGGAAGGAGGCGGGGGAGGGGGGGGTTCCTCTCTGCCGGCGCGCGCGGCCCGGGCTTGGGGATCCGGCACTTCTCGCGCCACCCTCCGGAGCGCCGGGCACGATCTGGGGGAACAAAAGAGGGAGCTGCTCCCCGAGAACAAGAGCCTGCGCTGCCCCTGGCGCTCCCCGGGTACAACCTCTCCCGGACCTGCTCGGGAGGGAGCGGTGGATTCCGGGGAGGCAGCCCAGGGGCGAGCCTGGATACCTGCAGGCCACCTTTTCTGCACCCTGGACAGAGAGCAGGGTGGGGACAGGAAGGCGGATCTCTCGTTCCCGAGGGTGCCAGCTCCGTAGAGGGACCACCAGGCGCCGGCCGATTCAGCGCTAGACGCAGTGACATCAAGAGCTAGTCCCAGGGGTGGTCCAAAGTCTCCTTTTGCTCCTTTATAAGAGCTCCTTAAACTCACATTAGGGAAAAAACAAAAACAACAAAACAACAAACTAACCATCGACCCATCCATCCTAGGGCCTTTTATTTTTATGCCTAGCACACCGACATTGCAGTTAGGTACTTACAGACTAGATTTCGGGTCATCTAAAGTACAAATAGAAAGTATTCCGTATTTCACCCCACCTCGCCCTCCCTTTCCACCACTCTCTCTATCATCTTTCTGTGGATTTACTATCCTGCTAATTACTCCCCATAGGCTGTAAGCCCACAGTGCACGGCACGCGCAGGGTTTCACCCCCACCCCTCGCCTTATTTCATTTTTAGCATCCTGTATTTGAAGTCAGCAGGGCTCAGCAGGATTTGACCGACAGTTACCTCTTGCCTTGAGCCCAAGAAAAAAAAAAGCGTAGCTGGCTGTCTGCGCATGCTCTCTCTTACAACTGCATCCTATGCCTCCAAACAGGTTACTGTAGAATACATACCGAGCGTCGCCAGCTCATTATATAATGATTTTGTGTAAACCGATAGAATGGGGCCGCAGACATGTTTAGGATGTTGGTGGAGCAGGGGCCGGTGGCAGGGGGACTCAGCGACCAGGTCCCCTCTCTGGGCATGCCCTGCCTTCAGTACTTGGTTTCTCATGGATGAGGGGGGTTGGAAACACAGGGAAGGCAGCCCCTGCTCCTGACAGTTGCTTTTATCTGGATGAATGTTTGGGTAATGCTTGGCCATTCTTCCTTTTACATTGGTCCATCTCTTTGGGATTCCTAAATCATGTCGATAATGGAAAATTCAGGAGATTCTTATTGTTAGCTGTAGGTGAGGCATGTTTCCGATCTTTTAGATGCCGCGTAACTCCTGAAGTCATTTCAAAGCTGCAAAAGTGGTTTATACATGTGGAAAAATAATGAAATCGAAATGTTTTAAGGTATAGATGTTTTTATGTCAGGATTTTTTAATGTTATGTTATAGTCTGATGCAGACCCAGAACTCCAGTGTTCTGAGCTCACGTGGAGACACTAACAGCTGGGCTCATTTTTTTCAGGGAACATTGTTTTGTTTGAAAAATCATTCTCCTCCTCAAAAATCTTGTACTTTTTTTTTTTTTTTTTTTTTCAGTTTAAAAAATTCTACCCCGGGGTGCCTGGGTGGCTTAGTCGGTAAGAGTCTGCCTTAGGCTCGGGTCACGAACCCAGGGTCCTCGGATCGAGCCCCACCTTGGGCTCCCTGCTCTGCAGGAAGCCAGCTTCTCCCTCTCCCACTCCCCCTGCTTGTGTTGCCTCTCTCGCTGTCTCTCTCTGTCGAATAAATAAATAAAAATCTTTTTAAAAAAATAAATAAAAAATTCTACCCAAGTCATAAACAAAGAGCCCTTGAGAGAACCCCAGGATCCTGAGCTCTTCCCTCACCCCCTGATCTGGGGTCCCACCTGGGACTGACTGTGCCAGGTGTGAGTCTGGAAAAGCTGACTTGGAGGATGGACGAAACACCTGGCCCTGAGCGGGCTGGGAGGGGCAGGCACGAGGTCCCAACAGGATGGTGGTATTCGGGGCTGTTTGAAGTGGGGTTTGGCGATGATGAGATCAGCAGTCTAAGTGACCACACAAGTAATACCTGCCTTTTGCTTAGTTAAGGGTATGACGTTTGGATTATTTTCCCCACGGCAGTGGCCTTGAGGATTCTTAGCTAGCGTTATCCTCTTAGGTGGCCAGGGTACCCGGGAGGGATCTGCCCTCCAGTTGAAGGGTCCACTGCTCTAGGTGGGCACCAAGCCCAGCAGCGGCACATGGGAGAGAGAACTGAGAGAGAAGTGTGTACCAGGGCCTGCTGCCTGCGCCTTTCTCTTCCTTTACCTCCCTTCCCCATGAGCTGTGGGAAGAAGTTTCTATCTCTCATTGCGTGTCCCTGGGTGAAGAGCATGAACCAGCCTCACAGTGGCCTGAGGGGACTACTAGAGACCCTCCTCAGCTAAACAGGCAATTCTGTATGCTTGCATTTCAGTTGAAATCAGCACCCAAGAGAATATTCTCAGGAATGGCAGGCAGGAACAATTCCAAATAGGGTCTCCTCAGCATTCAACACCCATGAATGGCCTTACTATTATTTATCATTTATTATGCAGCACAAATTGTGTGTAGATGGGGAGGTCAAAGATAATGCTTGGAAAAGATAGGGAAACATACAACAAATGGGGAGCGCAGATGTATTTGCTTCATTTTTAATGAGCTCAGGAGGCTAAGGACAAACTAGCTGTAACCTACATTGCCGGCCGCTCTCATCTGAGGATGTTCCCAGAGAGCTGGTCTATTTCAGAATGACAGCCGCTGCCTCCCATCATCCAAGGTTTCATGATTTTATTAATTGGGCAAGGTCACTGGACACCTGTGGAAGAAAGGTGGCTAATGGTATGCACCACTTCGGTGTCAGTTTCTTTGTGGGGGCGGGATTGTCTGGTTTCCTCAGCTTCTCGTGGCTTTTCCTCTAATGGGCGGGGGCCGGGATGACCCAGGGTCACCTACAACTTGCCTCTAGAAAGCTAAGCAATGTTCAAGTGCTGTTAAGGGCACTGGCTGAGACAACAGGGCTCGGAGCAGAAGCCACCCAGAGCTGGACCCTGGCTTGGCTACTCATTAACCTTGGGTCTTGGGCAGGAGGCAGTCTCTGTGTCTTAGAGCCCAACTCAAAACGGAGTGGGGGATGGTGACACCCCCCCCCCGCTTGGTGCAGAGATAGTAAGAGGCATCCTCTCTGCAGCCTAGACTTTAGTGGGTACAGGTCATTGCCGAATCAATAGTCACTGTTGTTTATGATCACTCACCTAGTATGCGGGAGGCATTATTTAATACTTAAATAATGAGTACTTGATTCTGCCTCCTCCCTCCCTCTCTCCCAGGTCGGGTTAGTCACCCAGCTTTGTCCTACTGCCCTGTCCACTTGCCTCCGTTCCCACCACCACTAGCTGGCTAAGGCCACTGTCACCCTCCCATCTGCACGTTGCCACAGGAGATGGTTTTTAATTACAGTTTCGGGTCCGTTACCTCCATTTCAGATCCCTTGGTGCCCCCCAAGACTTCTAGATAAAGTGCAAAACCCTTCACAGGGTTTACGAGTGCTTCACATGCAGACCCCATGTGTCTCCAGTTTCCTCTGACTCTCCCTCCCTCCTGCCCTCCCACCCGAAATCGAAATCAGAGCTCCAGCCTCTGAATTTCTCTCAGATCTCCCGATGTTCCACTCCCTCCTGCTGCTGAGCCTTTGCACAGGCTGTTCCCTTGCAGGGACCCTCCTCCCACCCCACCTGGTCTCATTCTAGCTCTGGTCTCAGGGCATTGTGACTGCCCGCATTCTTGCCTGGAGCCCAGCCTTGAATGGGGAGCTTGCTGAGGCCACAGGCCTTGTCTGCCTGGCTGACTGCTGATCCCCAGGGCTTTGCTGGGGGCTCTCATTCCTGAATGAGTGAGTGAGCGAGAGAAGAGATAGGCTTGGAGTCCAGACCCACATCATGACACGGGTTGAGGATCTGCCGCAGTCCTGTGGTGGGTGCCAGGGAGAGGGGCTGCGGTCTGGTTGGGCCATGGCGGCTGGGATGTCAGGGAGGAGGTCCTGGGGGCCACCACTGGTGAGGAACTGCCGGATGCTCCCTGCTCCCAGCTGAACGCCCACGGTTGGAGCCGGGTCTGCCCGCAGGATGTGGGTTTGGAAGCAGACATTTAGGCTTTCCGCGGAGGTGGCGGGTGTGGGGGGGGGGGGGGCATGGGCTTCAGGGACCAGGCCTGGAGCTCCCTGTCTTCCCCACTGCTCTCTCCACTAAGCCCCGGCGCACCGATGGAGTCAAAGCCGGGGCTGTGAAGCTGGAAGAACGGCACGTGCCCCCAACGGGCAGGATGGGTGGGCAGAGGGGTGGCGCTCGGCGCCCGCTGTAGGTGCTGGAGAGGCGTTGAACGTGTGGCCGAGCTCGGGCGGGGCCTGCCGTCATCCCTTCAAGGGGCCCCAGCACGGAAGGCAGTGGGCGAAGTCACGGCAGACAGAGGCCACGTCCCGCAGCAACCCCTGCGGAGCGGAGAGGTCCTGAGGAGTCCGTGGCCGGGCAGACACAAGCCTTCCCTGCCTCTGCCTCGGGAATGTAGGAACCTACTTATGTTTGCGTGTGAAATGTTTCACATGCTCGGTGCGAGCAGCAAGCCGAGCTTAATTTTCTCAGTTTTACTTTGCACTTTAATTTTTATCCACAGAATGTTATAGTCCGTGAGCTAAGTTTTGATTTGGTTAAGCTTCTCAGAGGTAGGAGATGCCTGGGAGGGCTGTGTGTGTATGTCTTTTACTTAAAGAGCAAAGCAACATTTTCAAACATGACGAGAACCAGAAATCCTTGTGCCCACATCTCCCCTGGCCCTACGTGTGCGTCTAAATATTCGCAACCCTCAGGCCCTCCAAGATTTTTTTTAAAAGATGTATTTATTTATTGTTTTAGAGAGGGGGGAGGGGTGGAGGCAGAGGGAGAGAGAGAGAATCTCAAGCAGACTCCCCGCTGAGCGAGGAGCCCGATGTGGGGTTCCATCTCACGACCCTGAGATCAGAACCTGAGCTGAAATCAAGAGTCCGGCTGAGCCACCCGGGCGCCCCAGCCCTCCAAGATTTTTGAGCCTTTCTTTTCTTGTCTTTTCTTTTTTAAGATCTTATTTATTTATTTGACGGAGAGATAGAGAGCACAAGTAGGCAGAGGGAGAGGGAGAAGCAGGCTCTCCGCCAAGCAGGGAGCCGGATGTGGGGCTGGATCCCAGGACCCCAGGATTATGACCTGAGCCGAAGGCAGCCGCTTAACCGACTGAGCCACCCAGGCGCCCCGATTTTTGAGCCTTTCAATACCACGATGTTATAAATAATGCCAGGTCGGGGCACCTGGGTGGCTCAGTTGTTAAGCGTCTGCCTTTGGCTCAGGTCATGATCCCGGGGCCCTGGGATCGAGCCCCGCATCGGGCTCCCTGCTCTGCGGGAAGCCTGCTTCTCCCTCTCCCACTGCCCCTGCTTGTGTTCCCTCTCTCTGTGTGTCTCTCTCTGTCAAGTAAATAAATAAAATCTTAAAAAAACAAATAAAAGAAATAATGCCAGGTCTTCAACGGTATAGTCATGGACCCTAACGAGGGCGCTTTAGTGGGGGAAGAGCAGTGTGTCTGCAGTCCTATGGCAGGCAGAAGGGCCTGGATCATCAGAGAGGGTTATCGATGGGCTCTCCCAATCAGGCAGATGGTCCTCAACCCTATGGAGGAGAGGTGCCAAAGGCCCACACTTTCGGCACTGGGGAATGTTCTCTTCGGATTCGAGAGACAGCCAGGAAAAGTGCAGCATAATCTTTGTCCACCCCAGGGTTCTTCTGTGCTTTGGAGGTACCTGAGGCACATCGATCCGCTCAGCGTTGCCAAGCCATTAGATAAGGATATTCCTTACTTTGCATAAATACTTTTGGTTCTTGGCATATCTGTAACAGTTCAGTTGACTCCCAGTGGAAGCTTCCAAAAGCCAACGTCGCTACAAAATATCAGGTCCTCTGGTGTTCGGGTGGGAGGAACACCTCCTTTTTTGGTGACTCAATTTGGGGATCAATTCTGCCCCTCACCTGATTGTAGGGCTCAGAACGAGCTCCAGAAAGCGCCTGTGTCTCCATTTCCTCGTGTGTATAACAGAGAGAGAGAGAAAAAAATCAACCTTTCCAACTTTCCAGCGCTATTAGGAAGAGACAGTGAGAGGCAGGGTTGGAAGTGAGTTGGAAAATTTGCAAGGAAGGCACAAGGCCGATTCCCACAAACCCCAGCAGTTTGAGTGGAGTCATGGCTCTTGGGAAATGTTTATGAGCTTCCACAGGAAGGCACGAAAAGAGCTCATTTTAAGTAAAACTCTTTCAGTTACGCATTTCCTAGGGACCCCCGTGCATCTTTACTGGGTCTCTGAATGAGCGTTCTCACTGTAAATAGTTAATTTTTTATGGTGGCCGGTGTTTGACCCTTCGAGACAAGCAAGGGGTTTATTATAGTTTTGTGAGTCGATTTGATGACTCCACAGTGAGACTTCGGTAGATTAGTCTAATATTCTACCTTAGGCACATATATATATTTTTTAATAGAAGCAGCAGCGATGGCTAGAGATGACAAATCCCTCCGGGTAAGCACGTGGCGGATAGTCGATGACCACGAGCCTCATGGCTGGGTCCCTGGTGCCCTTCCCTTCGCGGAGCTCCTAACCTCTCTTGGTGCTTCCTCTGCTTCCTCCCCGTTTTTCTAGAATACCAGCAGTTACTCCACAGCCATGACAGAGCCCAAGTCCGTGTGCGTCTCGGTGGATGAGGTGGTCTCCGGCCACACAGAAGCCTCCGAGACGGACCTGCTGAACGGACATCTGAAAAAGGTGGACAACAACCTCACGGAAGCCCAACGCTTTTCTTCCCTGCCGCGCAGGGCAGCCGTGAACATCGAGTTCAAGGACCTTTCCTACTCAGTCCCGGAAGGACCCTGGTGGAGGAAGAAAGGTAGGGAGGGCTGCTGGGGGCGGGCGGCGCCTATGGGGGGAGGCGGCCGGTGGGCTGGGACAGTTGGGGGGCTGGAAGTCGGGGGTCTGCCCAGTCTCGTCGCTGCCACTGCGGCCAATTTCTTGACTGGCTCTGTGCCCGACTGGTCCTCACCTCTAACGCGAACAGGCTGGATGAGAGGACCCCAGATTGATGGTGGCTCTTCAGTCGTGGTAGGAAGACAGGGACTGTCACGAAGGCCGGCCAGCATCCGCCTGTGCTGGCTGCCAGCGCGGGCTCGGCCCTCTTCGCCGGATGCCCCTCACGTTGGTCTTTCAAGAGGACACGATTTCTTACTGTTCCGGAGGGCAAAGGAAGGGAGGTGCTTCTCCCAAGTTTGAAGTCCAAAGTAGCCGGTGACCTAGAGCGGCCTCTCCGGCTGCCGATCATCTACATTATGGGTGGTGCCGATGGGCTATAAATAGACTGTTGTCAAATGAGCCACGGAAATGAAAATACAAGAGAGAGAGGATGGGACTGGGAGGCTCTGGAGTTTGCCACCGTTTGCTGCGTGTTCACGGGATTTGGTGACCGATGCCGGTATTTGGAGTTTTTTTAGCCACCTGGATGTTCCTGTGCTAGCTCGAGATTTCCAAAGTGTGTAGAGTTAATGCTTCCCTGGGTTGGTGTTTTGCTTTGTTTTGTTTTTTTCCAGCCTGACCTATGTGCCCATCCTGCACCCCCCTTTCAGGCGGGTGGGGGGCAGTTGGGAGACGGCATGTCCCACGTCCCCCAGGAACAACAGCCTGTGGCTTCTCATGAGCCTTTACAACTACGGGGACATCTGTGAGGAATCTGGAACAAGGACAGTGAGCCGGGTACCGCTGGCCTATTGTATGTTAGGACTCTCAACTGAAATCCAGAGTCAGACCTTCCTTCTTTTCAAGGCAGACCCACCAAGACTTTTTTAGATTTCATGATCCTGTCTTTTCCCGCTATTACCTTCATTTTGTTCTCCTACTCCCTTGAAGCTAAGCTGTTGAGGTTGTTGGCATGGACGCTCTGGGCTTCCTTGTGACCATGGTGCTGGACTCTTGATGGACCGGCCCCTGGGACCTGCTCGCCACGTTAGTTACCAGATGACTTTATGTCTGTTTGTACAAGTAGGAACACATCCTGAGCTTTATCAGTGGCCGGCTGTATGCTGCCATCTGATACTTACATTGTCAGAGTTTGCCAGCCAGTGTTGTAAAGAAAGAAAGCCCGTGGCAGGCTCAGGGTTGGGCCCGTTTGTGTGAGCCCATTGAAGTTTCAACACAGGCTTATAGCCTTTTCCTTCTCACCGTGAAAGAAAAACCTTGGGGAAAAACTCGCTGAGCCACCAGGAGGACCTTGTTGTTTTGGCTCGGTTGGTCTAGAAGGACAAACTGTGGCAGGCCTTCGAGAGGCAGAGGTCGATTCCGGCACGTCTGTTACGTGTGGCCGCGGAAATGGTCGTGAGGCTTGGATGGGTGTCCTGGACAGTGAAGGTGCCACGCAGACCAGGCATGCAAACACTGGAAAACGGAGGCAGAATCTCGTTTTGACATCTAATACAGCAAGCGTTCATGGTTTGCAAGTGGAGAACAGCATTTCCTATTAGGTAAGGGGCTTGTGAATCCCATACTCTACGTGTTAGAGCTGGTCCCGCTAATTGTCCAAGTTAGCCAGTGGTGACGGCCTCTTCATTAGTGAGGGAGGGGCCACCCCTGCCCATTCCCAGTAGCCCCCTTGGAAGCTCCACCCAGGTGGCCTCCAGACAGACACTTGCCCTACAGTAACCTGTGTGGGCTCAGGAGGGGAGGAGCAGGAAGTGGGCCCCACGGGACCTGCCGGTGAGTCACAGATGGTTAGGGCCAGAGGGGAAATGGGCATGATCGGCCTGGTGTGTCCCGGTTGCTGGCTTCTGAACCAGTGGGGCCTGATACCTCTGTCTGGCTTCCTTCCCTGCCCCCCTCAGCAGCACCTGTTTCCGCTTTGCTCCCCCAGCCCTGCCCCCGCTGGGCGCCCCATCATTTCCTTTGTTCTCGGTACCCTGCAATTCAGAATTTAGATGGCTTTCCACTCCCCATAAATTTAAGGTGGGAAATGCTTCTCAGGAAAGGAAACTAGTGGTGGAGGGCCTTGCCCATGACCCCGAGCTCGTCAGCCAGGCCGTTGCTAACTTTGCGGCCCGCCTGGGTTCCCATGCCTCGCCTGATGCAGGGCCTCAGGGAAGCAGCGCCGCCCCTAGAGGCTTGCTGCCCACGGCGGCTTGGCGGCTTGGCTGCCACGTTAGGCTGCAAGCTGCAGGCAGGGCCAGAGCTTCCAGAACGAGGGAAGGTAGCTGCTGATGCAGCTCATGCTCACTGCGTCATCACCGTCAGGCTCTTGAGCGCTACATCCAGTAGGCTCGGGGCGTGGGGACTGTACCTCCCCAACTAAGAGGCCCCCCGGACAAATCACAAAAGTAGGCATGAAACCTGGAACCCGGCATCGGGGCTGCCCCAGGGAAGTCCCTGGGCTGGTACCTGTGCATCTGCCTTTCCCACCCGGTTCACCACACCCTCCTTGGCGAGACCCCTCCTTGCTGGGGTCCCGCTCCTTTGCCCTCAGTGTGGGATCCTGCCTTTCCTGCTTTTGTTCCTCTGATTGCTGGCAACTGCCTCAGCCCCCAGCCATGATTCGGTTAAGCTGAGAAGTCACACCCAGCCACTCTGCACATCCCGGTTTCTCACTGTGGCCATTGTGAATCTGGCACCACCTCTGTGTGAGGCCACGTGTGGCCACCTTCGGGACAGGGGCTCTTTCCCTTACCTCTCTCGCCATATTAGTTTTGCTGACTTTTTTTTTTTTTTAAGGTTTATTTCTTTTAGAGAGAGGAGGGGAGACAGCGGCAGTGGGGGAAGGGAGAGAATCTCAAGCAGACTCTGTGCTGAGTGTGGAGCCCAACGTGGGGCTCAATCTCACGACCCTGAGGTCATGACCTGAGCTGAAACCAAGTCAGACTTAACCGACTGCACCACCCAGGCGCCCCTGTGGGGTTTTTTAATCGTTGAGAATTCAGCTTTCTGTGTTGAACTCCCTGTGGTGATCACACGGCCTGCATGTCCTGGCATTTCCGGGACGTGAGTTCCTGGAGGGCCCAGCTCCAGAGAGCCGCGGTGATGGTGCACGGTCAGAGCCAAGGCTGGACCCGCGGTCCAACTCCTGCTCCAGATCTCTTTCCATCACAAAGACCCTGGGCCACTCCGTACATCCCAGGGCAGGCTCTTTCTCCCACGGCTTCTCCCAGAACCAGGCGCTGGGGCCCGGCTCGACACAGAACTCTGCAGCAAAGCTTGGCGATGCGAACAGAGTTATATTTTAAACTCCTACACGATCGTTTTAAAGAAAGAGAGTGTCCTAATGCTTGGCAAAAAGGTGGCAGGTGAATCTGTGACATCATTGGTAAGATGTCAGGCGCCGGTTCTTGAAAACCCTCGAGTGGGACGATTGCCAAGCATTGAATACGGAGTTTAACAAACATCTCTACATTTTCAATTGTAGTAACGTTTTCACCATATGATTAATGATGTCTTTGGAGGAAAAGCTAGATCATATAATAGATTCCTAGCAGGGAACATAATTGTGAAAGAAAGTGTTCTCGGGAGAACAGAGTAGACTCCAAGGATAATTTCACCGGCTTCTGATGCAGTAATTACTTTCCCCCAAGGAGTGCACTCACGTAGCACAAGCTGACAGGACAAATGACCTGGAAGAGAGTGGACTTTGGCCCGGTCACACTAGCCACTGTGTCAGGGATGTGTCGGGACAGAGGCCCTCAGTCACCCTCAGTGTGACTCACTTTGAAAGCGGCTTCCGTTCCTGTAAAGACACAGTGTTGGGGATATTTGGGACCCCTGATTAAGAACAGAATCCACATCATGAAATTCTCCGGTGAACACGCCGTGACCACATTTTACACTTAAACAGCACTTCCAGGCTTTCAGAGCTGGTTCACACAGCGCTCTCGTCAGGATGGGACCCATCACAACGAACAAGAAGAATACTTGGGGTACTGGATAACGCTGCTCCCCAAGGAGACCCGAGTAGTTTCCATCTGGATAGTTAAAGCAGTTGGTGAGGCCGCTTGGCTCAGGGGCCAATTCTGCCCTCTCTCCGCATGGGATACATGAGGTTCAGAGGCAGGGCCCAGGTCCCAGGAGCACAGAACATGGCAATTGAAAAGCGGGTCGGTACAATTTGGGGCCAAGACCCAACGAGACACCTGGTAAGCCCCTGGCCCCAAGGCGGCACACCTCGGACCACTGTGGCCTGGGGGTGTTACGCCCCATTTGATGAAGCCGTTAGGCACTGCCTTGACCGTTAATGCTGACAGATTTCCCTTTTAACCGATCTGTGGGGACGTTAGTCCCCTTCGCCATTCATAAGGACCCAGAAAGGATCCCCTGAGCCTTTGGAGAAGCTCTAGCCCTCCAGTCCCCTCGCCAGGGAGGTGAGCTGATGCGTATGGCATGCTTTCACACAAACAGGTGACATGATTCTTAGAAATTAAATACACCTCCCATGATTACCTGGTGACAAAGTTCAGGTTGAGAAGGAAAGGAATCCTATCTGGGGCTTTAGAGAGTTTTCTTTACCACTCCTGAGCCTGGCACTTGTCTCAGCTTGGTGATTCTTATGGAATGGAATAGCACGGGCTTACTCTGAAACCCTACCTCCCAGCCTTGGCCGCGCTAAATTACCAGGAAGCAGTTAAGACATTCTGGGCGGATCCACATCGGATTATCGGTCCTGGTTTGCATCTAAGCTTTAAAAAAATGCGTTTCTCAAATTAAAGTTTGCTTTCTCTTAATTTCCAAAGCTACCTCCCAGGGCCTGCCATGACAGCCTGGCTAAAATGAGTGGAATGTGCCACTAATAAATCCCTTTCAGGAATTCCATTAAGGGAAGACTGGATCCCAACCAAGCGCTGGGCTGGCTCGATGCAGCCCACAGGGGCAGGGATGGGGAGCGAAGGCCGCAAGAGGAGGACCGTGGGGAGCCCATGGCAGCTGTAGGTTTGCAGAGGGCTGGGGCTGCTCAGGCTCAAGGGGGCTTATATATTCCGCAGTATGAATGAACGGCTTTTGTGCTTCTTGGGGACCATCACGCTAAGGTGGATTTTCTTTGGGGTACAAAAGAAGATTGTTTCGAATACTTTGCCTTTGTGTTTATTTGAGGCTGTAGCTAGTCTTCCAGTACAGTGTTGGTGAGACTATACCTTGCTCACAAGGGCTCCTTGCTTGAGGCTGGGGCTTTTACAAAGGAAGCCCAATGGCCCTATGTTGCCGTGGAGAGCCCAGACGCTGGAACGCTCCTCCCTTCCCCTCTGGGGCCACTTCTTAGGTCCTCAGTACTTGGTAGCTCCCTGGGGCAGGCAGGCAGGCCACCCACTCAGGCCCTGTGGTGATGAGGTCTTCTAGAACAGTTTTGATCTTCTGCTTCCTAGGCTTTGAAAGAGGCTTTGAAAACATGTTGAGGATGGGCCGGCTCTCCAACAGAATCACAAGAGGGGAACGCATAGTGACCACAATCAATACCAGAGGGGTTGCTAGTTTACAAGGAGAATGTTAACATCCAAGAGTCTCGACGCTCCCCTTCTCGATACCCTGCATGGAAGCCCAACCATCCCCAGCTGGGACCTGCCATCAGGTGCACAAGGCAAAGGTGTGGCACCGTCAGGCGGATGGCCCCTGCAGACCTGGCTTCAGTGGCCCAGCCAACATTGGCCTTGAGGTTTCCTTTTCTCCTCCACTTCCATGGCTGGCCACCCTGTCACCTTCCCATCTGCATCTTCTCTATTCGGGCACACTTGCCTTTTGCCATTTTCCCGGAGAGTTTGCTTGTTCTTGAGCCATCCGGTATCCTCGGGGAGACTTCGCAGGGCTGTGCTCTGTTCAGTGGGGCGCTAGCGTCACTGTCTCACTTTTTGAAGACATTCTTGCCACGCTCATTTTTCACCTGCCAGGTGGGTGCCCTCCTACCCTCCTTTAACACCCCAGATATGTTCATATCGTGAGAACTGCACGTTCTGGAGCTCAAGTCCTCTGTTATAAACCAGAACCTAATCTTCAGAGGCAAAGAAATAACCCAAGGTGACATTTTGCCGAACATGAAACCATTTCTGTTGTTTATAAATTGGCAGAAAGAAATGTTTAGTAAGCATACACCTGCTCTTTTTGAGTTCAGTTCTGGAATCAACAGATTTACTTATTTAAGGAACAAAGGTAACCACGTGGTCAGGGTAAATCTGACCCGTCCCATCCAGGGGTTTGTAGAAAGGAGGTGCATTCTCTATCAAATCCGTGCTGACCAGCTTCCAAAACCTTTGTAGGAAAGCTTACCTTCAAATGAAATCTATCTAATACTGAGTGTTTGGCTGATAATATGAGAAAAGGCACCAAGAGGAGTTTTCAGGGTTAAGGGTGGAGGCTGGTGTGCCTGCAGGAGCCAGTCTGACCCCAGCCATTAGCTTCACTTCTTACTCTTCAGCTGTGTTGTCAGCCACCTGCGGCCCGCTCTATGAGCGGCATTCTGTGTCAACATGAAGACATGACAGAGTGACTTCAAGACTCTTGTTATGTCCAACTGAGACCTATATTTAGAGTCCAAATCTTGGAGGCCCACAGGGGCCTCAAAGCTCCCTTAGTCTGACCTCCCCCCGGTGGAGCAACTCTTCTTGCTGCTTCCCCACCAACGGGCGGCCGGCCTCGGTCTGGGCGCTTGCCATCTCCCCGCGCAGCCAGGTCCTTGCTTGCACATGGTGATTCTTAGAAAAAGCTTCTGTCTGTGGAGCTGAAACTGAATTTGAGTTCATCTGTTGATCCCAGTTCCGCTTTTTGGAACTTTGCAAAAACACTTATCATCTTGGTCTTGAAATAAGGTCACAAATTAGGAAGAGAAAAGCCTAACCAAGTACAAAACAATAATCGCATGCATCAAGACCCAGGGCCACCTGAGAAGGAAGACACAGAAGCATGTGGCCCCTAGAGGAAAGGAGGCTCGAGTCCCCCTTTGGGCGTGGGCATCACAATGGCATCCCTGGGGGGCAGGGCCGTGAGCAGAGCTCGAGCTCTCCGTCCCTCAACTGAGGAGTGGAGCTTCACAGACGAAGAGAACGTGAGGCCGTCTTTCTGTTTCTTTTATTGTCATAAGGCAACAAAAAGTCCCCCACCTTCATATCTCAGTGGCCTGTCTTGAAACTGAATCTTTATAGCAGGAGTTTTATGGGATTTCTCACTTGTTATTTCTGCCCTCCCACTTTTTTAGGAGAAGTGCTTATTTATTTATTTATTTTTTAATGAAAAGATAACTGTTCCCTAAGCACATGCTGTTGGCTTTAGCACGCTGCATCCTAAAGGGCTCGCGGGAGAGTCATGGGGGCGTATCTGCACGGACATCTCACCCAGGAGTAAAAGAGGTTTCCAGGGAGGCAGATCTTGGATTCAGGCTTAAACCTCAAGTCGTAACTACCTGCCTCTCAACAAGCTCCACTGAGAACTCACCTCCTTTGGTCAAACGAAGTGTGTGAAATGTTCTTTGCCTGTGACATACACAACCCCAGGCCCTGGTCACAGCTGAGGCAGCGCAGAGGGCCTCCCTACCTCCCTGGGGAGGCGGTTCCCAGATTTCCTACGTGGGCTAGGCTGGGGGAGGGGGCAGTTTCCTTCTCTGGCCTGGGTAGGAACTCCCGGCCACCTGGCGGGGGGGGGGGGGGGACCTGCACTGAGCACCTCTGCCTGTCCTCACCCTCCAGGATGGGGGTATCCGGCCACCTGCCCTGCACCTGCACGTTCCTTCCAAGGGCTGCGAGACTGGCTTGTTACCATAGAACGAATTCATTCTGGCCTGCACTTTCACCTGCACCTTCTCCGCAGAGTGAGGTTCTGGCCGCCAGCCTAGAGGAAGCTCTTCAGCGGGCTTTAAATACGGAGTGCCCCCCCCCGCCCCCTTTCCCCGGCTGTACTGGGTCAACGCTGACTCCGCGGGGCTACTGCCCCGGGGGGTGAGGGGCGCGCTAGTCCCCGCTGTACGGGGGACGCACCTGCTCCCACATGCAGATCAGGCTGCGGGTCTGGGGGAGGCTGCCCGGAGGACTTTCGCGTGCCTTGGGAACCCTAAATTCTGAAGGGCTGCTAGAGCCGCGCACAGCCCGCCCCTAGCGCGCCCGCAGATGCGGGCGGGGCAAGTCCGCGCCGCCGCGCGTGCGCAGTGGCCGCCGCCCGCCCAGGCCGCCGCCCGCGCCGGGGTTACTCTCGGTCAACGCTCGCGGGTAACCTGGGCGGCGCGGCGGCATTGGCTGCGCGCGGGGCGCTGTTGCTAAGGGGAGCCGAGGGGCCGAGCGCGGGTGGGATGCTGCGGCCCTGCGGGCGGCCGGGTCTCCGCCTCCCCGGCCCGGCGCCCAGGTGCTCCTGGGACCCCCGGCGTGCAGACCCGGTGCTCCGCCGGGGCCCGACGAACACCTGCGCCGGGGCCGCGCGCGCTCCTGCCCAGGAGCCTGATTTGACTCCGGAGACGTCACTAAAATGGATCCGATGAATGGAGAGAATCTTCACTCGATGATTATTTTGATGTCCGTTTAAGCATAACTGGGAGGCTCGGCCGGAGTGGGAACAGCACACAGACATTGAGAAAGGCCAACCGCAAGGAAACGGCGGGTGTCCTGTGTAGTGTCTGCGTTCTTGTCCTTGCAAAAGCTTTCATCATCGGCCTGGGGAGGGTTCACGAATTTTCCAGACTTCTCTTTAAAGTGGAGGGTGGCGCCATCAGGTCGCTGCCTTTGAGACGACCGACTTCTGAATCCCTATAAAATGTTCTTGTCTCCCATCCAAGTACTTGTCTCGTTTTGTTCCAGGCTCACCTGTAGGTGGGGCCGAGCAGGTTGGGCGGGAAGCACCGGCCCCAGCCGTGGCGCCCTCTCTACCGTCAGGTCAGCCTTTAAAAATGAGCAGGGCGGCTTCTGGAATCCTGGAATTCCCCTTAGGAATCCGGAGCGGGGGATCCAGTAAGCGGGCTGGAATCCGGAGGGCCAGGCTGCTGCCGGCCTGCCGCCTGCTGAGTCACTTCCATGCTGGGCGTGTCAGCCGGGCAAGGAGAAGTAACAGCAGAACTCAACCGTGTGTTTTCTGGAGTATCTAGTACACATTTTCGATGAACCCGCAAACGTGATGATAAACACAGCTTCTGCAGCTGGACCTGGGAATGGCCCGGTGGAATTGGGTGCCGTCTTTCACCTTCCCTGGGGACCGGGGCTTTCTCCAGACACATGCGGCTCGGGCGCATTTGGGCTTCATTTCGGTGTGTTATGAAACATTAAACACCCTCACTCATATGCTTTGCTCAACCCTTTGGGCTCCTGACCCAATGCAAGGAGACTAAGGACTAATGATTTTTCTCACAGTCTTGGGTTTTACTGGGTTGCTTATTTGATTTTGTGACTGTAGGGTTGACCTTTTTGTAAACTGACCTAAGGACCTACAGAGTTCCCAAGTCTCTGAGGTTCGCTGAGCTGAAGGTAGAATATACAGGAAATCAGAGATGGTGGTGGGTAAGTTTCATCACCATAAATTCCCTCTTAGGTCTTCTGGAGGATTTGCTGGTACGGAGGGTAAAAGTTTTTGCAAAAAGAAGGAAGCGCACATTTCTGATAACTGAGACGTTCCATTACTGTGAACAGTAAAATGCATGTTGCTAACATAAGATCATACCATATACAAAAGTCTGGTTGAAAAGTGGGGGGCCCAGGGTACGGGTAAAGGAAGCTTGCGGGTTTCCTGTTTCTAAGAGCTACATACCAGCTTGTCCAGAAAGTGGTTATGTCTTCAATGGTGTGAGCAGTGAGCCTTCTAACCTAATCTGCGTCTGGTCCTGCTTCCCTTAGGTTGTTAACGAACGTGCCGCACACTCTGGGCCAAAGCACCCCACTTTTCCTGCCTCTCATTTTTATCAGGCTCAGAGAGGAGGAATGATCGCGATCATCTTGTCTCTTTCTCTGTTCATAGGAATGTTCTGTCTGTCTCGATTTTGGAATTGGGTATGTCTCAAGGGCTCCCCTTGGGCCCCCTCCTTCTTGTCTCCAGACTCTTCTCTCTGAGGCCACTCTGCAGGGGTAGCCAGGCAGAGTTTGCGTGGTCTTTTCCTGCACCACGCCCCCTGCCAGGAGCCTGCCTTGCCTCCCCAGGTTGGGGAAGCGTTCCTTCACCCATCCTTCCCTCTGCGGCTTGTGCCTCCCATGGTCATGGCACTCAGCACACGATTTTGTGGTTTTCTTCCTCTCCACTTCCGAATAGGGCCTATGTCAGTTAGCCCTTATCCCTGCGGTCCTGCCCTGGGCCTGGCTCAGTGGGCGCTCACTGCCAACTGAATGAATGGACTAACAAAAGCCTAGGTCACCGTGGAGCATACGTTCGCCCTGGAAGAGATCTCAGGACAGCAGGAGCCTCGAGGAGATGGGACACCTGGATCTTCCCTGGCTGTGTGGCAGCCCGTGAGCCACCTCTGGCCGACCACCTGGGAGGAGGGGCTGCTTGCGGTTTCCTTGGGTCAGCCCAGCCCACGGCCTCACCTTACAGCACCCTGGAGGGGCAGGTTGGCGGGCAGGTGGGCGACTGGGTGGTGGTAGGTCTGGATTCTGGGCCAGGCCAGGCAGCCTGCTCTTAGATCATGGCCACTCCCCTTATGAGCCACGTGGTGTTGGGCCTCAGTCCCGGCATCTGCAGAATGGGGTGAGGAGAGTACCAGCCTCAGGGGGTTGGAGCAGGGAGTGGCTAGGGCCCACCCACACCAGGCGCGGCACACAGCGGGGCGCATTTCAGCGCTGTAGGACGGACTTTGCCCACGTGCTGGCTTCTGTGTTCTTGGCTTCACTGAGGATCTTACTCATGAATGAGAGCAATGATACCAGCCTGTTTGTCTTCCCAGCAACCACACGGGAAGCTCTCCTTACCATTCCCTTGTGGCTCAGAGCAGTGAAGTTCTCTGTCCCCGAAACAGAGTGCCCTCCCTTACCCGGGACCCACGATCTCACGTCCCGATGCCCTGGGCTGTCTGCCCGGTCTGAGGAAGACCGTTGACAAGCATCCTGGGAGTTGTGCTCCAAGGGAATTTCTGTACTGTACCTTATCTAAGGCATCCGGGCTTCCTGCTCATGGTTATTATCAGGACTGACCCCCACCATTTCAGGGATGCGAACAGATACCTTATTTAAGGCTTGTGTGCCTCTGTAGATGAGCTAGGCAGAGGTTCCATTATTTCTGGGGGGTCTTTCGAGCACTTTCGGCTTGCCGGCTGATGCGGGTTGCATCGCTGAGACTACTGACACAGAGGCATCCACACTGTCCTGACAGGATGGAAATTTCCACCATAGGAACAATGTTCCCAGCAACATTACACTTCAGAATTTGGCTCAGGAGCGAGGTTCATGTGGGTTACCTTACGAGGGTGAGAGAGATATCAGGTGCTGCGCATGTTAGTCTTGTGGCTAGATTTTCATGGCTGCAAACTAAGGACGTCATGCCAACTGCTCGTGCACAGGCAGCCGTGGTGGGGCCGGCAGCCTCTCAGGCATGGGCTGTGATAGGCCGTGGTCTCGGCGTGGCGGCTGCATTGCCAGCATGTGGATCATGTTCTTGCATTTGCAGATAGTTAAGTGTGAAATCCTGTCAGGTTGTAGTTTTGTAAAAAATGCATATTCCTTCCTTTGAGTCATAAGTGAATGTGTAACAAGGCGGAGGTTAAGATGAACTGAGTGATACATGGGGCTTAGTTAGAATCTTCTTTCTTTCTTTCTCCTTCTCTCTTTCTTTTAATAAAAGGACCGCAGGTCCTGCACCTTCTAGCAACATGCGCTCTGTGGAGGAGGACTGGGCTTGGGAATGTGGGCTCCAGAATAAGGGAGTGTGTGTTCGAAGCCCGGCTCTACCACCTACGGGCTGGGCAGCTGGGTGGGTTACCTCACCTCCCTGTGAAAGGCCCATCGTCATCACCACCATCATTATCCATCTCATGGAATCAAATAACTTCATACATAGGAAGTGCTGTGCCCAACATGTAGTGGGTTTTTTTTTTTTTTAAGATTTTATTTATTTGGAAGAAAGAAAGAGTGGGGGTAGGTATAGAGGCAGAGGGAGGGAGACAGAAACCCAAGCAGAATCCCTGCTGTGTGTGGAGCAGACATGGGGCTCGATCCCATGACCCTGACATCACGATCTGAGCCGAAACCAAGAACTGGATGCTCAACCGACTGCGCCACCCAGGTGCCCCCCCCAACATGTAGTGTTTAATAAACAGTAGCTACAATCCTTATGAATGGTTTTATATGTGCTGTACTAATATAATCACAGTAGCCTAGAATCAATAGGCTGGATCAAAGCCATTTGGTTATCATTCTAAAACTAAGTTTGGGGTAAAAATCTTAGGCTTTAAAAATAAGAGCAGCAGAGCTGGTTCCCGGTGACGCGTCACAGCCACGAGCTCGCACGCCCCTCACCTCGGCCTCACGGGGGAGGGGAGGGGAGCCGCGTGGGACAGCCGCGGTCATGGGTTGTAGGTCTTGTCTTAGAGGGAGGGTTGAGCCTTGTGTAGCCACCTTGGGCTGCAGGGCACCGGCGTGGGTAGAACGGGAGGGTGGCGGCATGACCTGCCTCGCCGCATCCCCAACACCATGTGGGGCCGTGTGTCCACGTCACTGATGACGGAACCGTGTAAGTGACAGGTTCAGAGTTCCTGCGGGGGTCACTGAGACCCCAGCCGGAATCGAGGCCGGCCTGGCCGACCCGCACGCTCCTCCTCTTTGCCCTTGGTCGTGTGAAGCAAATCCAGTGACCCACCGAGGCCCACTTCGTCAACTCCCTACATGAAAACGTTTCCTTCCTTCACGCGTGTGCCCTAAAGCCCTGTTTCCAGGGAGAACGAGGCAGCATGGTCAGAACAGACTCTCCTAGGCGTGTGCACAGCTGTGACAGGTGTGGGCGACACTCACTCCCCCAAGTGACCCGGGGTGGAGAGGGGCCGTGGGCGGGGGGGGGGGGTAAGTCAGCCGCTTTGTCACTTTGTCAGCACAGGGCATGGTAGATTGGCCAGAGAGCAGGGGTCTGGGGGCCCGGAACGGCCGGGGAGGACCACTCTGGCCGTCTGGTGGCCCTACACTCACTGTGACACCTTTGCCCACCTTCAAAAGTCACTGCCTCTCAGGACGCTGGGCAGCCGGGTTTCATGCAAACTAGTGCAAAATGGACGTTCTTTGCTGTCCCGTCAGTGAGCTCGCTGTCACGTGAAAAGGGAGGACATGTTAGGCCTGTGTTTCTACTGGGGGTTTGAAAATCTGTAGGGCTTTAGGAGGGTGGGACGAGGGCACAGGGGCTGCTCGGCGTGCGGCACAGGGCCAGGCCCGGGCGTCTGAGCCCCACGTGGCCCGAGGGAGCCTCTCCATCCCCTCCCTTCCACTGGGGACTAAAAGCTCCCTGTCCTTCAGGGCATCTCTGCAGGGAGAGCAGGCTTTGGGATGCTGGGGAAACTCAGCAAATTTATTATTCTTATTTAAGAGAGTACATGTTATATTTTTATCTTCATCTGATCCAGAGAATATTTTAGATACCGCGCATGCCTGTGTGTGTGTGTGTGTGTGTGTGTGTGTGTGTGTGTGTGTGTGTGTGCTGGTTTGAGATATCACCTGTGCGGGAAAGAGGGCAAGTTTTCCTCCTGCTTATTTGTCAAGCCTGTTCAAACCCCCACATAAAGCTGTTGTGAGCTCTATCGCTGTTGGATTCCCACACTGGTCAGTTCCACTGTGAAATCTAGAAAGAAGGCCATGTGAAGGGACAGGGGTCTGCTGCAGGACCCCGGGCACTGGCATGGGTGGGAGAGTGAGGCCAGAGTGGACACGGGGGGGTTCGTGGGTCTACAGGATGGGCCATTGGGCCCCAAGCTGCTCCTCGCCCCTCCCTGCGCAGGCCTCCAACACGAGCCTACCTGAGCCATCTGTCAGTATTTAGTAATACTCCATCAGAATAAGGATGCGTTTCCCAAATCCTCCGCACCAGCTCTAGGGACTCGGTAAGAAACACGGCGGTTGGCACAGTCATTGCTGCGCCAATAAATGGGCGCATCTAGAAGCCCTCCAAAACTTTTTCCCTTTTGCACTGCCTTCCCCATAGACGCTGTCTTACTTCGCAATCCCCACTCCCTTTTTGGCAAGGAACTTGAGCGTCTTCCTCGGCTCACAGATGGTAGATTCTGAATTGCAGGATTGTAATTCATGAATGTAAAAATCATCCTTGGAGCACAGAGGTGGTCCTAAGGGTTGGAGCGTGAGTGGGGAGGCCCCAAGGCTTCTCCCCTCTATGCTGAAGAGCAGGGGCTGTTAGGACGGCATCCATGTCCCTGCCACAAAATAGGTGATGCTCAACAGTATCTCGTTTGGAAAAAACTTGCAGAGAGCTGGTGGTGACCTTTACCACCAGGGAAGCACCTGTGCCCGCAGAAAGCCCGGAGGCAGAGAAAACCCCAGCTTGCTGGCAGAGCTGGAGGTCCAGAGAGGGTTGCTGACTTGGCAAGAGTCACACCAGGAGGTACGAGTAGAAACCAGAGTGTGAACTCCCTCACTTCCCTTCTTGCTGGCTGGGGGTGACTTCCAAGGAGAAGACCTGTGCTTGGCAAGGTCCTGGACCCCCAGTCACTGGCCCAGCTCTGTCCCCCAGATGCAAGTCAGACCCATCCTAGGTGCTGTGTTTGCTGAACCTGGGTGCCCTGGGCTGCCTCTGGAGCTTGCTCCAGTCCATTCTGGACGCTCTGGGCTTTGTGCCAGGGCATGTAGGATGGAGCAGACCTTGAGGATCAGAAGACTTTGGGAACCTCATAGATGGAAGAGCCAAAGAAAATGGGATTTACATGAAAACTTGAGCCTTTCCATTGGCTTGTGAATAAGCTTGATTTATAAAGAAGTCACTGGGTTGGCATTTTGAAGTCATAAAAATTAGAAGGGAGCTGGAAAGTGGCATACTTCTCCAGCTGACTTAGGCGTCTCTGCAGATAAAGGGATTACCCAGGGAGGGGAACCCCCCGTTTGCTTCACCCTACTGCCTGCCGGAGCTCTCTTGTGGACAGTGGGGTCCATTCGTTTTTAAGCGGTGGCTTGCCTCAATTCCCGACACAGAGGAGCGCCAACCAGGGCGCAGAAAGGGGTCAGGGCAGAGGGCAGAGCAGAAGCAAAGGCTGTGGGGGAGGCACGGAGAGGCCCACGAGGCTGGCAGGCAGCTGGGGGCCTCACTAGAGGCAGAGAAGATGGAGCAGCTCTGGGCTGGGATGTGGCCGGGCCGGGTGGGCCAACCTGTGAGGAAAACCAGGCAACTCAAGCATGTTGCTACACGTTCCTGGACTCCACCCAGCCTGGTGCACCTCCACAGCTGAGTGTCCTGGTGGAACTGGGAAGCAGAAGCACCGGGAGGTGGCGGGGGGGGGACCGTGCCTGCACCTCTTCTCCCTAGGAGCATCCTGGAGTTAGGTCAGGAACGGTGGTCCCGGCAGGAGAGCCCAGGGCAGGTGGGGGAGGTAGCAGGCGGGCGGTGAGGGCGCGCAGGTCGCTGCTCCTTGGCCAGTGACCCCAACACCTGAGTGGCTCTCTGTAGCCGCAGGCGTCAGCTTCGAGGTGAGTGACTGGGCCATCCCCGCACTTCAAAGGAGTAAACGTGGGGATTTGTACTGGGGCTGTATGTACAGGGCAGTTTCTTAAGATGAAAAAAGGTCATCAGTGGATATAAAGTAGGTTTTCAAAGGATGTGTGGCTCTCAAGACCTTTTTCACTGGCAAATACTGGCAAAACAATGAAGCTGCTATAATAAATTACCTGTTAATGAATACTTTCATAAAGTAACCTCAGTTCCGTGCAAGAAGCATCCACCGAGGTGCAGGGCGAAGAGAAGATATTCAGGCACAGCGTAAACTCCCTGATGGAAAGGAATGCACTGTCTCATGAGCCTTTTTCAGTTTCTTTTTCACGATTTTGCCTTACAGAAAGTAAGAGATGCCATTTCGAGACACAGTGGCCCGTGCAGACATTCGTGCTTGTCTATGTAATATGTACATGTATGCTTGTATTTATATGTGAGTGTTTCTTTTTAAGTCAGGGAAAGAACTTAAAGATTCACAGAAGCCAGGCTTCTAGAAAATGAAGGCCCAGGCTGATGGAGTTCGGTTTAAGAGAAATCAGCTTTTGAGATTAAACAGTATCCTGGCCACATCCAAATTTATATCTCCTATGCATATGTTTATTTTGTTCCGAGTGAGAACGTGATGTATCATTGACTACTATCAATCCTAAAGCCTAATGTAACCAGCTTAGGATAAGTTAAAAAAAAAAAAAAAGGCAAAGCCAGGGATCATAAAACAGTAAACCTGACCGTGATTTTTAAACTACAGTAGGAAAACCCCGTTCTACCGCAAATCAGACAGGAATGTCTAAGGTAAGAGATGTGAGGTGTTATACACTCTTGAGAAATAATTTCTAGCCAACACTTTTTCTGCTTCTTGGTGAATTTGCTTCTGAGTAATTTTGCGGGGAAGACATGTTTGAATTTTTTCCCCCATTCTCATGATGGGGGATAAAGCATCTACTCATCATTCAATGAATTTCTTATTAATCATCTGTTATAAGCAAAGTATTTTTGCGAAGTGTTGGGAAGGGAAATAAAGATAAAGCATGGCCGTCGAGGAGTTTAATTTCCCCGGGACAGGGGGTCATGGGAGGTGGGGAAATGCAGGGGAAGGGCTCTGGGAACTGGGAGCAGAGCGGGGTGGGTGTCAGTACCACTGCGAAGAAGCTGGGGCAGGGGACGGATGTGTAATGAGCCCAGATCCCCAGAAAAGAAAGGGGTCAGAGCCTCCTGGATGGCCCCGCTGAGCGCCCGGCCGTGGTGTTGGATGGACTCTGGACCAGGCTGTATGGTTTAAGTTCTGGCTTCGCATCTGCTGGCTGTGAGATCCAGAAGGTTATTTAGCTCTTTCCACGCCTCAGTTTTCTCATCTGTAAAGTGGGGGCATTAAAGTACATCCCATAGAGGGTGGTGTGGGAATCAGATAAGTTAGTACATGTGGGAGCATAGAATGGTGCGGTCACCACCGTCCTATCACGGAAGCGGTCCCAGATCCAGAAAGAAAGAAGCAGAAGGCATGGAACCACAGGGCAGTGAGAGATATGGTGGGGGGCTCCCGCTAAGGGAGGGTAGGCATGTGCGAGTCTGGGACGTGGAGGGGGATTCTGACTGCAAGCCGAGGGACCGCGGACCACAGGGGACAGTGGGAAGGACACAGGAGGGGAGACGCCTTGGAAGGAGGTGTGATGAGCCCCGCTCGGGCGGGTCGCCTTTCTCCTGACTGGCGCCTGCCGCAGGGCTGACTGGTGGTGCCGGCCGCCCTGCTGGGGGTGGGGGGTGGGGGCTGGCCGAGGGCCCTGGGGAGTGTGGTGCCTCTGATCACATCATTTGAAGGCATTTCAATGGACAGAAGCCAGATTCAAACCCACCTTGCTCTCCCTGTCCTGCTGGGTGCCTCATTGGTCTCTGTTGTCCCGGGGCGGGGGGTGGGGGGCGGCGGGGGTGGATATCCTGCGCAGAGACGAAGCCTCCGGGCCCGGCGGCTGCAGACCCTGAGGAGCCACACTCAGACTAGCTCCTGGGAAGTGGGCCCCGAAGATGGGCACCGGGGTGTCCAGAGAACGAGTCCGTCTGTCTAGGGGCAGTGCCCGGTCTCTGGCTGGCTCAGGAATTCTCCCTGTGGCTGCGCATGATCCTTGCAGCTGACTTCTTGGGGCCACACGTGCTGTTGGCACACACGCGTGTCTGTGTCGGAGTCTCCTGCATACCCAGGGGATCAGCCACCTGTGCGGGACGCGAGGCCAGAGCGAACAACAGGAATGACAGCAGTCTGACCCCTGCCGCCCTGCGGGGCACTGTGCCCCGACGGACCCCCAACCCTGGCGCCGTGAGGGGCTGGATAGCCCTGTCCCTGCGGCGGGGGAGCCTGGAGAACGCCGGGAGGGGGATCTGACCGGGTTGCCTCCAGGCCTGCTGCTTTGACTCTCAAGGTGGTGAATGAGTTGGCAAGAGGAACAAACAGATGAAGATGGCCCAGTGGCTTGGAGGAAGAAGACTTTTAGGGGGGTGGTGGGCTGTGCTCACTGAGACCCGGCCCAGCGCCAGAGGCCCCTAGTCTTCATCTCGTTTCCTCTTCCAAGCAGCACCTGGTAGGTGTTATCCCCAATTTATAGATGAGAAAACCAAGGCACACAGAGATACGTTAGTTTCCCCAAGCCATCTGATAAACAAGGATAGATTTAGGATTTGAGCTATGGCCGATCACCCTATAAAGGTCACTCTGTTCTCCTCGGGCCATATAACTGGCAGGAGCCATCACAGAGAGGGCATTCTCTGAGGTGGAGTGCCCCAGCCAAGGCATGTTTGGGAGACCCCAGCAGACTGGCCTGGTATGCGGGGATAACTGAAGTACTGGGTGATGGGAGATGGGCCTAGAAGGGCCAGTTGCAAAAGGAAGGCCTTGAACCCTAGGCCGGAGCACATGGAGTTGATCCTGGATGGAGATAGTGGGGCCTCATCTGGAGGGGGCCCCAGGAGGCTCAGGATGCCACCCAAGAATCCCCACTGGTCCAGAGGGTGCCGTGCTTTCACTCATGAGACTGACATACCCCACGAGATGAATGCCGAGCCTGCACGTGTGTGGGGGGTCCTCCCTACAGCGGTCTAACTTCAAACAGCAGGGAAAGTTCATGAAGCAGGTAGGAGTCAGGAGCATGCCTAGCTTGGCAGCCACCTGGGTCATGACCCTGGGTCCTTGGAAATCCCAAATGTGGAAATGCAGCCGTCCTCTGAACTGCTTCTTCTGAAGCTGTCGCAGAAGGTCTCTCGGATGTGGCCGCACATGGCAGGGAGCAGCTGAGCTGTCCCCAGCTCTGCACGCTCCTCGCAGGAGAACGAGCGGTTGGCTGCCATTTTCTCTTTGAGAAATGTCATCACCGTGAACATCAGGGAGAGCGGTAGAGCTGAGCGCTTGTCAGCCCCGGCTGCTTCTGGAAGCCGTCCAGGGCTCTCTGTACCCACAATTGCGCATGTGCCGATTTTTGCTTTGTTTTTCCTTTCTCCTTCAGAGTTGGAATTTGGGATGGGGGGTGCCGTTGTTTGATATATCCCAGCAGTGATCACGACTTTCGTTAAATAGACCCCACGAAGCACGAATCGGCCCAGGAGGACTGGGAAGTCTCAGAGCGCGAGGCAGGCACACGCTCGGGCCACTGCGACGGGCGTTAGGAGGGTCCGGCCTGGCTGACGGGGCGGTGTGGACAGACTTCTAGGCGATCCTGTTTGAGAGTCTCCACGGTGCCTTTTGTGAGGGTGTGTGGCTTCTGGTCAGAGTTGTACTGTGATTTTTCCTTAATGGAAGGTGATGTGAGTGTCCCAAGGTCAACTTATTCACAGAAGAGCTGCTTGCAAGGCCAGGGGCCACTTCCTAGTGTGGCGACTGCAGAGGAGAGGCGACCATCCCTGTTCGAGAACCTCTGCCACTGCCACCTTGAGGTTCATCACTGGGATTTTAACCCACGGCATCTCCAAGGGCAGGTGCCCAGAGCAGGTCACAAGACCAGACCTGGGCTGAGCTGGTGCTCCGGTGGGGAGAGCACGCCCGGCAGCTGCGGAAGGTGGGAGTAAGCCCCCGGCCACTCCAGGCGCCGTTCAGTTGGGGCACAGGATAATAATGCCCATCTCATCATTTTCTTGCCCAAAGCCCTCCGTTAAAGGGTTCACGTTAGGGAGAAAGGCCTTCATTTGACTGTCCTCCGAGGCTGCAGAGTAACTTGGCTTTGAGGGACAGCCAGGGACCCTGCGTTGTGCAGGAGGGTTTCAAGATGATGGGCTTGCCACCTTACTGTTGGGGCAGGAGGCCAGAGGGGGGTGTGCTCTTCCCCGGGGCGCTCGAGGGACACTGAGCACCGTCTCGCGTGGAATTTGTGGACATTGCCGTTTCAAATACTTGGACCCAGGCAGGCAGAAAGAATGAGGGAGCTGCTTCTGCCTAGAGCCGGGCAGAGGTGGAACCCGGGAGGGCCCTGCGCTGGGACAGGTGGGGCTGGGGCAGCAGACGGACAGACGGAGGGACTGATGGGTGAGCAGGGGACATGGACCGTGAGGGAGACCACCGACCCGGGATGATGATGCCAAGAGGCTCTAAGGAAGGAAGGATTGAAAGGCTTCCTGAACTGTGGCCAGGTGACCATTTTGAGTCCATCAAAGTCCTGCCCCGAGGCAAGGCCTCCGAAAACTCAGCACTTCATCTGCGATTCCACTGCGGCGGGCGCGAGGCCCCGGGCAAGCCAGGGGGCGATTGTCGCAGTCGGACAGGTCACGGTGCTGCTCTGAAGCTGGACCGGGCTTGCTGCCCCAGCATTCACTGGGGGTGGTGGAGGGGGCACTGCACTGTGTGCGCAGTTTGGGGACACACGGTAACGTCCTCATGTCACGAGTGGCTCTTGCTCACTCCTGGCTCGTGTTAGGACACCCGGCTGCACAGGCCTGGCTCCTGCTATTGCTGTCAGTTCGTTTCAGGAGGTGCACAAAACAGGAGAACGACGTTTGATCTGTGGGTGTGGCTTTGCCACTTAATAAGGAGAACCGAGACGGGGGTGTGGAGGCCCTTGGGCATCCCAGGGAAGAAACAGGTAGGGTAAAAATGAAATGGCCTGGGTGTGTAGGAATGTGGACTTTGCTCCTTTTTGCCTTGAGGTTGCTCTTGGAGAGGGAGAAGGAAGGGTCTGGAGAGTGAGGGTCAGTTTTCAGCAAGAGATCCTTTTCGCTCTGGGGCCAAGAGTAGTTGGGAGGGGGAGGAGGGAGGGGGAGGAGGGAGGCGGAGGAGGGAGGGGAGGAGGGAGGTGTGCAGCAGGGCTTATCTTACAAACACTGGCCTCCAGAGAAACATTACCACGTGGGTGCAGAAACCAGGTACGCGGTGTTGTTTTCGGATGAGCATGATGTGACACTTGGGGATTATTTGGCACCTTACTGGCACTTTTGGCATCATTTGAATAATCAGAAGGATTTTTTTCTTACTTTTTTCTTTTTTTTCTATTGTTCTAGCCAGGTTTAGAAGTGTGTGAAAAAGACCAGTTCTGCTTTTAGAAGTATAAAAATAACATAGTGATAAAAACCTGCTTCATGCCTGACAGGAGGATGTAAATGACTTCCATCTATTCTTCAGTGCCTGCAATGGGGCTGCTCCACGGCCGGTCCTCAACAACCCGGCTGGCGTGGGTGTGCTGTGTGTGTGTGTACATGGTGGGGTGTGCATGTGTGTGTGTACATGGGGTGTGCGTGTGTGTGTGTGTGTACATGGTGGGGTGTGCGTGTGCATGCGTGTGTGTACATGGTGGGGTGTGCGTGTGCATGCGTGTGTGTACATGGTGGGGTGTGTGTGCGAGTGCATGTGTGTGTACATGGTGGGGTGTGCGTGTGCGTGGGGTGTGTGTGTACATGGTGGGGTGTGTGTGTGCATGTACATGGTGGGGTGTGCATGGTGTGTGTGTACATGGTGGGGTGTGTGTGCGAGTGCATGTGTGTGTACATGGTGGGGTGTGCGTGTGCATGGGGTGTGTGTGTACATGGTGGGGTGTGTGTGTGCATGTACATGGTGGGGTGTGCATGGTGTGTGTGTACATGGTGGGGTGTGCGTGTGCATGTACATGGTGGGGTGTGCATGGTGTGTGTGTACATGGTGGGGTGTGCGTGTGTGTGTGTGGATGGTGGGGTGTGCGTATGCGTATGTGGTGGGGCGTGGGGCATGTGTGCGTGTGTGTACGTGGTGTGTGTGTGTGCGCATAGATGGGGTGCGCCCGCGTTCATGGGGTGCGCGCACACATTCATGGGTACATGGCCGGTCCTTGCAGTGAGGGCTCTTGCAGCTATGAATACAGAGAGGGCACAGGAAGTTGAAATGGAGTCAGAATTTAATGTGTGAGCCTCTCCACTCACCACTCGACTGGGGGTTTATAGAAATCAGGGAGTGACCCTCAGAGACTTCTGATCATTGTTCCTGTTTGTTTTGTGCTGTTCTTTCCTTTTAATCATGGTTCAAGCTCTTCACTGGTTGCAGGAGAAGGTGGCCCTGCTTTCACCTAAAATCCTTCATGTTCCCCTGATCTCTTCAGGGTCACAGAAACAACGCGTCCCAGGGGTCTCCTTCTCCAGTGACGAGTTTACACCCTGACTGATTCTACAAAGGATTCGAGAGAAGGAATCATAGTTTAGTCTTTGAGAACTTCTGTTATACGGCAAACACCTCACTTTGTCCTCTGACCCATGTGCTGTCGCCCCCATGGTGGGCTGCTTGGGACCTGCGCGCCCCCTCCCACCTCCGGAGAGGGAAGGGGGTGGCCCTGACGTGGATCCAGGTGTGGACACCTCCTCCCTGTGTGTCCCGGGCAAGTCCTTCGGCCTCTGCAAGCCTCAGCCCCCAACTCTGACATTAATTCCCTCCCAGGGCTGCTGAGGCCACTGAGGCAGGTTCAGTGACATATGCAGAGGGTTTAGCCCCCAGACGGCCAATGGCAGCCACACGGAAAGATGCTGACGGTGTCGCTGGCAGGACAGTCTGTCTTATCCCCCAGGCCAGTGGGGTTTTAAGCCGCTGTGCATGAGTCCACGGAGGCCCGCGGGCACTGCCCACTGGGCTCCAGGAGCGGTGGCTGGGATGGAGAGGCTCATCTGTGGGCACTGCCATCCTCCTGGCTAGGCTGCAGTGTCTGTGCCCAGCCCCACTCACGCCATCTCAGTGGGTCAGCATCCCAGAGAACCCCATGGGATATTAACTGTGACACCGTTTCCCATCACCCAGGTCATGCAGGTCACCTGGGCCATAGCCACCTGTAGCCAGCACTACCAGGTTGGGTGCTCAGAGCCACTCTGATGCTGATGCCCAGGCCCAAGACCTTGTGGGAATGTGTTTAAATTAGGGGCAAAGGAGAATTTCTCATAGTCTGGGATGTGATTAACCTGGCCATGAGATGTGCCAAGTCCAGAGATGCCTCCCTGCACAGTGGGAGCGAGAATAAAGCTTCATAAGCACGTGCACATGGGCTAAGCCGGCTCCGTGCAGTCTGGATGAACATGGACAACAATGGCACGCACAGGAAACATTTACAGCCCGGTGGTGATGTGAGCCATCAGAACACCGGGCCCAAACTTGAACCACGGGAGCCAGCCCCCGCCCCAGAACGCAGAGGACTTCTCTGTGCCCCACCCGCCTTCCCTCCTATCTTTCCACTGATTTGCTATTCCTGAGTTCCAAACGCTGAGACTGATCTGGAGTGTCTTGGTGCAAACCAGATCACACAGTCTTTGGATTGGTGCCATTTTTGTATTCTGTGACACCGGCATTCATCTTCATCAGTTGGGTAGGAAGGTGCGACTGCGTTTCTGCCTTGTGGCAGAGAAGACCGTGTCAATGGAACACGGCTGTGGATAATGGGGGTCACGCCGTATGTGGTCAGAGGGACCGTGCATCATGGTTCCATGAGTCTAGCCAGGCAGAGCGAGAAAATATCTATGTAGCTCTAGGATTCTGTGTTGGCTGTGCCGAATTTTACCTCTAAAAATTACGGAGAGTAAAATCACATCTATTTAAAAATAGCCAATAATCTATTTATTCCCTGGCTCTTTCTAATTTGCCTGGGGCAAAGAACATCTCCGGGAAATGAAACCCTTGCTCAATTTGAGGGAAGATGCTGTGTCAGGCTCTGCACACTGATGAACTTGGGTCTGACACCTGCCGTGAGCGTGGCGTGTGCAGAGGGGATTCCCTGTTTCAGGACCCCAAGGCTGTTTCCGTGGGAACTGTGTGGGAACCTCAGCTACCGTCTGGTTGTCTGGGGAAAGAAAGTTTCACATGACTCACATCTACAGGATATTAGTGCCAGGAGGGGTTTTATCCTGGGGCAGCTGAGGCCAGGACGGGTGGGCGGCCTGTCCGTGGCCACTCCCTAGTCCTGAGCGTGGCTGGATGAGCCCCTGGGCTGCCTCTTACCACCTTGGTCTTCCCTGTCGTTGTTTCTCCTGTTCACGTTCGATGGCACATAGTTTAATCTGTTCCTTGAACCTCATTATGAAAGTTTTACACTGGGAATGTGTTCTAACCAGGCTTGGTGCCATGTGGGCTACCCAAGAAAGTCAGGGTGACACTGGATGGAGGAAGGACTTCCTCTGGAAGAGCTACCAGATGGCAGCAGGCATCTCTTCTAGAACAGCCCGGGGCTTCGCTCTCACAGTGTAGACTGTCCATCAAACCGCCCCTTGTGCAGGCTTGCTGGCTTTCACATCGTGTGCACAGAGCGGAGTGGGGTGGGGGAGTCATCGTCGGGGGGTGCAGGTGGGCGTGAGCTGGGGTGAGCAGGGCGGGGCTGAGTGTAGGAGTGTCTGGGCACTGCTGGAACTAATCTCTGCACACGGTGGCTTCAGACAACACACACGTGTTGTCCTCAGGTTCTGGATGTTAGGAGTCCAAAATCAGGGCTGTGTTCCTTCTGGAGGCTTTAAGGAAGCATCTTCTCCTTGCCTCTCCCAGATTTCCAGTGGTTACACTCCTTGCCTTGCGGCACCTTGCCCTGTCTTCAGAGCCAGCAGGTAGCATCTTCAGATTTCTCTTTCCCCAACCTCTGCGTCCTTGGTCATATCTCCTGGTACAGCCTCTGCCCCGCCTGCCTCCCTCTTTCCCTTAGAAAGGCCCTTGTGATTATTTTGAGCCTGACTGGATAATCCAGGATAATATCTCCATCTCAAGATCCTTATTTTAATCCCATCTGCAAAGTAACAGATTCTAATGATTAGGTTGTGGGCCCTTTTGGGGGCCATTATACTAGACTGGTAGAGCACAAATCCCCCCCTCCCCCCCACCCCCACCCCATCCCTCCATCCCTGTCCCCCTCCAAACCTCCATCCATCCAGAGTTCTCACCCTGAACCCCCAAAACTCAAGGCCTGAAAAACCCCCAAAGCAGTTGGGGATTGCTTTGAAGGAATGTGTTTCTAGTGTACCTGGGTGAGCTTTGGAGACATGAACTAGAACATTCTATCAGAGAACGGGCCCTGAGGTCACCTTTCCTCGTGCTCCCATGGAAGTGGGGCCCCTGATAGCAGAGCTGCCCTGAGGGCCCGTGATGAGGTGGCCCCTGAGAGTGACTCCGGAGACTGTGGCCGGGATGCCCCCCACCCCCAGCAGCGTGGCTCCCTAGCTAGGTTGGCACCTGTGGGAGGTCTGGGAGGGATGGGGACCAGCAGCCCTAAAGCCGTCCATCAGTGAGCACTGACAGGCCGTCACCCATCCTGCTACTGAGCTGGGGCTCTGCCGGCGGCCCCCCCTGGGCCCTGGGGGTAGAGTGAAGCTTGCTTCCTCTCAGAGCTGCCTCGGCTCTCCTGTTCTCCCCGGAGCAGGCGCACCCCATCCTTACCTGGCCTTTCCTCAGCCTTGCAAGCACACGTGCCCGAGAGAAGTGACGTGGCAGGAGCCCAGCTGCCCTGGGCGCCAGGCCAGCCCCGCTCCGCAGTTCTGGAGCAGGTTCACAAACTGCAGCCTGGGGACCAAATGTGCCCCCCTCCTCTGTTTGTAAGTAAGGTTTATTGGAATGTGGCCTATTCTGTGTGGCACAGCCACCTCGGCAAGGTCTTGAGTGAGGGAACAAACCCGGGACGGTGGCCCCTCTGTTGCCTCTGCCTGCAGGGAGGGCTCCACGCACCGCGACGGTCTGTCCACACTTATGTTTGTGGCGTGCTGGGCCTGGAGGGGTCAGCGTGCTCAACTCTCAGGATGGCATTTGGCATTCGGACAGCGGCAGAACCAGCTCTGCTCTCCCGGGGGACCCACTGCCGCTGTTGGCCACCCGCCCCGCACAGGGAGACTGCGCGCCTTTGCTTGGTGCGGCTCAGAAACCAGACCCGGGGGTTGAGCGACCCTGGGACCTCTCTAGAGACAGCCGCCGCTTCTAAAGCCACAACTTGCGAAACCAAATCTGAGTGAGCCGGTTGCTTGCTGGAATTTGCGGGACGAACTGCTCATTATTTTCTGCAGGAAACCGGGATCAGGGGCCTGATGGGTCCCCGGGGGCTCAGATGGCATTTTACGGAATGAAGCACCTGAAGGGTAAGGGAGGATTTGACCGGCTCAGAGCTCTTCGGATGCACCCAGGGGGTTTTGGCCTTAGCTTCGGAAACATGACCCGTGTGGCATCCTTGGCCTCCGTAGATGGGGGGATTTCGTCTTTTGGGGAGGGAAGGCGTGTCCTGTCTTCCCGTCCTCTGGGAAGTGCTTCCTGCATAGCAGACTGAAGGCACATGCCCCAGTTGAGCTGACCCTGGTGATTTAATGGGAGCCACCCACACATGGGAGCTGCTGCAGCCCCCAAGCCTCCTATAGCTGCATTCCTGGTCCTGGCAAAGGCTCATGCCCCGGGGCGGCGGCGGGGGGGAAGACACTTCTGGGGTTGGGCAGCGTGGGTGGAATGTGGGCTTCTCTGCTGACCTGCTGTGTGACCTTGGGCAGGTCATTAACTCTCTCTGAGCCCTTGCTTCTCGTCTGCAAATTACAGATCGTGTGCACCCAGGGCTGGCATGTGCCCAAGAGCAGGGCTGTACTCTGAGCTTCTCCTTCAAGGGCTCGTTTCTACAAAAGGAGACATCTGTGTGCCCCCCACTCCACTGAAGTTACGCTCCTGTGTGTCCCCTGACCTTTGTAAGTGGGACAGACAGACACCATGTCCCTCTAAAGCACCGTGCGCTAACCTGGGTCCGGGTGCCAGAGCTTTGCCAGCATCCTCCGAGACGGGAAGGCCCGGTGTCCGAGCAAGGTTCCTGTCCTTGTGAGGGAGGGGCCAGGCACTGTTCTCTGTGTCTTTGTCTCTTCTGTCCTCTCCTCTCTTGTCCGGGTTTTGCTTGGGCTTCTGGACTGACTGTTTTAGAGACGGGCTGCCCGCACCCTGCGGGGGGCTGATGGGCATTGCTTGGCCCTGCCCCTCTGCGGTTTCTGTTCCTGGGATCCCCCCGAGCATCACAACCCCGACCAGAAGCATCAGGACAAGCCCCCGTGTAAACGAGTGTCCACGGCACACGGAGGAGGAAGCAGGCGGCCCCGCCACTGTGCCCAGAACTGGGCTGGGCGGAGCTCCTGGGCGGGAAGTAGGGCACCTCCGTTTTGGATTTCTATAAGGGGACAAGTGCAAGGCTCTGCCGCCAAGGATGATTTGTTACATAAAGACAGAGCTGTGCACGTGTGGGCCACCCACAAACCCCACCCTAAGGGGATTCCCGGTCCCCCAGCACCAGACCGAGGTCCCCACTTCCAAGTGGGCACGTGGACCTCTGCGGGTCCAGAAGTAGAACAGAGAGGTGACTTCTTCACTTTCCACTGTCACTTTTGGGATTCTTCTATCCCAAATGTGTGTTTGTTGTTTCTAAAGAAAAGCAGGTTTCTGATATTAGAGAGGGCAGCCCCAAGCTGCGTCTTGCCCCTTCTCGGCTGCCCGACCCTGTGCAGGCCCCGCACGGAAGGACCCCTCCCGGCCAGCCTGCCGCAGGTCCCCTGTCCTTTCAGGCTGTGCTGGGAGCCAGTGTCCCTCCCGGAGGCACGAGTCCTGAGCCTCACGAGCCTCGCACAACCTGGCTGTGTATCGGTGCAGCCAGCACGGGGGTTCATGGGCAGACCCACCTTCCCAGTCGCTGGCTGTAAATGACAAGACCACAGGCTACACCCCAGGGGCCCACCTTCTCCCTTGAAAGGTCCCGCTGCCCCCACAGCTCCTGCATCCTTGGTACGCATCCTGGCGAGCACAGCCTGCGTGAGTTGTGCTATTATCTGGTGCGCCGTGTGCACCCCGACACCAAGGGACAGCCCCAGGTGCTGTCAGAGGGTCCCCCATGGGCGCTGCCCCGAGGGAAAGGGCCTCTCAGAACCCCAGGATGCGGGGCCGCCCCCAGGCCAGCAGACTGCACTTGGCCTCCAAACAGCCGGTGGCCATCTCGTGGTCATCTCAGGGACTCACCTGCATCCTCAGGCGGTCCCTGATTCACAGAACAGCCTAAGGGAGGGTTTGCTCGAGAGTAACCCCGGTCCTGACCTGAACCGCCAGGAGGCCAGCCATAAACGAACAGACGCCCGCCCGGCATTAGCGCTCCCTCGGTGATGTCATGCAGGTCCCCGTGGCCCAGGCCCCGGGGTGCCTGACGAGGGCCCCTGCACCAGGAGATTGACCTTGCAGAGGAGAAGCCTCTGCTGTCCCCTGGCTTTTCCGTGTGTCTGTCCACCAAGGGGCAGACAGAGACTCTATGCTTTGGGGTCCTGGCCCCTCCCTGCACTGGTCCCTGTTAGCTGACCTGAGTCACCTTCGTTCCTGGGGGTAGGCATGTGAGCACCTCCTCCAGACTGCGGGTGTGCATCATTCCTCTACCCCTCTCCCAGCTCGGTGACTGTCACCCCTCCCCAGGGACTGTCGCTGTCCGTAAGGAGGCGCACCGCAGGGCCACAGCTTGCGGCCTCTCTCTTCTGCCCGAGGAAACTGGTCCTCGGGCACTCCCTGTCCAAATCGAGGTGGCACCTGGTGACCGGCAGGAGTGGAGGTGTCTCATCTGCGAAAGACGAGTAGACCCCTGGGTGAGAACTCCCCAGGCCCACGCAGGTGTGGGGGTGCGGGGAGCAGACAGCCAGAACAAGGGGCTCCATGGGGCGCTTCCCTTGCCCCTTTAACCGTTGGGTGTGGGGGGGTCAAATACTTCGTTTGCATGATTGTGACCATTGGAGGGTCTGCTCTGAGGATGTTTCTCAGGAACTGAGAAAATGTTTCTGAATTAGGAGTCTTTACCTGTGGGTCCAATTGCTTCTATTTTGTTTATAGCACATTGAACAGTCCCCTCGAAGAAAGATTAACATGGCTCTGTGTGGCGTGTATTTTCCTTTGATGCAGCTCCCGGATGGAGACTTGGCAGAAATTCCAGAGCAATTTGATGTGGCTGCAAAAGGATAAACTCTTAATTATTAATTAATTAATGCCATTTCAATTATTTAATTATAAGGTAATGATATGTGAATAAATTTTACACAAAGAGTTTATATGGATATAAAGTATAAATAAATGAAAGAAGAATCATTTGATTAATAAAGGCACTTGCTTACCGTCATGGGGGCGGAGGCAGCATGGCAGGTGGCGTGGCCCTGGGTTAAGATCTGTTCACACTGGCTGTGGGGTCCTGGAGGAGGCACCTGCTTCCTCGTTCCACCAGGAGGTGGATTCCTCGTAGGCCAGAAAACGCGTGTGCAGAGCTCGGAGCTGCTAAGGGGACCGTGAGAGGCAGCTGAGGAAGGGTACCGAGGGGGCACGTAGGAGGCTGACTTTCTCACCCAGAGCTCGGCATTTTACGCGACGCACGAAAAATCTTGCTTTTAGCCTTGGTTGTGTTGTTACTATATTTATGGGTTTGTCCTTTCTGTGTGGGGGTCGGACCCACGAACCCCGCGATGGCTGGGAATGAATGTGATGTGGTTTCTGCAGGCTACAAGACCCTCCTGAAAGGGATTTCCGGGAAGTTCAACAGCGGGGAGCTGGTGGCCATCATGGGGCCCTCTGGGGCTGGGAAGTCCACGCTCATGAACATCCTGGCTGGGTACAGGTGAGTACAGCTGTGGTGGAGAACAGGGTTCTCACCCCGTTGTTAGCCTGGGGGCAGCAACCGGAAAAGCGAGGCCACCTCAGTCAGTCCTGTCACTTCTTAAGCTTCTGCACAGACTCCAGTGAGGCCTGTGGGGTTGAGCATTAAGAGGCTTTAGGATTGGGGCGCCTCGGTCGCTCAGTCGGTTCAGTATCTGACTCTTGATTTCAGCTCAGGTCATGATCTCAGGGTCATGAGATCAAGACCCGCATCAGGCTCTGTGCTCAGCGGGGAGTCTGCTTGAGCTTTTCTCTGTCCCTCTCCCTGCTCTCTCTCAAAAAAAAAAAAAAAAAAAAAAAAGATAAAAAAAAAAATGTAAGGTGAGCAGCAGGAGAACCGTCAGGCAGGGGCCCGGGGCTCATGTGCTCTAGCCTGGGCCTGTGTTAGCCCCCGACGTCCTGCCCAGTGTCTTTCCTGGGAGAGCGGCTGGAAAGCTGGATCTTTCCAAGTGTTAAATTGCCCTCCTAGAGCCGCTGAACTCGGTTCTCAGGCTCCCATTTGCCAACGTTAGCAAATACCGCTAATACTAATAGTAATTTCATCTCCTGGAAAAAAAGACAAATATCACCGCTTTCCTTAGGACCTCTGAATTACTCTTCAATGCCAGAAATTAGGGTTTTTAAAAACCTCCCATACGACAAGTTTCTGTCTGTTGCATTCACATCGAAAGCTTGAAGCAGATGCCCGGCATCATGGGGGTTCGTGGCAGGCATAGGGGGCGGACACTTTCAGCTGCTGCCTGGCCGGGGGTGCTCGGGCAGCCTGGGGCCACCGACTGCTGCCTGGAGGTGCCTGGGCCGCGAGCCTGGCTCCCGGGGTAGCCAGGGGATCCCGGCCCGTGCCCTGGAGGAACGAGCCCAAGGTTGCAGTACTGGCCAGGGTGAAGCTGGAAACCAGACGGGATCGCACTGGTCTCCACAGCCCCTTGGTGTTTCTGTGCTCCGGGACATCTAGGAGGCAGGTCCTCAGGGGGATGCCTGTGGCTTCCTCCCCCTCCCCGGGGCTGAGATGACACACCGCGAGGGCATGGGGCAGCGCAGATGCACAGTGGGTCTGGGAGGGGGAGGGAGAGAGGGTGGCTGGCGTCTCTGGGGTGCACCCGCCATGCCCCAAACTATTGAGTGAGGGAACAACTTCCCCTGTGGAGAAGGAGCATCCCCTCGGCCGCAGGAGTGCAGGGCCCAGCCCCTCCTGGGAGCCACCTGTGCCCCGGGAGTCTACTCCTCTCGTGCCCTCAGGAACTGGTTCTGACTGACACCCTCGGCTGCAGAGTCCTGGCCTTTGGGGCCTTTGGTGTAGCCTTGGCTACTCACGAGGTCATTCGGAAGCCAATCTCACAAGGCTCGGCAGAGCCGGGGTGTCCCTCTGACCTGGGGGCCGCAGGTGGGAGCACCCATGAGTATCGCTGCTCATTAGCACCTGTTCCTTACGGGTTCGGTACCCCTTTCCCCTTTCATCCTGAGCATGTTCTCCACACGGCTCCATCCTGCGTGTCCTGGTGCTGTTCTGGGTCCCCCCCTGCCCCGTCCCTTCTGGCCGCTTGGCGTCCCTGCCATAAACGGTCCAGCTGGGAAGCTGCTGGGAGGGGTCCCCTCCCTCCCCGAGGCCCTGGAGGAGGAGCTCACTGGATGCTCTGTGGGCTTACAGGGAGACAGGCATGAAGGGCGCCGTCCTCATCAACGGCCTGCCCCGGGACCTGCGCTGCTTCCGGAAGGTGTCCTGTTACATCATGCAGGACGACATGCTTCTGCCACACCTCACGGTGCAGGAGGCAATGATGGTGAGCCACCCCCCCCCCCCCGCCGCCCCCCGCCTGGGCCCGCCCCGGCCCAGCCTCCCTCGTCCCCGTTAGACAGAGCAGTGCCCTCTGCGGGTCACCTGCACACTGGCAGGTGGGGCACCAGGCCTGCTGTTTGGGCAGCCTCATCGAAAACAAAGTCCCCACCCCCGAGGTTCTCATGGACTCTGGACGGCGAAATCATGGTCATGTTTATGAGAAGGTTATTGACCCATCTTCTGTGAGTGACCACCTAGAGGTGGCCACAATCTTACCGCCCGTGCGCCATCAGCTGTCCTTACTGATTTGTGGCTCTCGGCCCGAGGTCCCCAGTCTGGCGCCTGGGTTGGGGCCCTGAGTGTTTGGTCCTCGGCCCCCCTGCTGGCCAGGGTCGGGGAAGCAGACCCAGCATCTGCTGCATCCCAGGCCCCGTATGCACAAAGGCCCAGACAGTCACCAGGAGTGTGCCAGTGAGCTCGGGGCACCTGCACGACAGGGTCTGGAGCAGCCCGGACATCGTGTGCTCAGGCTGCTAGCTTTTCTGCCTTCTCCTGGCCCACTGCAAAAGACCGTGCCCAGCCTCCCGGCCCTCCCCGTTCTCAGCTGCTCTGCCTCGCGTCCCTGGTCAATAAACGGGCGTTTGCCTTGGTTTCCCTGCCAAGGGAGGTCTTGCCCTGTGCTTCTGACTTGAGGCAAAGCTTCCTCTCTGCGGGGTTGGAGAGTGGCTGCCCGGCCGTTTCATCCGAAGGGCTACTCCAGGGGGTTCTCATCTCAGCAAAGGGAAGCAGAGTAAGATGTCAGTTACACGATCTGCCCCCTAACCTGCTCTGCGGGTTTTCCTCATTCATGTCCCGGGGACTGAGTGTTCTGGAAGGGGGAGAACTCTGCACCGGGCTGGGCCTCACCAGCAGCCCTGTGTCTGGGGCCCCTAAGAGTGTATCCTGCCTCTACATGGCCATTCTGACCGCGGCACTGGGAGCTCAGGAGGAGTTCAAACGGAACAGCAAATTTAGAAAATTCAAGCTTTGCTGATCCCTGAAGGGTTACTTCACCATTCTCTCGGGCGACCAGAATTGAGCTTCTCAGCCAGTTGAACTCAGCACTTGGTTACTTGGTTGAGAAACTTCCCTTTGGCTTCCAGCTCGAGCCTTGCTTTCTTGTGCAGACAAGATTGGTGACAGTCCCCAACCTGTCACCACGCTCTGCTGTGAAGTTCATTTTCAGAATGAAATTAGGTTTTGACCTTGGAGAGTTTTATGATACCTTTGAAAATCACCTCTCGCTTGAGGGAATCCTGCCTTTTGGTTTTGAAGGTCCTGCCACAGGCCTAGGGATGACACCGGGCACCTGCACCCCGTCCCAGCCACGTGTCAGAACGGCTGTGCATTTCCACATGTTGTCTCTGACCCTCAAGACCACCGGGCAGACCGCACAGTGACCCTGGGTGTTGCCCAGCGGGTGGCTGGCCCTGCAAGCCCCCCAGGCCTGGCCTATCCCCCAGCTCGCCGGCTGGAAAGTGTGCCCATGAGGAAACGGAACAGTCCCCCTTGTCCTTGGCCTTGTCGCCCAAGGTCACCCCCAGAACGGGGCAGGCCAGAACCGGGGCCGATACTGGATGTTGATGGCCCCTCGGGGTCTCACCAAGCCGTGCCAGGGGCCCCTTGGTGTGCCAGCAGACAGGACCTCAAGCAAAACAAAACGACCACAAAACGGGAGTCCTCACATTTAGCACTGGCCGATTTCTGTGGTGTGAACACTCCACGGCGGATCATTTTAGTCTGTCGGTGCTTTAACAGGTGGCCCGTGGACTTCCTAGATATACAGCAGTGGTCTCCACTGATGCTTGGAGTGTGCCGGTTGGTCAGGTGCCCACACCTGCCTTCCCTCTGGGCACAGCAGAGAAGACATGTGACATGACAGGAAGACTCCCGGACACGTACTGCTACCCTGGGCCCTGGGGGGGTGGGAAGCCCAGACCTCCGAGGGGTGTCCCCTGTCATGTCAGCGTGAGGTGTGCCCTGCTGACCGCCGTCTGTTCTGGTCCCACCCCCGGCAGGTGTCCGCACACCTGAAGCTCCAGGAGAAGGACGAAGGCAGGAGGGAGATGGTGAGTGCACCCTTGAGCCACCGGTCGTCCCGAAAGTGCGCGAAACCCGTTTGGCAAATGCGTGGGGAGGGACTTTTGGGCATTGGCTTTGTTTGCTGGTTTGTCACCTCGATTTCCGTGCGGGGGACGGTGACATCTCAGTGTGTGCTCTGGCCTGGCAGCTGTGGGCCCCGGAGGGGCCTCCTTGCCACAAGACTACAGATCTCAGTGTGGCCACCAGCCTGCAAGGACGCGGCAGGGAAGCTCAGGCGGCCCGAGCACACCAGCCTGGACATTAGACCAGGCACTCGCTCTGCCCTGTTTAGTGCTCAATATGCTTTATACGCCATTGCTTTTTTTTTTTATAAAACACTAACAATGAAGATGGTTAGTCATTCCCTTAAAAATAACCAGCCTCCACCCACACGCACTCACAAGAAGAAATTTGGTTCTTACACATTATTAAGCAGCCTTAAAAAGAAATCAAATAAACAAGTTCCCGGGATGCTGGAGACCTTCTAATCCTCTTCATGCCCCCTCCCTGGCTCCCCCAAAGCCCAGGGCCCAGGGAGGGTGCCGGGAAGCCCCATGCGGCCCCATGCAGCAGGTGGGACCCTCTTATGTTTACACATCAACTGGGGGAAACTCAGTTTCCCTCTCCGCTCCACGGTTGGCCTGGCGCTAGTGGGATTTCCATGCAAGAGTAGGGTTGGGTGAAATCCCACTCATGCGCGATACCATCTTGTCTTCTAAGCCCTCGGAAGACAAGCGTCCGGCCGTGGAACGAGGAGGATCTGCAGGGTTGGCACCAGTGGTGCTACGTGCCTCTCTGCTGTAAATCGGAACCGTGCGGTGAGCACACTTAAGAAATATTAATAGCACTTCTATTTACTGCGTCAACTCCCTTTCCTGTGGCGCATAGTAGTTAATGTGACGTGTCAGGAAGACCATGCCGGGCATCCTCTCCCCTGTGGCCCCAGAGCCGGCCACCACCCTTCAGAACCCTCAGGACCAGCCCGGGAGTCCGGGGTCAGCTGCCCTGCACAGGCGGGAGAGGGGCACACGAGCCCTGTGCTGTTGGGGTGTTTCCTGGGAGCTTTTATTCTGAGGTCCAAAGGGATGAAATGGATTACTGGAACCCAGACGCGGCAGGTGTGCGGACCACGCCATCGGGTGGCCGGTCAGGGTCTTGGGGAGGCCACGGGAGCCCACTCTGCCTGCTCTAGCGGAAGGGACAGGGGCGAGACCACCTTCTTGGTAGGGCGAGGAGGTGTCTCTCGCGGGCCACGCCCACGTGCACGTCCTCCATATGCCTGGCCTAAGACTCGGCCATGAAGACAGCCGTGCACCCTTCTCAGCGGGGTTTATAAGAGCAAAGACATCAAGTCGGTGGGGGTCTTCTCGGCCAACTGCGTGACCAGCTTCACCTGCTGCTGGATTGAACAAGGCGGTGAGCCCTCCTTGTGGGGCCTGGAGCTGGTCCTGGGTCCTGCACACGCTTCTCACTGGAAGCCCCCGTTCCAGTCCTCAGCCAAGTGTAGGGCCCGCCTCTCCCAGGAAAGCATCCGCAGGATTGTGTGGTTATTTCAAGGATGAAACAGCGGCCGAGTGCCTGCCCTGACTCATTTCCCTCGAATCTAGGCTGTGGTTGTTTGTAACTTGTGGAAACAATAGGATGGAATGTTCTAGTAGGTAACGGAATGTGTTGTCAACAGCCTTCCTTGGTTCCCAGAAAAGCAGCCTCAGCCCTTGAGGGTTCCCAGCAAGGGGCTTGCTCGGGAGCGAGATCTCCCAGGGCTGAGACATTGTTCTTTCTGACTGGTTTTAAAACAAAACCAACCCGCAGAGCCTCCCTCTTGAGAGAACGCTGGAGAAACGGGCTGGACAGGGCAGCACTGACATTTGCCTCCACCTCCAGCGTCTTGTCTGTGGGGCAGAGGGCACGTGGGGCAGGGCACACCCGGCCACAAGGAGGGACCCCCGAGCGGACAGATGGTGGAAGGGAGTGGGCATATGCCGAGCCATGGGGGACCCCAAAGGCAAGCCCGGAGCGACCGGCGTGACTCTTCATTCTGCAAGTGTGACCTGTGGTTCCAGAAGACCGCACAAGCTTGGTGGCTCTGAGAAAGCCAACAGATGGCATCTGCAGGGGAAGGAGACTGTCCCAGAGAGCCCTCCCCACCTGCCCCGCCTTGCTGGCCCCTCCCGGGCAACCTCGCTGACCTTTCCTGGTTGGGATCCCTCAGATGCAGTGCATTCTAGGAGGGCAGTGGATTGGGTTTATAGATCAGCAAGGAAAAGGCCTAGTGGGATTCGGACCCAGGTCCGTCGGACCCCACTGCCCCCTGGCCCGTGGAACAGTGGTGCCCTGGCTCATCCTGTCACCCAGGCTGTATTTTGTCCTGACTGTGAATCAGTAACTCAAGAGTTGGAGTGGAAATTTTCTTCCCTGTGAGTTCCTTCTCCTTCTGGATGACCTCATCTCCCCGGAGAAACCACTGGCCTGAGGTCCGTCCTCAGGGGCCGGGATGGTGGCCAGGTGTGTTCTCGCAGGAACTCCAGGAGGGCTGGCCCTGGGAGGTGAGCCTGGGGTGGAGGCAGGGCGGGCTGCTGCGGACACCCACCGTCCCGGGGCACTGCCTCCAGGAAGACAACCTGAAAACTGCGCTCAAGTCTGCTGACTTCTGTTCCCCGAGTCAATACTGGATCAATGATCTGGAGTGGACACGGAGGCTTAGTCACAGTGGACTGTTTATATCCCGGTGCCTGGCCTGCTTCCCAGGAGGAAGGGGGGCATGGGCAGGGCCCCCGTGGAAGGAGGGACTGCGTCAAGCCATTTTCTGGCCTTGCTGCCCCATCAGAGCCCTGGTTCTCCCATGACGAGTGCCAACGGGTGGCTTTCCTTCTCCCTGAGAGGCCTGGCTGGTGTGGCATGGGTCTGTGGAAGCCATGGGCCTGCTCAGAGTGCCGTTAACAGCTGCTGGTAATCACAGGCCTTCCTCTGGCCAGGCTTTATGCCGCATGTTTTCACTGCTTCTCCCATGTTGCCGTCATGATGGCCCTCCCCTTTCTGCTGTTCAGACACCTGATCATCCCCTGGCTGTGTGTCTGCCGATCCCCCCGTTCTGCACGTGGCCATTGAGCACCTTCCCGGGCCCCCCGTTCTGCATATGGCCACTGAGCACCTTCCCGGGCCGCCCGTTCTGCACATGGCCATTGAGCACCTTCCCGGGCCCCCCGTTCTGCACATGGTCATTGTCACCTTCCTGGGCCTGAGTGAGGCTTACAAGGGCAGGAGCCTGCCAGGTCGCCAGCAGGAGGCAGAACCGGGCCTCCAGTCCCAGCAGGCCTGGGTCCAGCACTGCTCCCCAGCCTCCTGGGCCCAAACCAGGAACTCGGACTTGGAAAGGCACCTTCCCACTTGGCAACAGGCAGCCTGGGATGGGCCCTGTTAAGCAACCCCATCCGTGTGTGTCCACGAGTGGGCTGGGGGAGGCGGCAGGTGTTTCCAGGTGGTGAGCTGTGGCGGGCAGTCCCTGACGGCCATGCTGGCTCTGCTGCTCCCCCAGGTCAAAGAGATCCTGACGGCTCTGGGCTTGTTGTCTTGTGCCAACACACGGACTGGGAGCCTCTCGGGTGGCCAGCGGAAGCGCCTGGCCATCGCCCTGGAGCTGGTGAACAACCCTCCCGTCATGTTCTTTGATGAGCCCACCAGGTAATCAAGAGCAGCGGAGGGAAGAGCCCTGCCCTCTCCACCAGCAGGGGCCCCTGGAGTTGCCTCCAAAGGGGGAGGCATGTGCTCTGCCTACCCATCTTTTTTTCTGTCCTGGGGTCCCGGGGAGCAGGGGCCTGACTTCCTACCCTCTCCCTGTCTGACTCTAGAAGACATGACAGGCTCAGGCCTGTAGGATGGACCTCCCCATAGTGCTGTGAATATGGGGTATGGTTTGGCGGGTTCCACAGGCATCTCACGGCACCCCTTGCCTTGCAGTGGGCTGGACAGTGCCTCCTGCTTCCAGGTGGTCTCCCTGATGAAAGGGCTGGCTCAGGGAGGGAGGTCCATCATCTGTACCATCCACCAGCCCAGCGCCAAGCTCTTCGAACTCTTCGACCAGGTATGTGCGGTGATAGCCCAGGTGATGCCAAATCCCAGGGACTCACAGCTTCCTGTCAGTTCCCGGGGGTGTCTTCATTTTTGAGTAGCCTTAAGTGTTCTGTTTCACCAGACTCTGGAGTCATAAGCAGCTAAGGTGGCAGGGCGGGAGGGTAGAAAGAGCTGACCAGTGTTCTCCCTCTGGGGAGGAGGGGTCTGACATTGCTAAAGCTTCATTTTCCACCCCCACCCCTGTAACAATGGGGGAACACCTGTTTTACAGAATTGAATGGCAGGTTATCATATGTGTACAATATCATTTCTTTTATAAATCATAGGTTTTGACATTATAAACAAAAAAAAAAAAAAAGAAAAAAAAGGCCCAGGGATGAAATGTGTACAGCTTCAAAATCTTTCCTAGCAGGTGGTTGGTGTGAGGGTGAAGAAAAGCAATATAATAAAGTAATGCCTGTCCATATGATATCTTCCCTGACTTAAAGTTCCCTTTGAACTTTAACATTTTGGGGAAGTAATGTAAAGCTCTCCTGAAAGAAGGAGAAATTGACTGATGGATGGGTGCATGGGTAGGTGGGTGGGTGGACGGGTGGATAAATAGAAGGTTGAATGGGTGGTGGATGGATGGGTAGATAGGTGGGTGGATGGATGGTTGGAGGGTTGAATGGGTAATGGATGGATGGGTGGATGGATAGGTAAATGGGTGGGTAAGTGGATGGATAGAAAGTTGGATGGGTAGTGGTTAGATGAACAGAGGGATGGATGAATGGATAGATGGAAGGTTGAATGGGTGATGGATGGATGGGGTGGATGAGTGGGTAGGTGGGTGGCTGGATGGATGGAAGTTTAAATGGGTAATGGATGGATGGGTGGATAGATAGGTAAATGGGTAGGTGGGTGGATGGATAGAAGGTTGAATGGATAGTGGTTGGATGGATGGATGGGTGGGTGGCTGGATAAATGGGAGGATGGATGGATGGGTAGGTGGAAGGTTGAATGGGTGGTGGATGGATGGGTAGGTGGAAGGTTGAATGGGTGGTGGATGGATGGGTAGGTGGAAGGTTGAATGGGTGGTGGATGGATGGGTAGGTGGAAGGTTGAATGGGTGGTGGATGGATGGGTAGGTGGAAGGTTGAATGGGTGGTGGATGGATGGGTGGATGAGTGGGTAGGTGGGTGGATGGATGGATGGAGGGTTGAATGGGTAATGGATGGATGGGTGGATGGATAGGTAAATGGGTAGGTGGGTGGATGGATAGAAGGTTTAATGGATAGTGGATGGATGGATGGATGGGTGGGTGGATGGAAGGTTGAATGGGTGGTGGATGGATGGTGGATGTGTGGGTGGGTAGGTGGATGGGTGGAAAGATGGATGGATGGATGGGAATGTTGAATGGGTGGTGGATGGATGGATGGTTGAATGGGTAGTGGTTGGATGGATGGATGGACAGACGGATGGATGGGTGGATAAATGGGAGGATAGACGGATGAGTAGATGGAAGGTTGAATGGGTGGTGGATGGAGGGCTGGATGGATTGGCAGCTCCTGTTGCTTTACAAAGGAGGACAAGGTTGATGTTCCTCTCCTTACTTTTTTCTAGCTTTATGTCCTCAGTCAAGGACAATGTGTGTACCGGGGAAAAGTCTCAAATCTTGTACCATACTTGAGGGATTTAGGTCTGAACTGCCCAACCTACCACAACCCAGCTGATTTTGGTAAGTAGAGCCTTAACCAGCTGGAGGGGAAAGAAAGGGGCTCTTTTCCACTCTCTGTGGGTTTCTGCTTTTACCCGAAGCCCCCAAATCTGGAATTCCTTGAATATTCCACACATGGCTCAACTGCCATCCTGTGGTGAAGCTTTTAAGAACAGAGAAGAGGTTTTCTTTCCTCCAGAGATCTGGGAACTAGAATAAGGACGTTGTTGTTAGGAGCCATTTTTCCCATTTTGCTGTGTTTGATTTCTGATTTAAAGGAAGGTATTTCTGAAAATAAATAACCTTTAAAAATAAAAAAATGACCCTCTTACATTGATTAACCAAGTTAAAATGCGGATTTAAATTTCCACCAAACATAACAAAAAAGGTGAAGCTCAGAGTCCAGAGACCAAGGTGATGGTCTGAGCTCCTTCTCCTGAGTTGAAGGTCCCGAGGTTGGCAGCGAAGTACGCTGTGTCCTTGACATGTAGAAGCCCACCCCTGCATGCTGGCGTTGCTCCCAGGGGCCATGCCCTCTAGGCTGTTGATGCTGCTGCTGCTGGCCATCACTTTCCCCCCACCACTGGGTCTCCGGGCCCAGCACCCCTCCCACACCATGGCCCACACATCTGTCAGCAAGCCTCACAGCCTCTCCAGGACACGTCTCCAAAACCAAGTCTCCTCTTCCACCAGGCTCTGCAAGCCAGGGAGCCAGGAACCCCTCTTGCCTTCTCTTTCTCTCAAGCTTCATATTTACTAGGCCGCCAAGTGCTTGACACTCCCCACCCAGACCTGTCTCCCCGCACCGGCCCCTGTGCTGGGGTCCGGTCTTTGCCTGCACATCCTGTCTGCTTGTGGCTGCTGCAAGGTTGCCCCACAAGCCGGGTGGCCTAAATCAGCAGAAATTCATCCTGTCGCAGTTCTGGGGCTGGAAGTCAAGTTGTGGGCCGGGCCGAGCTGCCTCGGAGGGCTCCAGGGGGAGGGTCCTTCCTGCTCTTCCAGCTCCTGGGGGCTCCAGCGTGCCTGGGCTGGTGACTGGGCCACCCCAGTCTCTGCCTGTGTCCTCACATGGCTTTTCCCTCAGTGTCTCTGGGTGTCCTCTCTTCCTCTTGTGAGGATAGCAGTCATGGGACTCAGGGCCCACCCTAAATCCAGGATGATTTCATCTGAAGATCCATAACGAATTATATCTGCAAAGAGCGTTTTCCAAATAAGGCCACATTCTGAGGTTCCCAGTGGACATGAATTGGGGGGGGCATCAGCCTTTCTCATCCATGTTTTTCCCCCAAACACCTGGCCACAGCACTGCTGGGATTCTATATCTCTACATCATCATCCCCCAAATTGTGTTCCATGAGACACGGTTCCCAGGCCAGGCTCTGTCTTCTGAGAAGTGGGTCATGACGGCGAGGGGAGCACACAATGGACAGGAACAGGCCGGCGAGGAGGGGAGCCTCACCTAAAGGGAGGCTTTGGCGTGTTGCAAAGGTAGTGGATGGAGCCAAAGATCGTCACACACCTGTTCCCCGGAGACAGAAGGTGGGCGGGGGACAGGGGCTGCAGAGGAGGGGCAGAGCAGGGACATCCAGCGTCTGCAAAGAGGAGAGGACCTAGGGGGTAGGAAACTGGGCACATGGGACTGTGGGAAGGCCTCACGAAGGAGAGAGTGTACCCTTCTGGCAGCTTCTAGGCCCTCTGCGTCACCGGAGGGAGGGCTGGAGGGGAGCGGGGCCGTTTGGAGCACGGTGGAGCAGGGTGGGTGTGAGTGAGCAGGTGAGCCGGCCGTGCTGGACCCATGCGGCATCACTGATGATGACGTTCTCTTGTGGCAACGTGTCCTGGTTTACGACAGGATCAAGGAGGGCTTGGCCGCCCCGGTTCAGGCTCAGGGAAAGTAAATAGCTCGTGTGGCCATAGGGCAGCGCCAAAAATTCGAGGCCAGGGACTTTGGGCTTCATCAAGGATGTCAGTGAGGGGAGGGGCCGCGGGAAGAAGGCGTGGGAGACCTCAGGCCGCGGGCCGGAAGGGGCAGCGGTCGTGTGGGCTGTGGAACCAGGGGCCACGGAGAGGCCGTGGGATCCAGAGACAGGGTCAGTGGAGGACACACTCCCTGGGGACCGGGAGGTGGGGCTGAGGGTCCCAAGCTGGCTGGTGGCTCTGGGCCCCTCTCCATGGTTCTGAAGAACTGTCACTGTGCCCATCGCTCTTGCCTGAGCCCATAGTGACAATGAAGCCCCCTCTGGCTCATCCCTGGGCTCCAATCCTGGGGCTTGAATGCCCAAGGCAGGCATTCAGTAACCATCACTGGGTGAATAAGTTAATAGACGTACGAGCTAGTTACCTCTCAGGCTTCCTGGCATCGCCATCTGAATTCGCATTTCTAGGATCCTGATGTGACACCTGGCCTTGCTGGGGGTTTTAGAGCTGACGAAAGGTTCGTTGTGGCATGAGCTTATCCTATCATGCAGCATCCATATAATCCACTAAAAGGACTCCCGCAAGGCTCATGGCTGTGTTGTCGCAAAATGACCAAGGCCTGGGGTCACGTTAGCGACAGGGGGCTCCTCCCTGGGGTGGGTGCTGGGACTGACCCGTCTGTGTGTCCCGCAGTCATGGAGGTCGCGTCCGGTGAATACGGCGATCAGAACGGCCGCCTGGTGAGAGCCGTCCGGGAGGGCATGTGTGACTCCGACCACAGGAGAGAGCCTGGGGGGGATGCCGAGGTGAACCCTTTTCTTTGGCACCGGCCCTCTGAAGAGGTAAAGCAGGCAAAACGATTGAAGGGGTGGAGAAAGGTAATGCAAAGCCCCGGCCCCCCGCGGGACAGCTGCATGCTGCGCCTTGTGCCCTGCTGCATGGGGGCTCTTGCTCAGCCAGGGGGAGCTGCGTCCTGGGCTGGCGGCTCACGACTCCCCCTTCCGGTGTGCACCTGCAGGACTCCACCTCCATGGAGGGCTGCCACAGCTTCTCAGCCAGCTGCCTCACCCAGTTCTGCATCCTCTTCAAACGGACTTTCCTCAGTATCATGAGGGATTCGGTAAGGCTGTGGGCCAACGTTCTTTCAGGATAGAGGGAGCTGCAGGGTTATTTTCCGGTGTGTTCATCCTGCCTGAGCGCTCAGGCTATTTTCCCTGCATTTGCATCGGTCAGCTTTCCCTCCGTGGTGCTGCCGTGACAAACAGTCCCCAGTGGCTGTGACAATAAATATGTTTGTCACATTGGTGTTGTGTGTTGGCGGCTGTGGCGGGTGGTCCTGCCCCACGTGTCTCATCCTGGGACCCAGAATGGAGTCACAGCTCCTTTTCTGGAACATGGCAAAGGGCAGCCTGTCAGAGTTCCTGCTGGGGTGACAAACCTTGTCTTGTGCTCGCTTTCCTCTGGCCAAGCCCAAGTGGGAGTGTGCCCCTCTCCCAAGGAGGCCCTGGGGGCCCAGGGCGCTGGCAGGTGCACAGAGCCCCGCCGGGCAGGAGGTGGTGAGTGACTGGGAGCCGTGATCCTGTCTACCCATCATAGTGGACAGCATGGCAGGCTCCCTGCCGAGGGGGGCTGAGTGCCCAGTGGGGCCTCTGGGACCTGCTTTGAATGTTGGGGGGCTTGCAGCTGCCCAGGCCAGAGCACTCCAAGGAGGGGCCTCGGGCGTATGCATTCTCTACCCCCCAGCACTGTTTCACCTGACCCCTCCTCTGAAGGTAGACTGCCCTTCGTGCCTTCTGTGGAGCATAGCAATTGCTTCTGTTTTAACAGCAGTAAACTGCTGTGAGTGTGTGTGTGTGTGTGTGCGCGTGCGTGCGCACGCGCGCGCGCGCGTGCGAGTTGGTTTAGGGTTGGGGCTTGTTTTTCTGGAGGAGAACTCGGGGGCCAATGTCTCCAAAGCCTCAGCCCTGAGGTCTTCGCCGACCGCCATGCATGTCAGCGAGAACCGTGTCTGCCCCCCAGGTCCTGACGCACCTGCGGATCACATCTCACATTGGAATCGGCCTCCTTATTGGCCTGCTGTACCTGGGGATTGGGAACGAAGCCAAGAAGGTCCTGAGTAACTCCGGCTTCCTCTTCTTTTCCATGCTGTTCCTCATGTTCGCTGCCCTCATGCCCACCGTTCTCACGTGTGAGTGCCTGACCCTACACCCGCCCACCAACGGGGGACCGAGGTCTTGGCTCGGCCAATAGATGAGGTTCTGACACAGAACGTCATGGTTTTTTGAAGCATTATTTTTTTGTTGACAGGGACTATCATATTTTCTCTTAGACAAGAAAATACATACCATGTTTAAGCCAAAGGAATTAATCACTAGTGGAGAAACCATGAGCATTGTGGAAGGCTGACAAGAGAGAGATTTCTAAAAATTTTTCTAATCAGGAACACCTCAGATCTTACTGCTTACCTGTTACCTCATTCACTTATTAAGCCAGCCTGCTGTGGCCACATCTGTGTGTGGATAAAGCTATTCTAGATGGATTTCCATGCGGTTCCAGATGGTTTGCAGAGCATGCTGCCCTTGCTTGCTCTGGGCTGACAGTAAACTCTAGCATAAAGCTTGCCCCAATGTTGCCTCCCTAAATGGCCCTGCATGCTCAAGACCAGCTTAGGGGTTCTTGCCCATGGAAGGAATCGCACTGGTTAGTGCTGAGCTTAGCAGGAAATCCTTGTGCGAATCACTACAATAATGCTCAGTATCCGAGTAGATGTTCTCTGCACTTCGATTATCCGCCCAGTGACCCTTCGGGTTATAAATATGGTCGGCAGTTTTCCCGGGCTGGTGAATCGTTCCGTATGTCTTAGCTCCGTCTCTGAGAGCTGCTCACATGGCAGGTGGGCATCGTGGCGATACCTGGCTGGTGGGCTGTGTCTGCCTGACCCCTTTGCCCTCCTTCTGTCTCCTAGTTCCCCTGGAGATGGGAGTATTTCTTCGGGAACACCTGAATTATTGGTACAGCCTGAAGGCCTACTACCTAGCCAAGACCATGGCCGACGTGCCTTTCCAGGTGTGTTAGTGAAGGGGCAAGAGTTCTCCATCATTCTCTGTAGAAGGGGCGGGAGACACCCATGTCCGTGAGGGGTGACGGGCCCTGTGTTTGCAGATCATGTTCCCAGTGGCCTACTGCAGCATCGTGTACTGGATGACGTCGCAGCCGTCCGACGCCGTGAGGTTCGTGCTGTTCGCTGCGCTGGGCACCATGACGTCCCTGGTGGCACAGTCCCTGGGTCTGCTCATTGGAGCCGCATCCACATCCCTGCAGGTACCAGCTGAGGACACAGCACGGGGGGAGTGGAGGGCCTCCCTTCTCCACCTGGGCCAGTGCGGCCAGGGCCCCTCCTCCCTAAAACGCCGCCTCCTAATTCTGCCCTGACTTCCTAGATTGGCTTCAGCAGGTCGCTGCCCAGGGAAGGAACCGCACCGTGGTGGCTGGTCAGGGTTGGCACACTGACGACAGCAGGTGCCCGTGGCCTTCATGCCTGCCAGGCGCTGTTCCCAGGGCTATCCACATCATAGCTCATTGCTCCCCAGCACCCCACAAGCTAGGGTGGTGCTATCCCCATTCCATAGTGGGGGAGACTGAGGCCCAGAGAGCCAACGTGATCTGGTCAGGGTCGTGTCGCTGGCTCCGAGTCCAAGCTCTCAACGCCTATGTTTTGTTGCCTCTGGGGGATCTGCTCCGCCATCCCGTGGCCCTCCAATGGCAGCCTGTGCCCCTACCCTGCCCCGGGGCTTCACATGCCCCGCAACCTGCCAACCCCCATATGTGCGGCGGCTTCTGGGTGCCCAGGTCAGCTCTGCCCCCAACACAAAGCCACAACTCTGGTGAATCGTGTGCCCCCCAGACCTCCCATCCCATGCCCTCCGCTGTCCCTGCGTGTGATGGACTCTCCGTTTCCGTCTTCAGAGCCCCCTGCCAGTGACTGCCTAGCCTCCAGGCCGGGCCCCTCATCTGTGGATAGACATAGCGATGGTGTGCATGGGGTGCATCGGGCAGCCGTGGAAAGCCCTCGGCCCCACCAGCCGCCGCGAGTGCACAGGGAAAGGCGCTCCTTGCCCCTTCCTCCCTTGGACGTGGCAGCAGCACCCGGCTGTCCACTCCTCCGGATGCTGTGCTGCAGCCTCATTGCTGCTCCCCTTGGTCCCTGCCTCCCGCAGGAGGCTCTCTCTCTTCGCCGCCCCTCAGCAGGGGCCCACTGCTCTCTGCATGGAGACAGGCTGCAGGCTGGAAGACAGGGGCTCTTAGTGCCGTCCTGGCTTTGTGTGACCAGCCGGGAGCCCTGGCCCTTTCCCAGCTGCTGGTGACTCTCCCCAGACGCGTGGGATATGGCCTCCGGGGGACACCTGAGGGAACTGGGTGGGATTCCCGCCTGCTGCCCCTGAGCGCGTCCCCTGTGTGCCCCCCCAGGTGGCGACCTTTGTGGGACCCGTGACGGCCATCCCTGTTCTCCTCTTCTCGGGGTTCTTCGTCAGCTTCGACACGATCCCGGCTTACCTGCAGTGGATGTCGTATATCTCCTACGTCAGGTAGCGTGTGTGGGGACCCTGACTGCTCAGGAGCTCTGTGTGGACCGAGGGAAGGGACCAAAGCTACCTCCTAGCCACCAGCTAAATGCCAGGATGATGCTTGCGCCACGAATCCGAGACTATTGATGCCTTTCACTTTTTCCCAAGTCCGGTGTGTGCACACCCTCTCGAACACACACACGCACACACATGCACGCATGCTCGCACGCACAAGGATAAAATAAATACTAGCGCTTTATGCCTTGAAGAAGCCGTAGCGGACCCCCGTCTTCTGCCCGTTTTGGAGGACTGCTGTGGGCGGTGTGTTTCCATCTCACGAACCTCGTCCCTCTCTGGAATGAACAGTGCTCACAACCAGGTTCTGCCTCTGTGTAAATCCGGTGGAAACCAAGTCCTGTTTTAAACATCTTAATATCTTTGAACAAGAGCGTCCCGGCCCCCGGGCGCCACGGCGCTCGGACCCCGTTCCCTCTGCTCTGGGCCCTGGCGCCTCGGCCTCACCGGGCGGCGTCCATCTTCAGGGCTCTGCTGCCCCAGCTGTAGCAACCCCGCATGACACACAAGATCCAAAGTTGGGAACAAGCTTTCTTTTTCTAGAATGTCAGTTCAGACCCAGAGGTATTGTTCGGGAAAACAAAATCAAAACAAAGCACCCGTGCAGAGTTTCAGCAATCCGTGTGTGCTCCAATGCCAAGAAATCAGAAACCCACGTCTTTCTTCTCAAAATTGGTATTTTTGTTCTGACGCTGTAGGGCTGCCCTGGAATGAGAAATGGTGCAGAAGGGTTTTACTGAAATGCTCTATAGTCCTTCGAAGGCTATCAGAGCCTTTATTATAGCCAACTGTTAAAAAATATGTTATCTCAGGCGATCAAAGAGCCTTCCAATTCGTTTCCCCCACTGAACAAATACCCACTCTTCGTTCAGTTTGGTTTTGTGGGTAGAGGCTCTGGAGGAAACAAAATTTGGGAAAACCTTAGCCAAGCCATTGGATGTGTCTGTCTTGGGAGGCTAGGAAGTATTTCCGTGAAGACGGGTCTCGGGGAGGGAATGTGGCCGCACCGCAGATCACGGACAGGGGGACCCTGTTTCCCTCGGCAAATGGAGGCGGGCGCAAGGGCGTGGGGTCCCCTGGCCACGGGGAGGGCCTTGCTCACGGCCGGTGCCTTCCTCCACAGGTACGGGTTTGAAGGGGTCATCCTGTCCATCTACGGGCTGGACCGAGAGGACCTGCACTGTGGCATCGATGAGACATGCCACTTCCAGAAGTCGGAGGCCATCCTGAGGGAGCTGGACGTGGAGGACGCCAAGCTCTACCTGGACTTCATCGTTCTGGGTATTTTCTTCATCTCCCTGCGCCTCATCGCCTATTTTGTCCTGAGATACAAAATCCGGGCAGAGAGGTAAAAACACCAGAGTGCCAGGAGACACGGACGTAGACATCGCGGCCCAGGACCCCTTGTAGAGCCGCAGAGACCGCTGCCGCCCAGACCCCGGCGGCACGCTCGGGCCGCGGGCATCGTGCTGCCCATCCGCGCCCAGCCAGCTCGGCGCCTCTCTCCATCTCCCTTTCTGGCTTCACCTGGGAAGAAGGTGTAGAAAGTCGTCACATCTGTGTGCAGAATTTAACACGGCGGTGGCCGGGCATGCAGGAGTGGGCAGCAGAGGGGCGGCCGGGAAGCTGGGGGTGGCCCCGTCTCGGGACTGTCGCTGTTGTCCTACGGTTTTGCCTCCTTCTCCAGGGAGAAGTCAATTTCCAAGCCAAAAGCCGGTAACTCTCATTCATTTTAAGAAACTGTATCTTTTTAGTACTTGTTAAAGGAAATTATTCAGGGTAAATAACGCACTTTGCTTAGAGATACGAGGGGCTTAACTAAGGCGCGGAGCTGGTCTTGTTTTCAGGCAGACCTTGGGAAAGGCGTGGGCGCAGTGCCCCGGCAGAGAGAAGGCTCTGGGGCAGCACGCATTCCGAAAAGTCATACAGAAAGCTGGAGGGTGACATAGGCCAACCTTCCCAAAGTCTTTTCTCCCCCCCCCCACCCCATGCTGCTTATCTTAAGCAAAAAATATGTTTATTTCTTCCTAACTTTCTGAACACCTTAATTTCGCCTAAAAAGTGTCTAGAAGATGAGCCTTGTTGATTTTTTGCACACATGTCCCTCTCCTCACGTATCACATCGACTACCTCCGCGAGAGCTGGGAGAGCTTGGGGGGGGGCAGCAAAGCCAGGGGGGCCGGGGAGGGAGCCGCCAGCGGCGGCGGGGGGGGCGCACCCAGACCTCACGGCCTCCGAGGCGTCGCAGGCAATGGGCACAGTCCGAGTGGCCCTGGCTCCTGTGGCTCGGTCATACGTTGCGCAATGTCACAGGCGAGGCCACCTCCCGAGCCATGCGTCTGTGACATCCCTGCCTTCTCCGTGCTGGGCCCCTGTAGATGTCACAGACCAGAAGCTCCTTCTTCCCAGCGACGGAATCACAGAACGAAATCCCTGCAGGGCAGGAGCGGCGGGCACATCTGCGGGGTGAACGGCCTCTGGCTTGGCACTGGCCCCTGGGGCGCCTACCAACTGTCAGAGGCAGTGCGACGGCAGGGGGAGGTCAGAGGAGGCCAGGGGGGGAAACGGAGTGGTTCCCCGCTTGGAATCTCACTGCCCAGGGGCTGGGGTCTCCCAGAGATGGACTGTTTTCTGCGCATGTTCATGCCCTGTCTGTACCTGTCTCCTCCATGAACAACAACGCTGCGTGATCTCCAAGGCCGCTGTCAGCTCGAAAGGGGTCTTTGACTCCTCAGTGTTGTTCCCAAAGCTTCTATTTCCCACTTTAAGAGAATGGAAAGAGTTTGATTTTTACTCACATACAGATTTGACTTGCAGATGCTTAGCAATGCCTTTTTCAGCCTCCCATCCTTTGTAGTAAACACACTGGAGCGTATTCAGCTGTAACTGAGTTTTGCTGTTCTGTACAAATGCGGCATTACCTTCCAGATTAGGTCATTTACCCAGGATCTAACTTAGGCTTTATAAAGAGTCTTCACTGAGTTTCAAGATAGATTTGCCTGCAAGATGTCACGGGTAGGAAGACCCACCTAGGAACAGCCTGGTAAAATAGAGGGAGGGGCGAGGAGATGGATGTGCTCACAGCACGTGCGGTCAGTACTTAAAGACCTCTTTCCCTCTGTGACCCTGCAAGGACCAGCTAGCCTGGAACCATGCTGCAGGGCTGAGGCCACCCTCCTCCGCCCTCCAACAGGCAGCTCATGTTGTGTGCCCTGAGCCCACCGTGCCGTGGCTCAGCCACTTGGGAAGGAAACAGTGAGATCCCCCGAGATTGAAAATCTGGTTTCCAAGTCTACCTGTGCCCTCAGAAGGGATCATTTCCCCAGGAGTTCATGTTGCCCGCATTTCAATTTTCCACTGTTAACAAATTACATTCATCCCCTTAATAGATGAGGAATGGAGTCAGGGGCCGATATTGGGGGACGTGAGGGCTGTCGGCTGCTTCAAGGGAAACCCATACGCAAAGTAATGCGGGAATTTTTGAAGGGCGCTCACTGGTGTGTAGCGAGTGTGCCGAGTCGGCAGGCAGGAAGATCTGCTTAGAAAGACATACGTCCAGGCGGGGAGCAAGGCTCTGTCTGCTCTGGGATGCCGCCCTTCCCCTTTGTGGGCAAGCGCCCCCTGCTGGAGCCTTCTCTTACAAACCCTTGGCATCACTGATGCAAAGGGTGTGGTTTGCATCTTCAGGTCCTTAGATAAAACATCTTATTCCAATGACCGAAGATAACGTCCAAACAACTTACTGATTTGTTTTTTTTTAATCCTGTGGTTAAGAGGTAGGTGACCATGTCTTTCACACATTGGGACTGAAAGCGGACCAGCTTGCCAGAGTTCATTCTCATACAGAATTTCTGAATGTAAATGCCGCAACTATTCTTTTCATCTCAGACTGTGATTCTTCTTTTAGAAGAAAGAATTACATCTTGCATAAAAGATGTGCAGCCTCTCCCGTGTTTGTGAGTACAGGCGAAAGTGGAAGTCCAAAGCATATCACTTCTAAGTGACGTTTGTCAGGAGAGAAGGGGGGGAGCTGGGATTCTGCCCACTGCCCATTACTCACTACCCACTGCTCCTGCACCTGCACCTGCTCCTGTTCCTGCTCCTGCTCCTGCACCTGCAACTGTTCCTGCTTCTGCTCCTGCACCTGCACCTGCTCCTGTTCCTGCTCCTGCACCTGCACCTGCTCCTGCTCCTGCTCCTGTTCCTGCTCCTGCACCAGCTCCTGCACCTACATCTGCTCCTGTTCCTGCTCCTGCTCCTGCACCTGCACCTGCTCCTGCTCCTGTTCCTGCTCCTGCACCTGCACCTGCTCCTGCTCCTGTTCCTGCTCCTGCACCTGCTCCTGCTCCTGCACCTGCACCTGCTCCTGCTCCTGCACCTGCTCCTGTTCCTGCTCCTGCACCTGCACCTGCTCCTGCTCCTGTTCCTGCTCCTGCACCTGCACCTGCTCCTGCTCCTGTTCCTGCTCCTGCACCTGCTCCTGTTCCTGCTCCTGCACCTGCACCTGTTCCTGCTCCTGTTCCTGCTCCTGCACCTGCTCCTGCTCCTGTTCCTGCACCTGCACCTGCTCCTGCTCCTGCACCTACACCTGCTCCTGTTCCTGCTCCTGCTCCTGCACCTGCACCTGCACCTGCTCCTGCTCCTGTTCCTGCTCCTGCACCTGCACCTGCTCCTGCTCCTGTTCCTGCTCCTGTTCCTGCTCCTGCACCTGCAACTGCTCCTGCTCCTGCACCTGCTCCTGCTCCTGCACCTACACCTGTACCTGCTCCTGTTCCTACTCCTGCTCCTGCACCTGCTCCTGCTCCTGCACCTCCTCCTGTTCCTGTTCCTGCTTCTGTTCCTGCACCTGCTCCTGTTCCTATACCTGCTCCTGCAGCTGCTCCTGCACCTGCTCCTGCTCCTGCACCTGCTCCTGCACCTCCTCCTGTTCCTGTTCCTGCTTCTGTTCCTGCACCTGCTCCTGCTCCTGCACCTCCTCCTGTTCCTGTTCCTGCTTCTGTTCCTGCACCTGCTCCTGTTCCTATACCTGCTCCTGCAGCTGCTCCTGCACCTGCTCCTGCTCCTGCACCTGCTCCTGCACCTCCTCCTGTTCCTGTTCCTGCTTCTGTTCCTGCACCTGCTCCTGCTCCTGCACCTCCTCCTGTTCCTGTTCCTGCTTCTGTTCCTGCACCTGCTCCTGTTCCTGCTCCTGCACCTGCTCCTGCTCCTGCACCTGCTCCTGCTCCTGCACCTGCTCCTGCACCTGCTCCTGCTCCTGTTCCTGCTCCTGCTCCTGCACCTGCACCTGCACCTGCTCCTGCACCTGCAACTGCTCCTGTTCCTGCACCTGCTTCTGTTTCTGCTCCTGCCCCTGCTCCAACTGCAGGGCCTGGGCTCTGGCGCCAGCCCCACCTGCGCCCACATTCAGAGCACTTTGTGCCTCCCTTGCTCCGCCCTCACTGAGTATTAGCCGGAGAGGTCAGTTCTTGAAAAGGTCCTGCGTGGGGGCTGTGGGAAGAAACCCATGTAAACAGTTTACAGAAAAGATGCTAGAGTCTGCTGAAGTCACCTGGGGTGAGGGGCCTTCTGGGCCAGGAAACAGAACCTAAGCTTTTAGATAAAAGTCCATCCTAGAGACCCACAGAGAGGCCATGTTCCCACCCTGAGAAGGGCACTACCAGGAGGTCAAGGACTAGGTGGAATCACCTTCGGTTGTTTTGCTGAGAGAGGAACAGGCTGAGCCCCAGTGCCCTGAGCATCTTTCCCTGCTAGGGTGTCCCGGGTCCTGCACTGGGAGCCGCGCTGGTCCTCTGTTCATCCCCTAACTCAGCAAACATGGCCATTGGCGCTCTGCACGAGCTCGGTACTGTCCCAGGGCCTGGGGGCCTGGGGGGAGGGAACCCAGATGTGGCTTGGCCTCCAGTGTGGCAGGTGAGAGGGATGTGTTCATTCTGCAGATACAGAACATGGGGCTGGGGGAGGGCAGGTGAGGTCCCAGGTCCCACACCAGGAAAGAGCGCAGTTGACATATGAGCCACGGTCTGACCCCAGAGCCTTCTGTTTTGTTTTGTTTTGCCATATTGCCTCCTGTTTGTAATGCCCAAATACACATGACAATACTTTGTAAGGCATGAAGCGCAGTGCTAGTTTAGTGGCGACTCATTATGGACTTGCTGTCACCACACAGAATGGGAGGGTGGCCCGTGCCCCTGCCCCCCATCGCCTGGCATGGGGGTGTCCCTATGGGCCTGGAGGCTGAGCTGACTCCTGTCTTGTGGGGAGAGGGCTTCCTCTGCCCTTGCCTGGTCTTGGCTTCTTAACGCAGCATACCTGAGGACTAGCTCGGGTGGGCAAGAGAGGGCTGGGGTGTGTGTGTGTGTGTGTGTGTGTGTGTGTGTGCGCGCGCGCGCACATGCAGGCTTGCTCCAGGTGTGAGCTCTCATAGTATCATTCTGTGGTCTTTGCTTTGTCTCTAAATGCTCCATCATCCTTTAGTCCCAGAAGGAAAGACAAAATTCCCTCACTTCATGTCTGCTGTGCAGATGGTGACGAGTGTAGTCAAAACCCAGAGGTTTTCATCCAATGCTGGGTAAAGTGGAATGTGACAAAGGGTAAAACCAAACCCCCAAGACGGAGAGGTGCAGAGTGTGTGAATATAAAGTTAGACACTTATAGGAAATAAAGACTGCTAATAAAATATTTTATATAAAACTTTTTATTTGTGTTCAGTGTTAAATGCTTCAAATTCAAACTGATTTGCTTAACTCTTACTAGGCAAAATGGGTTTTTAAGTTGCATTTTGAATATGTTTGTTGTACATCTAGTAAGAGTTCCACGTTATTACTCAGTGTTCTGGTCTACCCCCACGATGGTACACAGTCACCTTCCTCTCTTGGACACCTTCATGTTTCATGGGGGACTGTCTTCAAGTTTTGGGCTTTCCCTCTGTTCTCCCAGACTCCTCCTGCCTTGTTAATGTTGGCCACAACCAAAAATTGCCAAGACCCCCATGTGCTGAGGCCCGAGCCTTCCCTTCCCATCCCCTGCTGTCCCCTCTGCCTTAGAGGGGCCTCAGGGGAGACAGGCACTGGTGGCGATTCCTCAGAGGGACATCCCTCGCTCGTTGCTCTCGTGTTTCTGGAAACCCACCTCTCCGGCCTGGTCTCTGTAGAGGCTGCGATGGGGAAAGCACATCCTCCCGAGGTTGGGCCCCCACAGTGAACGTGAGCAGGACCCCGAAGGATCCTGGTGTTATGCATTGCCTTGGCTCCCCCAGAGCCAGGACTCCCAAGGGCAGGGGTGCTTGGGCCCCGGCCTTCAAACTGGTCTACAAAATCGGAGGGCACCCCACGTGTGGAACCCAGTCGTAATGGCGCTGTGTGCCCGCTGGCTCCCTCTGCTTCTCCTTCTGCACCTGCCTCTGCAGACCAGCGCTGCGCCTCAGCCCAGCTGACATTCACGCCAGGGTCCTTCTGGGTCACAGTCCTTGGCCTCTCACATCAGGGAGATTCCTCCAGGATAATCGGCCTCTGCAGAAGCCATATCCGGGGACTCCCTCGGGCCAGCGGCAGTCAGAGGCGGGGGAGAAACCCCCTTGCACACTTTCAAGCTCAGCTCAGCCTGTCGGTAACATCCAAGCCTCCAGGGCAGGAAGGCAGGGTGAAGATGACCCTCAAGCCCAGCCTTCTCCTGGGTGTAGCTGGATTTTCTGAGAACTACTGCCCCTTCTTCTCATCTTTGTGCAAACGGAAGGGTTTAGCCTTAGCCCAATTCTGTGTGTTGCCTCTGAACACGCCAACTTGAAATCATTCCTCCAACAGACCTTTCTGTGGCCTCCTCACGAGCACACTGAGGCCAACTAAGGAAGCCTGGTTTGCATTTACATAAAGCTGGTCTGCATCCATGGTGCATGTGAGCATAGATCAGGCTCAGAGCCCCTGATGCCTCCATGGTCTCCAAAATAATCTCCTGGTGTCAAAAACGAGAAAACAAACAGTGGTGCACACTAGGTATGCCAGGGCAAGGGATTGCCGTCGGTGGGGGCACAGTGTAGGGGCATTCCGTGGCATAAAGACCATTGTGAAGCTGAAGAGGAGGGAGCAGGGGCATCAAAGTGTCCTCGTTTGATCACAAGCCCAGAGGGAGCCTGCTGGCGGTGTCTGGGTTCCAATTTCTGAGGCTGTGGGGGAGGAGGAGGCGGAGCCTGCCTGGGGAGTTTTTCCACAGCTAGCGGGCGGGCTGGCCTGGATCTGTCCCTCCTTCCGGGGAGATACCCCATGACCCCACGACCACCCGGCTTACAGCCCAAGCTGAGGACATGGCCAGGGGCATGTGAGCCTTTCCACTGGGCTCCATGGTTTCAGAGCTGGTCTTTCAGCCCCTACACAGGAATACCAAATTTTGGGAACAGCATGTACCCCGAGCCACGTAAATAAGAAGTAGCAAAACTCAAAATTATTACATGCAGCTCAAGTTTTCCCAGCAGGGCAGCTCCTCTCTCTGTTTGGGAGCATCTGTGTAAATGGAAGAGAGAATCCAGTTGACCACCTGTGGGTGCCTTTGGCCTATGCTTTGCACGTGAATATAAACGTGGCCCTGGTTTTGTGCACAGTTAAGTGGTTTTCCCTTCTGTTCACCATAAGCCACGTGCTGTGAGCACTGCATGAGGGAGCGGCTCCCCAGGAGCAGCAGGGCCAGGCGAGCTGGGTGGGATGCTGAGACCCGGCTGGTGGGCGTCAGAGCCCTGGGCCCAGTTCTCGAGGCCCCCAGACCAGTCTCCCGGGAAGGAGGCTGCAGAAGGCCCTTGCTGCCCCCCAGCACAGGTGCACTGTTTTGCCCCTGCCTTCCCTGCTCAGAGCGCTGGCCCCTGCAGCAGATCCTAGCCCAGCCATGGGACAGTGTGGCAGCTTCCCGAAACAGTGCTTGCCCATTTCTGCAGGACAGGTTACTTAGACGACCTCCCCTCCTGGGGGACCTTGAAGGTGCCCTCTCCTGCCAGACGAATCCATTAGGCCTGAAGGAGAGGGTGAGTCATGGGGAACGCAGGGTTAAGGTTGAGAGCCCTATATTCACAGTTTCCTGGAGATCCCAGGCTGCCACCCAATCTGGGTCTCGGTTTTTCTGGAAGGATTTCGATGGTCATGGTAGCTCTTTGGGTTATTATAGTTTTACATTTTTTTTTTTTACAATTCTATCCTTAGGTACCCCAGGGGTGTCTTTTCTGTGACATTTGGAATACAGGCTGCCTGAGTTTAATCATAAATAGCTCATTTTTAAGTCCTCGGCCAATTAAAAATGATAGAAAGGATCCTATCATCCAAATTGCTAATAAAATGGACCACCAAAGCCACATGGGGGGCTTTCCATTTTTAGAGTCTCATGATCCCTGTAGAAGGGGGGGAAAGGTAAGTTTCTCCATAGAACATGTACGTTTATAAAGTTACTCTCTGTAACCAACCCCTTTCCCCCTCATTTGTTTGTGTCTTCCTTTGTAGACAGATTGGTGAGAGAGCTGAGTCTGGTGTGAACTGTTGCCTTTTATTAGATGAGCAGCTACTTAGTGTCATCCCTTGGTTATTCCAAAGCAAGAGTCAATGCAAGCAACGTTTTCAATCAGCGCGCAAACATGTGCGAACATCTGTATTATCTAATCTGTGATTGTATAAGCCCTGTTTTTTATGACACTGGATGGGTGAATCTACAGTGATCTTGCCTTGTTACTTAGCGAATACTGTCGCACTCAGTCAGAGGTTTGCACTGTGGTAGATAAACGCAGCATATATAAATATCTACGTATATATTTACAATGACATCGGCTCTCTGGGGCGCCTGTTCCATCGGCTGTCCTGCTCCACTAGCACAGAGACTCGAGCAAGACCCTAGAATGTGAGCTTTCTAACTGTACCTTCCAGGCCGTGGTCCTGGTGTGGATATTTCTGTAGGGTTATCTCCTTAGAAGATTTGTACGTGCATTTTTTTGCAGACTTGAACTTTGTTTTCTGAAATTAGATGCCACTTATGAAAATGTGACATAAATCAAATAAAGCATTGTTATTTTCAGATTTCTACTTCACTCTCCTTCTTGCTTCCACAATGTCTGCTCTCACACCTGCCAGGAGAACTGGGCCTGGGGTCTGGTGCAGCCTCACTCTTTTTTTTTTTTTTTTTTAAGATTTTATTTATTGATTTGGGAGAGGGAGAGAGAAAGAGAGCAAGCAGTGGGTGGGGCAGAGGGAGAGAGAATCCAAAGCAGACTCTGATCTGAGCACAGAGCCCAACCGGGCTCGATCCCACGGCGCTGAGACCATGACCCGAGCTGAAACCAAGAGCCGGACACTTAACTGACTGAGCCACCCCGGTGCCCCAGGAGCCTCAGTCTTAATGGAGCAGTCGCTTGGGTCGGGGTTATAACAGATTTGGATTAAGCTGGGAAGAAAAGAGCTCCAGGGATGTTGTGCTAAGCCCCCACTTGTTCTGTGGGAGCACGGGGTCAAGTGCATTTTCATGGACTATCTCATTTAAACGCCCCCCAACCCCAGGGCGGGACCGGAGAGCCACAGCCAGCCCCATTTCACAGGTGAGGAAGTGAGGCTCAGAGATTAGACCACTTGCCAAGGCAGTGGCGGAGGCTGAATTCAGAGGGTGACGGTCCAGCTGAGGAGCCAGGGCTCTTGGCCCCTTCGTCACCATCCCGCTGTGGAAAGAAGACACCGTGGGAGCTGAGGAGGAGAATCCATCTGGTCACAGGAGGTGGCTGGGGGAATCCATCCCCCGTGACCAGAGGAAACTTCTCCCCAGGTGTTTTGCCGTGGGGCAGGATGATGGGCAAGTGTCTCCAGGAGTCAGCTCTGGGGGCTTTATGCGCTGGGGGCCCTGTATAGGTCAGCACTGGGGTTCAGGCTCGGCCTGGGTGCAGGTGTCACTCTGGGATCATCACCTGGGCATGACTGTGATGGGGAGGACCAGGTCACCTTTGCAGGTGTGGAGGAAGGTGTGCGTGCATCGACACACAGAGAGAAAAGCCACTGCCCGGTGACTCAGCACTTCCCGTCCCCTCTTCCTGCCCAAGCTTCTCCGTCCCCAGACGCTGTGCTGTGCTCCCAAACCACTCACCACCTTCCCCCATCAAAATCCCCACTCCTTCCACACGTTTTCCAGATTTACCTTTATTAGAATCTTTAAGTAACAAAAAATTCTACATGTTCATTTTAACAAATAACACGAAAGTGAATAATCTAGCCCCCAGCCCATCCCAAGCACACCCCCGTGAGGTTCCCAGAGTTGACACCAGAAAGCAGTGTATTCACCCTCCGCTTTTAATACCCAGAGAGATGGACACGACACCCCCAGCCCTCCACCCCTTGCTTTCCTTCCTTTGCACGGCATCACGGACAGCCCTCCAGACCAGAGGGTACAGTGCTCCCTATTTTTGCTTCAACAGCTGTGTGACACACCATCGTGGGAATGTTCCAGAATCCCTGCAGCCATTTGCCTTCTGATAGACCCTGTGGCTGTTTCTACAATAACCACCAGGCTTCAGTAAATCTGAAAATTTGGAAAACAGTCTTAAACTGATATCCTTACAACGTACAATTTGAATCACAGAAGCCTTTTTGGAAACGCAAGTGGAAGGAAATCCAAAAAGTAAAATAGGTGCCTGGAGAAGAAGGTGGGGACCTGCAGCCCCCACGCGTGCCCCCTTACTCCCACGGTGCCCCTGAGGGTCCCACATGGCCGGCGCTCTGTCCCTAGCCTTCCCATTACACCTGGACGTGGGGACTCTTGGGGTCTGCAGGTGTGCAGGGGGATGGGAAACCCTCACAAAGCTGCCAGGCCTCGGTGATGTTGTCAGGAAAGATGAGCCCAAGAGGGTCTTACCCCACCCAAGGGTGCTAATCTTTGCTGATCACCATGGCCTTGGCAGTCAAAGTAAGTACTCTTGTTGGCACCCTCATTCTCTAGAGAGGCAATGACAGAAGAAATAGGGGTCCAACCCTATGGCAGGGTACCCTTCTTGGTGGATCAGCTGACGCCCGCCCAGCTGCTTCCCTCCCTCTCTGCCCATCCTGCTGTGTGAGCAGCTAACTGCGTGGGTCTGTGCTCAGTGCTGCCACGCTTGGGCGATGCCAGTCTGGCCACAAGCAGGAGAGCCGGCAGCCTGGCCTGTTGGCACCGTGACCTCGGGACTCGACTCGTTTCTCCTGATTCCCTCATGCGGCTGTCATCTTTGAGAGTAGGTGGCAGAAGGAAAGGGGGTCTCGGCACATGCCAAGACGGAAAGTTCCCCCGTGTAGGTGAGCACTAGGACCAAAGCCAGGGGAGAGTAGTTGTGGGTCTCCAAGGGCTCTGTCTAGCGGGCGCTGGGGCTGTGCCGTGCGGGGCCGCCGAGCCTCCCATCCCTCCTGGAGGACGGAGCAACAGGGAGGCAGGTTTGTAGGGTGGAGGAGAAGAGGGGGGCATCTGCGCCCCACAAAACCAAGGAGAGAAGGGCTGCAACGTCCAGGCCAACAGGGCAGAGGCAGCTGCCCGGTGAGAAGTGGCTAATAACTCTTGTGCCCTGAGCTGCAGAAGGCAGAGCTGGCTCCACATGGAAGGTGACAAGGCCCCCTCAGGGGCCATCTGGTAGGACCAACGGCATTGGGGACGAGAGGAGCCGGCCCAGACCATGGCCCTTGGTAAAAAGTCTTGGAAGCCAACTCAATTCATGGAGCAGAAAGTCAGACATTGTGTAGGTCGGTCAATCAACAAAGAGAGATGTAATCACAACTGGGTTTATAGATAACATATACGGGGAGAGAGAGAGAGAGAGAGAGCTCATTTAATATGACATGTGCCCTGCTAAAGTTCACAGCTGTCCAGTGTCCTCACAGAATTCTGCAGCTGCTACCACTCTCCAGTCCCAGATTTTCGTCGCCCCCAAAAGAAGTCCATCACCAGTCGCCCCCCACCCCTCCAACCCCCCGGCGGCCACTAACCTACTTCCTGTGTCCATGGATGTGCCTGTTCTGGGCACGTGGTGGGGATGCAATCACGCACCGTCGCCCTCTCTTAGCAGAAAGCACAGGTAGCTTTCAAAAGCAACACACAGCATAGGAGAAGGATCACCCCAGCTCAGAAAGGTTGAGACACCCCGCCCCTCAAAAGTGTTACAGCCGACCAAGGCACGCACCCATGACAGGAAGTAATAATCAGGTTTAATGGCCACAGTGTGAGTGTAAGGGGGCAGAAAGCCTAGCATTCATCTCCCCTTTCCACCAGCAGCAAGGGAGTCTGGCTTCTCCTGGGCAAGTCAAAGTTCTCGTTCTGTGGGTTCTGGAAGGTTCTACATATGTGTATCATGCTCAAGTCGGTGAGGAAGATATTCGATCTCAAAATGATCCCTGGGACCATATGGAACCCAGTCATTATGTGAATCCACCCTGAGCCACTGAGGGATGCTCACTTTAGAGGCGCCCTGACCAGCAGGTGGAGGTGTAACAGGCGCCCTTTGGGGCCCCCCGGGGTCAGCTGAGTGGCCAGGGTGCCCCCTGGTGCCATGAGGGGCATCATGCTGCCCGTGGCCCCACCAAAGCAGCCAGCTCTTCCCAGCATTGAATTGCAGCAAGGCTGTGTCCTTGGGTGAATTTCTCTCAACTTCCTCATTGGTAAAATAAGAATAAATATGTGATTTCTCACTGCAGTTTGAGTAAAAGGGAGAAAGAGTCTCCAGCTCACACTATAGCACTTCCTAGCCCCCAATTTTAACATTGGTTAGCGCTCTCTTGGGTGCTCTAGTAACATTGGCTGTCCCCAGCCAAGAATATTGTTTAAAAATCCCGAGGAAGACCCCGTCTCTCTTGGAGACCCACCCCCCCGCCCCCCGCCACCACCGGCCGGTCTCACAGAACTCAGGGAAAGAACTGGGCTCTGGGGGACTTTGGGCTCCTGGCAAGCAAGTAATTAGAAGCAATTGCTCAAACTTAGTTTGTCTGCATTTCAGCACTGAGTTTTTAAACCTACGGGAGATCACGAAGGGATCTTTACAGGAGGTTGAAACACAGGACCGGGGATGTAATTTCTGCCCCCCTTGTCTGTTGCGGCTGGGAACATGAAGCAGAACAGAATGGCCCATGTGTGGCAGGTGCTGTCACCCGACTACACTCTTTCAGAAGGGCTCCTCCTGGTGCGTCCTCAGAGGCCAGCCTGGCTGGCTGCAAATTCACGACCAAAATACTACCTGGCTCCATGTCTGTTTCCTTCTCTGAAAATGGGGATGGTACCACCCCCTGGCTCTGTGGGCTTGTTTAGGAGCATTCGGAGAGTTAGCAAATCTCAAGTGCTCAGTTGGTGTCTGACACCTGCCAGGTTCTCCATCAGTCCTGGCTTCCAGGTCTACCACCGGCTTCTTTACCCCCCTCCTCCCAGAGGCTACTCTACCCCGTGCCCTGGCCATGAACCCAGAAGGACCCCCCTCCTCTACTCTGAGACCTTGGAGCTGCTGGGGCTGGGGGGTATCTGCAGACCCTGGAACCAGACTCTGGGCTTCGGTCCCCCTCTCTGCTGTGTGACCTTGCGCTCTTGAGCTCATGCTCTGTGCTTCCACTCGCTCACTTGTAATCCATACCTCGCAGGGCTACTGTGGGGCTCCATGAAGTAAAATGTGTGAAACAGGACAGCCCTGCAGCAATGAGCCTTCCTTAGAGGAGGCTGAGCCGCTCTTTTATCATGTGTAGGGGGCAGGGGACCCAGTGCCCCCCGAGACCCTCGTCTCTTCCTTTCCGGGTCTCTCCCCCAGCACAGAGCACCTCTCTCGGGGTGGGAGATGGAGGGAATGGGCCGCACCTGGGGTTCTGCTCAAACCCACGAAAAGGAGAATGAGGAAGAACTTTGAAATATTGGCAAAGATGAAGTTCTCCCTCAATTGATGGAGACTGGAGGTCGGCAGTGAAGGGGTGTGACTCACCCCTGCGGGGGTCCTAGGGTCTTCGACACGCAGGTCAGATCGGCCCCAGGATTTCCAAGCGTTGAAACTGGGCCCTTCGGTAGGTCAGTGGCATGAGGACAGAGGGAGGATGGGAAGGAGGGATCAGGCAGTGAACAAAGGAGGGGCCACGGTGCTCTAGGGCTTTTTCCAGCTCCACCCCAGCCCTTGCAGCCCTGGAGGGGTGCAGACCCAGCTACAGACCCAACCTTCCCAGGTGCCCGCCTCGGGGTCCCCCAGCAGGGTTCCTTGGGAGGGGTCAGGCTCGGCAGAGTGGGCTGGGTGTGCATGACCCCACGTTTTATCCCCTGGGCCTCGACAGCCGTGGGGGTAAAGCGGGAGCAGAGCCCCTGAATGGGAAGTAAGGTGCAGAGTGCGGGGGTGACGGGGCAGGTGTGAGCCAACGTCTTGTTATCCCTGCTTCTGTGGGCCCAGTGACCCTCTGTCATCTGACCTGCGGAAGAGGGGGAGGGGGCTTTCGGGAGGTGGTCCTAGGGGAACCGGAGAACACATCTGCCAGCCTTTGGGATTTTTTAAATTCAAAAGCGTGATTCAGGTTTAAGATTGAAAGGATGGGAACCAATAGAGGCCAGGGAGGCAGGGGGCCCTGGGGCTGCCCTGCTTGAGGGTGGACTGGGCAAGAAGAGGCAGGGGGCCCAACCGGGAGACAAGGTTCTGCCAGCAGAGCCCACCTCTTTATACCAAGGATTTCACAAGACCCCTTTTGATCTCTTGAAAGGAAGTTATACTTAATAATTTTATACTTAATAACATGCCTACACACAAAGTAAAATAAATATGCATAGTGCCCTATAAAATAGGACAAGTAAAGGGAAAGTGTTGGTGGATGGAGCAACATCATGCGTTTCCATGTGCCCACACTCCCCATGATGGCCCTGCACAGGGCCCCCCCCCCCCAGCGAGCGCACCACCTAGGAAGGCAGGGAGCCCCAGGGCCAACAACTCACAAGCCACGTGGGGCCCTGTCCCTAGTGATGCCATGTTCGAAATGATCCACTTGGCCAAAGCTCCAACCTCAGTGAAGCCTTCCCTCTATTCACATCAGCCTGCATTCCCGGGAAATCCCAGCATCTCCAGACTTTGCAAAAACCCAAATAATAACTTCATGTTAGGATTTACACAGAAGGAGGCTCTAGACTCAAACCGTTATAAACAGGTTTGTGGCTGCCCTTGGCGTCCAGCAGGAAGTCCACAGGATGCCCTGGCGCACTGCAGACCCCTGACAGTCTGGCTTTGTGTCCACTTGATGCCAGCAGCGCCCCCCCCCATTCATATGACGCTCAGAAAACGTGCCACGAGTTTCGAAACATCCCCGACGGCTGTGCAGAACCACTGAAACCCACTGGTCAAGACCATGTGTCCCTGGGCCCCCATTGCCCCACCACGCCTTCAGCCTGTGTCTTGGCGACACCCTCCTGCCAAAGACCACGGGAGCACACATGCTGTCAAGGGGGGGTTGATGGACTTGGGGCAACAAGGGACACCACGTACGGTGGGGCACCTTGGTAAGACAGCATTAGAAAGGATCAACTATATAGGACTTGGGGGACATTCACGGAAATGGGGCTTGGCTCAGGATTGGGTGCTGGCAGGAGGCAGAAGCAGCTGAGAGATTGGGTATCCTAATAAATCCTATCTAGAAGGCGGAGGAATGAAGCCAGGCAGCGGCTGGGGAGGGTAGGAAGCTGAGGTACACATGCCAGCCAGCAGAGGGGGCTGGTGGTCCCTGGGGTTCAGACCAGGTCCGCGGGCTGGCTCCCGGGCTGGGGCTGGGACTGGGGCCGGGGGTGTCTCCCTCCATCAGGGTCAGCGGTCTGGCCGGTTGCAGGTGCTCTGTGAACTCGTTTGCGAGCATACCACAGCCCCCCATGGGCTCGGGACTGGGCTAGGCTGAGGCATGGAATTGAAGCGGGGGGGGGCCTGAATCTGAGCAATCAAGATAAATGGTATTTTACTGGAGTACTTTTTAAAAGTGGCCTGGCAGGGTCCCCAGGTTGTCTGTGGTCTTTTGGGCCCAGAGGCTTTACGGGGACGCATGAACCACAGGTTTTGCTTGCTCCTTTGGTTTTTGACAGGCTGGAGAAGAGTGGAGATCTTGAGCCCTGGGTCAGCATCTGCCTCTTAGACTTGGAGATCCAGTCCTCCCCAACAACCCACTGTGCGTTCATGGTTGGGTGTCTGCCCTGCGCGGAGGGAGGTGCTGGGATTCACCCTGCAGACTGCGGTTTGCTGGGCCTCTGAGGTTTTTGGAAGCTCCCCAGATGACTGTAACATCTACATCCATTCTTTGAAGTAGTCATGAGGCTATTGGCTTGGAGGGGGGTTGTGTGCTAGCATTCACACTGCCCAGGACCCCCAGGGAGCATGGAGCAGACGGTCCAAAGCATGACTTGCATGAGGATCCCCTTTGCCCCCCTGCGGGAGCAACAGAGAAAAGGGAGAGAACTTTGAGCCCCAGGACGAGATGGTTCAGCCCCCACCCAGATGATTCTCCTGAGCAGGGGGGGGTTCCCTGGAAGGAGGCCCCCGTGCTGGGGGTGAAGGTTGCTTCTGCATCTGAGTCTGACCTGGGGTCTCCCCAAGTTACCCAGGAAGACACTCTCAAGCCTGGAACACGCAATAGTGGGATGGCAGACATAGCCTGTGAGTGGGGGTGGGAGGCAGGGCTGCCGCCCGTGGTGGTGTCTGTGGCTCCGATGGAGACGGGGGCCTCCGATCGGGCCCGCGAGCGAGACGGTGGGTGGAGAGCACCGTGTCTGTGAGGGGTGACGGCTGCAGCCAAGGAAGGCAGGGTGCGGAGGCCCGGGGACCCTCATGCCTCCACAGGGTCGGGGGCTGTCCCTGTCCCTGGCCAGGCCTTGGCCCTCTCCTCGCTCTGCAGGTGTGTGGCCACACCGGGAAGCCGCATATCCCCGAGGGCCCATGTGGTCCCCAGGTGGCGAGCCTCCTCTGAGGGCCTGGCAGCCACAGGCAGAGGACACAGAAGCTCTTTGGCCCCCCACAGCGAGCACCCCTGGGCCGCCCATGAGCCCGGGGCATCTTCCATGAGCCCAGGCCCCGGGCGCGCAGGGCCACGGAACTCGCGCTGAGAGCCACTGGGCGTGAGGCAGCCCCGCAGAGGCTTGGCGCTGTTTGCTCATCTCCCCCCTGGAGCAGGTCAGGGGGGAGCCCCGGAGCGCAGATCTGGACTCGGAGACCCCAGGACTGGCAGAGAGGAAAGACAGGGGCGCGTCCCCTCGTTGCGGGGAGGGTGTGACGAGTGCTCGGGGACCAGCGCCTAGGGGGTTGCTGGCCGGGCCCAGGTGTGAGGACTCGCTTGCGGGGAGAAATGCACGGTGTCAGCCGGGGTCTTGGTCTCCCATCGGGACCTCGAGGGACACATCTGCCCACCTAATGCTTTCTGCTGACGGGAGCAAACTTGACCCACCACCCACGGGACAGTGAGAGCCAAAGGTGACCAATCTGGAACATGCCTGAAGCCTTGTTGTAACTGAGGAAGGGGCAGGGGGAGGAAGGGGGGCCCCCAGCCTCAGGTTCTGGGTGGACCCTGTCCCTCCGGGGCACAGGGGCAGACAACAGGCAGTCCCGGGGCAGGTGGGGAGCACAGGAAGAGGGGGTGTCCAGATCAGGGCTCAGGCATGGCAGACACAGGCAGAGACGGGTGGGCTGTCACCATCGACGAGGCTGTGCGGCCGGAAGCTGCAGAGCCGGGCCCCGGAGGCCGGCTGGGTAGCAAGGGGGATGGTGACAGCATGGCCCCGTCACCAGGGTGACCTCTGAACCCCTCCAGCTAAGATCCGGCCCGGCCTCCAAGGCTGGGCTTGGTCTGTGAGGAGAAAGGGACACACAGGCAGAGGGAGGGGTCTGTCCAGGGGAGCACCGCTGTGGGTAGCACGTGCTCTGGGGAGGAGGCTGCGCTTTGCACCTGCTGCGCGGTCTGAGGTGTTTCCAGAAAGGTTCACTCCCTAGGCCTGGCAGGTGTAGTGGCTGGACATTAGAAGGAACACATAGGGCTTTGGATTTGGAGGCCTGGGCATCCTGCCTTGGCCTCCTCATAGCAGACCCCATTGCGTGGGACTTTTAAAGTCTTTTTCCTTATCTGTAAAGCAAGGGTAATGATATCTCACTTCCAGGGACATCATCAGCTCGGGGCACCTGGCCCCAAGTGCAGACCCCAAAACAAAGCCTGTTGTTCTCATGGGAGCCGGTGTCTCTTTTCAGTAGGAGGATGACTCAGACCAAGAGACCCCATTTCTGTGAGCTGCTCTATTTGTTGACGGCCGTCCGGCAGGAAGGAGCACGCGGGGAATCGAATCTCTGGCCATAAGGGGGTGCGGGCAGCAGACACAGCGTGCAGGACGCCCGGCCCGAGCAGAGGGTCGTGCTGAGCTTCCCACCCGGGGGCCCTGCGTGACATCGGTGGGGAGGCACGTGTCCCAGAAAGTTAGGGACGGAGGGAAGAGCTCTGCATCTAGGGGTCGTTAGGACTTCATGAGAACCCGAGACAGAGTCCTCATGGTGAGACTAGCTCATTTCCTCAGAAAGCTGCCTCCGTTTTCAGAAGAAAAAGGTAAAAGACCACCAAGGGGCCACAGCCATTACACTTGACTTGCAAATAAATACAAAAAAGTGCCAGTTGGTAAGATGGCTTTATTGGTTTGCTCTCTTCACGAAGGAAGACATTAACCACCTTTTTTTTTTTTTGAAACTTATATTTGAAATGTCTTTTCTGAATTTGCACGAGGTGGTGGCCACTTGGAAAACCACTGGGCCTCCCTGCGGTGTCAGGCTTGGTCTGAGACCCGCCACATCCTCATGCAAACAGTGCAGCTACTGAGGGTCATCTTTCAGCTCCGGGGTTGGGGGGGGGGACTGGGAGGCCCTGGGCTGGAGGCGCTCGCACCCCCTCCCACCACCCCCATCTGGGAGAGGCTGAGAAAGGAGAGCCACTTGGCAGAAATAAAACACAAGAGCATGGAGTCTCAGGAAAGAGGAACAGCCCTCACGCTGCGTTTGGGATCTTGCTTTATTCGTTAAGACATCAGGCCCCAGGCCCTAGCTTTCAGTGAAGGGGCTTGCTGGGAGCAGGGTAGGAGAAAAGCAGGGATGAGCCACAGCCGGCAGAGGACACAGGCAGGGTGCCCCGAGTGTGGATGGTCATTTCCCGGGGTGTCCAGGGCCAGTGGACGTTGCTTCAAAATCTGCATTCTGGAAACAAAGCACAGGCATGCATCCCCATGACCAGCCTCGACCTCACCCAATGGGTGCCTGGCTTCTCAAGGTCAAGACAGGCTCCAAGGTCAGTGCCTTGGCCTGCGTTCTCCCCAAGTCACTAGGAAAGCGTTGAGTGTCTGACCTTGTGGAGAATAGCCATATGTCCCACCAGAACTTAGGGGTTCAGGCAGGTGATAGAAAGGATGGGCCTCGGCAGGGCCGCTGTCAGCTCCCAAAGGAGAAGGTATAATCCCTGCCCCCCGCTGAGGGGCCCCAAAGACTGGGGACAGCCAGCAGAGAGGCAATGGACAACTCCCTCCTGGTCCCGAAGCCTTATCTGGGCCTCTGCCTGGATTTGCCAGGAAGGGGGAGGAGGCCGGGGGCAGTGGGCGGGGGCCCCATCATCCATCAGGATGCTGGCATCAGCCGGAAGGCGGCCCCACTCCCTCATTCCGGGGGACAAAGGGCGCGCGTGCTGATTCCAGGAAGGTGCCTTTCGTAGGCGCCTGTGTCCTTCTTAGAAGATGAGCTGGCACCTGGACTGCCAGGTGGCTTCTAGCAGACCTCACGCCCCAGATGTGGGGTGGGACTGACGGAGCCAGGGCTGCACACACCCCCCCCACCCTGCCCCCGCCCCCGCGTGTGCGGACCCCTGCTTGTGGCTGCCCCGGGCTTCCCCCGGAATGGCAGTCCCGGCCCCGCTGCACCGCGGGTGGAGGCAGGCTGGGGGAAGGTGGTGGGGTGCGGGGAGGCACCGGGGCTCCGTGCCTGGGGCCGCCACTGTCTGTCCCGCCAGGAGCACATCACAAACGAGACAGGGCTTTGTTTGCTGACTGTGGCTTCAGACACTGGCCCAGCTTCCCAAACCTGTGCATTTTCCACTTCGCTCCAGGAGAGTTTTTAAACTAGCTCCCTGTACGTAGCACCTCGACTTTGAACACCTTTTCGAAACAACGGCTTTTAGAGTCGGCACAGACCCCTCAGCAAAGGGACAGCAGGGGCAGCCCCTGGCTGACGCCTCCGCCGATGGACAGCCGCGGCGCTGGGGGCCCTGCCCGGGCGTGCGTGGCCTCCGGGGACCCAGGAGGGATGCCGTGCCCGCGGGGCCGCTCACCTGTGTCCTGCAGAGGCTTGAAGCACCAGGGCACCCCGTGGATGCTGGAGTCGAAGCAGCAGCCCCGATTGGTGCACTGCTCAGGGGTGATGTGGGGGTAGCCACAGTCCACTCTGTCCTTGGCCGGCACCTCACACAGGTTCGTCGCTGTCCCAAACAACACCTGGTCAGCGCGGGTGGGTCTGCTGACTTCAGTTTGCCAGTGCGCAGCCTCCCCCCGGCTTCTGAGTTCAAAGCAAATGACCCCCCTGAACCCCAACACCTGCTTGAGGAGGACGCTCCTCCCGCAGAAGGTTTTACTTGCCCTGTGGGAGCTCTGGGCCTTGGCCAGGGTGCCCCTCGCACTGTGTGCCCCCAGGGTCCTGTCAGGGGTCCGTGGGCCGCGGTTCCTTCCCCCTGGCCATCTGGGGGCCCCCAAACCCAGAAACAAGGCTCCCCTTCACTGTTTTATCAACACAAACTGCTCCCTTAAAGAAATGAATAGTATAATAGGAGATACACACTTAAAACAGAAAATCACAATGCAGGCTGTTTTCCCTTCCTTTTCCGTGTCTCCCTGTCCCCCAAACCCTTGGTGTGTCCCATCTTTCTGGCACATCCTTCCGTCCTCAACACTTGTTTTTGAAGCAAGCCTATGTTGCTCAAGTTCTGCAATGTTCGCCTGGTCACTTAACAGGATTTTCCTTAGGAAAACGGAAACCACAGGAAATCCCTGAAATCCTCCCCTATCCTTGCCACTGGGTAATTCCTCATTCCAGGGCTTCCCAAACCTCGCTCGCGCTGGGATCCCAGAGACACTGTGGCGTGGGGGGGGGGGCGCATCCCGGGCTGCAGGATGTGCAAAGCCGTCCGGGTGACTCTGGCGGGCACCCAGGCTGGGAGCCGCTCCCTTCGGCACGTGATAAGAGCCACACCCTAATTTCTTCAAACTTGGGCGGATGGGACAGCCACACCCCCCACCTGCAGGTGCAAGGCCAGGACTAAGTGGAAATTGTCCGTGTGCACTGAAAACATTCTGGAAGAAACCGTATTCATTGGTCTTTCTGTTTGGTAAATGTGCCAACACAGTGTGTCAAGACCTCTCTGGTAGATGAGAAATCTGCGGCCAAGAAGGCAACGGGGTGGTAGGGTTGGCAGAGGCTGCCAGCCAGGCCAGATTCTAACCTGGCTTCTAACCTGGTCCCAGCACCGACTGAGAAGGTTGCATGCAGTCAGTTACTAACTTCCTGAGCCTCGGTTTCCTTGTCTGTAAAATGGGAACAGCAAGACCCAGTTGGTAGGGCTATTGAGAGGAACCGTGTGCATCTGGTAAATGGCAATTACTAATTAACGTGGGGGCCTGGTCACCTTCCTCAAGCCCCCACACGGCCCGCCGAGCCTGCATCTTGCCTCCCCCCCTCCTCCTCTGCCCTCCCCACGCCGGCCCCGGCCCCCTCCTTCCTAAGGCGTGAAGAGGAAGCCTGAGCAGTACTCACACAGGCCCTGGTACGCTGCTGCCCAGCTGGAGGACCCCAGGACCAGGAATACCACCAGCAGCCGGAGCGCTCTGGCCTCCATGGTCACGGGCGGGCGGGCGGGCTCTGGGGACCCGTCTGCTCGGCGAACTTGCCACGTCGGCCAAGGGGACGCCTTTATACCCCGCTGTTTGTACAGGTACTCTGGCTTCTGTTTGCTTGGGGACGGCCCTCCCCTCCTCTGGCCGCACCTACTTTTCCCTGCGCAGGACTGTGAAGCCCCCGGCGGCTCATCTTCCCGAAGGGGGACAGGCCAGTCTGACCCCACCGCCGTGGTAGCAAGCCAGCTGAGAGGCCAGACTCCGGTCCCCGGTTTACCACTCCTCTCTGGGGAGCTGGGCTGTGAGTCCCAGGCTAGCCCGGCCTGGGGGAGAGGATGAAGGCTCAGCGTGGGGCTGGGCAACGGCCAGAAACCCGGCCACGAGCAGCCCAGAAGGCAGTGACCACGGCGCCCGGGACCAGGACCAGCCTCGGGGACTTGAAAAGACGAGTCCCGCCCGGGATTCAGGCCCGCTGCGCGCACGCATCTCGTTCCTCCCTTGTAATTCTTGAAAATCCTGTTCTTTCTGTTTCTCTTGTTGACAGCAAGAGTTATTTTTTATTCTTAAGTACACTTTCATAAATGTATTTGATACACTTATTCAATATTTTAAGAAAATTGAGTTTGATAGATTGTAGCATTCTGATAAAAAAAGAATACATGCAGTAGGTTTTGAAAAAGCAGACAATCCAAAAAAGTCCTCTCCTGTCCAGAGGTATCTGCATTTAACACTTTCTTAAGTATTTTTCCAGAAATGTTCTCTCTAGACCTAAGCACGTTTTTAACCCAAATGAGCACTTACTAGATGTCTTTGTTCAGCTTGTCTTCTTTTTTTTAATGAAAGATATATCCTGGAAATTATTTTATAACAGCTTATCAAAACAAGATTGGGAATAATTATACCCATCTTCCAAAGGAATGAACTAAGGGCTCCCGACATAAGGTGCCTGTCAGGGCTTCCTCTCGTGGGCCCGGCAGAGCCGGAACCCAGGAAGCTGTGTAGGACCCGGAAGCAGGTGCACCTGGCAGGTCACCTCAGCCCCCGGTGGGGGTGCGGGGTTGGAAGGGGACCTGAACTACCCCGGAGTTTGCCCCCAGGGCTGTCCTCCACCCAGTGACTGATGGGGCCTGGCTCTGCACGCGTTGGCGATGAGGGTTGGGTCCCACCTTGCAACAGCCCAGGCCTAGCCCTTCCTACGCAGCAAGCCCCCACCGTCTGCTTTTCACCCCCTTCTTCCAAGACAAGTGCAGGCTGAAGACAGAGCAATGTCTGTGTTGTTTTCAGGGCTTTGCTTTGCTCCCAGGAGAGTGTGTGCCCAAGCTGAAAGATGGCACAAGTTTTGTTTTATGAAGAGATCATCGTAGAGAAAATCCCTGGGAGCCTTTTCTGGACAGACCTCTGCCTTTGCACTCCCCGTAATATCCTCGGGCCCGGCCAGGTTGTGGAGCTGGGCCAGGTTCCAGGAAAGCCCAAACACCCGGGATCGGGCTTGGAAGGGCCAGCTGTTGGAACGCTGTTGGGGCGCCCTGGTTTCCGTCTGACCGCACTTGGAATCCCCTGGGGAGCTGGACCCATACGGTTGCTGTCCCCTGCCCGTCCAGCCTGGGCAGGTCATTCAGATGAATGCTGGCGAAGCCGGCACCCAGAACCACCACCACGGAGGAAAACCACCCTGCCTTTTGCTTCGGTTTAGCTCAGCTGATGTCAACGGAGCCTGGGGCTTGTGCTGAGGTGACAAATCCCTGCCCTTGAAGAGTCCCCCGTGGACAAACAGAATCATGTTGGGATTCTGATGGGAAGCTGAGAGATTTGGCCCTGAGTCACTTTACCACCTGTTCCTCAGTTTCCCTGCCTGTCCCAGAGTGCCTCACTCACAGGGCTTGCACGAGTAGGTAACGCAGAGCTGAGCCAGGCGCCTGGGGACATACGCCCGTCGCCCGCCGGGTGTGGCCCGGCAGCCGAGGCCACCGAGGGTCCAGGCTCCCGGGTCTGATGGGGCATCCGTGGCATGGGGACAGCGAGAGCAGAGCTCGGGCTGCCGGCCAGGGACAGCACTGACTTCTCCGAGGACGGCAGGCTTGAGCTGGCCCGTGGGGACTAGAGCTTTGGGTACCTGTTTGTGTGGGGGACGTCCTGTGTGTTCCTCTTCTCTGCTCTAGTGAACCCTCCAGCCAGCGGCAGAGGATGGGGTCCAAAGAGTCCACCCTGCCTTCCAGAGCTCACGGGCCTGTGGCCGTCCCCAGCCTCCCCGCTCCTTTTGAGGGGGACGTTCATCTTCCAGGAATGAATGAAAACCAGACCCAGGACTGGTCACCAGCCCTGCCCTAACAAGGGGCTGCCCTGGGTGCCCCTGAATCTAGGGTGAGCACCCCCCGGCTCCTGCTGGGGGCTCTCTCCTTCCTCGGCCTCTGACATCTCTCCTCTGCCGCAGTCTCCCTGGCCATATGCCTGGACTGCCCTGGGATCCCTCCTGCCCTGGGCTTTGTGTGCCAGTGTCCCAGGGAAGGTGAGGTTCCTCCGGACGAGTCCAAGCAGCGGGCGGTCTGGCCCTGAGTGCTGGGGCTGCGACCTCCCACCTGCAGAGTGCATGGCCATAGGCAAGTATATGCCACAAGAAGGGACTGGGTGTGGATCGAGGGCGAGGTGCTCCACCTGCTAGTGTTGGACCCTGAGGACACCAGGCAGAGCCCCTGACCTCAGAGCCCACAGTCCAGTGAGGGAGAGTAAGTCTTGACATGTGGATTGTGATGCAATGTGGTAAGAGCTGATGGGACGCCGCCCAGCAGGCTTCTCGTTGGGAGTGCAGTCTGAACTGGGTCTTGAGGAGTGAAGAGGAGTTCACAGACGGGTGAGGGTCTGAGGGTGTCCCCGGCAGGCACTGCTAACTCACCCAACACAAGAGTCAACGCGGCCTACGCAGGCTTATATATTCTGTGCTACCTCTCAGCTCACTAAGATTGTCACTCTGGGTTATTCAAGCCAGCGGAGGGCCAGATGGGGGGGAAAAGATACACAGTCCGGTTAATTGGTACACCTGGGTTAGCCCTGGGCTCACACACCCGCCGGGGGAGCCTCCTATTGACCGGCTGTTACTCATTCTACAGCTGCCCTGGGTGTGGGCGCCTCCCTCTGTGCCCTGCATAGAATTTCCTCCTGCTTCCTGGAGGGGGGGTTCCAGACCCTTCCTGGAGGCTCCGGTCTTTGGCGTGGTTTACACTGAGGACAAAGGGTGGGGGGTAGAACTGTGCAGATGAGTCCCCCACCCACTCTGGAGAAGGAGGGAAGAACAGAGGGTGAGTCAGGACAGAGGCCGAGCGCCCTAGGAGGCCCCTCCTGGGGCTTGCACCTCCTGCGCCCGGCGAATATGGGGGCATGAGACGCCCCTGGGTGTTCTGGAGGAACGGACGTCTAGCCCGAAGCCTACTGCTGGTGGTTTCCGCCACAGTAGCTCTAACCCCAGAGCTCCTGGGGGCTGGGGCTGTTGCATCAGCCCAGCGGCTGTTACAACAAGGAATGTGTCCCAGGAATGAGTTAGCTGATGACCCAGACACTGAAGGGAGAGAGAGAAGTCAGAAACAAACAGAGCTAATAGCTGGGAGCAGAAGTGCCTGGGGGCACCAGGCCCCTCACAGACAGCCCCGCCTTTCAGGGCGGCCTTTTCTGGAGTGACTGGACCCGCTCCAACAGGAAGCCCAGGCTCCGGTAGTTGCACTGACACAGGACAGGGAGATGACCCTGACCTGCACCTGTCGCTTGCCAGCCCCTGGCGCGGCCCTGAGCCGCGGCCCGGGAGGACGGCCAGGAAGGGCGGAAGATGGCCCCCTGCCGACCTCTGTGCATTTCCCTGTGAATCCAGCCATGTTGCCAAGTGACTTCCCAAGAGTGCTGGAATGGATAGTGCCCTTCCCAAACTCATATCCTTCCTGGAACCCCCGAGAATGGTTTATTTGGAACTGGGTTGTGGCAAGTGTAATTATTTAAATGAAGATGAGGTCGGACTGGAATGGGGTGGCCCTTAATCCAATATGACTGGTGTCCCTATAAGGACAGAAACACAGACTCTCGGGGAGACGACATGTGACAATGGAGGCCCGGGCTGGGGGGGATGCAGCAAAGTGCCGAGGAGCGCCAAGGACTGCCTGCAGCCTCCAGGGGTGAAGGAGGCAGGAGGGACCCTCCCCCAGCGCCCTGGGAGGGAGCCCCGCTTCCCCACCTTCATTTCAGACTTCTGGCCTCCAGAGTGCGAGGGAAGAGCTCTTTCGCCGGAACCACCTAGTTCAACGGCCTTTGCTACACTCGAAGCATAGCTAGCTCTGAGATCTACCTTCACTTGCATCTTCTCACAACGGGGAGGAAAACACACAGCCAGAGACCTGGAGAGCTCGTGTCCCGGGGACCTTCCCCTTTCCCACCCTGACTGGGCTTCCCAGGAGCTCCGCCTGGTGCTTGGTGCCCCTGCACCCGGGACCCCGTCCATCCTGCCAACCACAACCCTGTGCTTCCACGCCCGTCCTGGGCCTGCTTTGTCCTCCCTGTGCACCTCCAATCTCTGGTCTCTACAGATCGCTGGCCATATGTAATCGGCACCAATGTTTGTAGAACCCTCTCCTGCACTCCCATACCTCACCCAAATAGTCGTCAAGCAGTCCTTTGTTCTCATTTCCTTGTCTCAAGGGAGGCTAAGACAACACAGCCTGGTGGGCAGTTGTGAGACTCCCATATCCTGGTTGAAGCTGGGCCAGGCGCCAACCCCCCCGAGGCCAGGGGAGGCCCCTTAGGGAGGCGACTGTGTCATGAGTTGTCCAAACTGGGACACTTTTCAGAGCCTACAGGGCACTAGTAATGATCATACCGGGAGGAGAAGTGTGAACGGGGATCATCCTGAACCAGTGGGACGAGGTCCACCTGCCGAGTGGGCTTCCCACCAGCCCCCCAGTGGGTGGTGGTCATTTCCGAGTCCATGTGACTTTGATGGAACACAAGCACAGGTACTCTTCAAAGCTCTGGAACCACACAAGCCATGGGATCAAACGTGAGTGCGTCATGCTCCGTCGTGCCCTGACATACTTGATGTATGTACTGATGGGACACTCGTGTGTGGATACGAGCGTGTGTGTCTGGCCCTCAGCATGCTCAGGCTGCTCTAACAGAAGATCATGGTCTGGGTGGCTTATAACAGCCTTTATTTCTCACAGATCTGGAGGCTGGAAGTCGAGGATCATGGCACCAGCGCGGTTGCCTTCCGGTGAGGGCTCTCTTCTTGCTCACAGACGTTTCCACCTCACGTGGGAAAGAACAGAGCGGGGAAAGGTGAAAAATAGACAAAGCTTCCAGGACCTGGGGGATAGCATCACAAGGTCTAACAGAAATGAAATAGAAAAAAAAAAAAAAAAGCAAGAAAAAAATTAACAATGCTGGATCTTTGAAAAGATAAAAAAAGCAATCGATATGTTTCTAACTAGACCCATCAAGAAAACAATGAAAGAGAACCCATATTGCCAATATCAGAAATGAAAGATGGACTATCTCTATAGTCCTACAGGCATTAAAAGGAAAAGCAGGTAATATGCAGAATAACATTAATTAATATTTATAGCAACAAATCTGATGACTCAGATAAAATGGACAAAGTCCCTGAGAAACACAATTTACCAAATGGACACAAGAATAAATAGGAAATCTAAATAGCCCGATTTCTATGGAAAATTTTGCAGTTACTATCAAAATCTTTCCCGCAAAGTAAATTTCAGGTTCAGATGGTTTCACCGTGTCATTCTGTCAAAGAGCTCCTATCTCACACACACTAAGAAAGAAGATGAGGAAGGACTGTTTCCCAGATCATTTTGTGGGGCCAGCATAAATCTACTACCAAAACCTGGCTAATATTTTATGAATTATGAAAGACCATCACAAACATAGATTCAGAGAAACTTAACAAAATATTCGCAAGCCGAATCCAGCAACATACCATAAACAGTAACACATCATGGGTGACAAGGGTTTATCTAACGATAACAAGGTAGGTTTAACATCAGATAATCAATCAGTGCAATTCACCACATTAATAGAAAAAATGAAAACAAAAACTGTGATCATTTCAACAAACGTGTTAAAAGCATCTAACAAAAGTCAAACTCACACATGGTGAAGACTCTCAGACAACTAAGAATAGAGAGGACCATTCATCATCTGATAAAGGGCATCTACCAAAACACACCTCAGCACCATTCTTCACGGTAAAATATGAGCCTTCTCCCTGTAAGACTCTGGGACCAAGGCAAAGGATTCTTACTCTCATTTCTATTTAACATTGTAAGGGTGGTTCTCATAGATGTAATAAGGCAAGAAGAAAAAAAAAGGCATAAAGATTAGAAAGCAGAAGTAAGATTGCCTTTATGCTCGGGTGATTACTTCCAATTGTTTGCTGCTGATATGTAAAAACACAATCCATTTCTATATTAACTTTGTGTCCTATAATTTTGTGGTTTTAAAGATTTCTTGAGATTTTCTAAAATCACAGATGTCGTGAAGGTACAGTTGATAGGCTTGATTCAATTAATATTCAGGCTACCTATTCAGCAAGACGTGACAGGTGAATAAAAAAGCCAAGCCACAAACTAGGAAAAGATACTTAAAACCCATGCAATCGACAAAGGATCACTATCGAGAATACATAAAGAATTTCTACAAACCAAGAAGAAAAAGACAAACAACAGTTTTTAAAATACACGCAGAGGTAATTTACTGTAAAGGATGGAAAGAGACCCAATGTCCCTCACAGTTGGGAACGACAAAAGAAACTAACATTTACACACCATTTCGCTCACATGGATTGTACCCATGTCACAAAATACTGACAAGGGTATGGAGAAAAAGGAACTCTTCCTCAAAGTTGCTGAATGTAATTAGTGCATCTACTTGGGCAAGCATTTTGACAATACCTAGTAAATGAAACAAGTGCATATTGTTTTGATAGGAAGACACTGGGGATAATATACATAATTGCTAATCAGTAGGGGAATGCACCCCACATGAAAATGAATGCATCAGACCTATTTTTATCAATAAGAATAAATTTCTAAAGTGTAAAATATAAGATCAAAAGCCTGTATATTATAATGCCATTTCTGATTATTTAAAAAACAACAACAAAAAGCACCACATACTGTTTAGGGGTATGCATAGGAATAAGATACACTGACTTCAGAATGGTGGTTAACTCCAGGAAGGGAGGGGAAAGAACAGGTAAAGGTGGTACTTTCCTTGTTTTATTTCTTTTTATAAAATGAGAGGTATCAAGGCAAATAGAACAAAAGTCCAACATGAATAAATCTGGGTGGTGTGTATATAGAGAGGAGCACCCTACCTTACATACTGTTTCTCTAAGAAAGAGGATTTGAAATCTGGCTGCTGAAAATTGTTATTTAAACAATCCAGATACCATAAAGCGGTTTGGGAAGCAAGGGGAGAAAGCGCTGAGAGTGACCAAGCCTGGGAGAAGCCAGCTCTGAGGCTCGGGATCTGAACACTGGGGGCCTGGTCTGGAGGAGCCATTTTAGTGTTCCGTCCGGGATGCCTGGTCAATATCAAAGGGGTTTATCTGGTCCGGGATGAGGGAGGGACCACTCTGGAATCCCGTCGGGCGTCCATCTTAATAGCAAATGACGGCTCCAGTCATTCCAAGTTTTCTGATTTTGATTCCTAGGTTCCTGGGCCTCTGCAGCGCAATCTCAACTTTCTCTCCGTATTAGTAGGTTTGCCGAATCTGCTCGATATGAAGACCTGACTATGTCCCGGGTCGGGGAGGAAGAGCGTGCTTGAGCGTGACTTGGTATCCCAGCAGGGGAGTGCCGAGGAAGCGATCGTGGGTTCATACTATTAATCTCTGAACCCAAATATGCTGCTGGTGTGTCCCCTGCTGTGTACCATCTCAGCCTTGACTTCAAAGTCCGTCAGAGAGAATAAACTACAGATTGTGATTCTGACTTTCTAGAAATGAGCACTAATCCATCAGAGGAGGAAAAATGGCCCATTAGATTTTTCACTAAAAGTTAGCATAAGAATGATCAGAATTGAAAGTATCTCACATCTCATAAAAGGCAACCTTATATCATACCTGATTCTTTCCACCACATCCCAAGTTTTAGCTCAGCTGCATTAGTTTTTAGGGAATTCAAAAGAAATTGAAAGCAGATCCCATCCTTAAGAAATGCATTGTTTGCCAAAAGCAAAAAACATATTGAACCATCAAAGGGAATGTGCCAGATGACCTGGGCCAGATTCTCCACATGCTTCCTTGCACCTGTCTATGCAGGGGAGGGAGATTCCTCGGGGTGGGGAGGGGGGAGAGATTCCTCACAGCCAGCCCCCTCTGCAGGGCTGCTCCTCACAGGGATTCTGGCTGGTTTGTGTTAAAGGTGCCACATGGACTTTTGTTGGCTTCGAAACCAGTATATCTCTCACATTCACTCTGTCGTTACTCGCCATCACATCAACGTTTCAAAGAATGCTTTTGCCCTGCTGTCATGTATGCACCGTATTGAGTATATAATCCATCGGGGAACTGAAAGCAAAGTGTGAGTTCACAAAGAATGGCAACATGACAGGCAAGAGCCAGCCTCAGTGACCAATGCCTCCCTGTAGTTCTTAGTTATAAAGGTACCCACCGGGTCTCGAGACTCGTGATAGCCCTGTTTTGCATATCAAATGGCAAGAAGTTAATACTGTGGTTCATTAGCAGATCATTCATACATACATAGCGCTCTGCGATATCTTGTTTTGAACGACTTGAGGGGTTTTACCAAAGTGTTAATATTTGCTGAGCTCCTATAGGTGGATAAGTTATTGAACAAAGAACAATCGGTCAATATTTATCAAACGTTCTTTGTGTGCATAGGCTTCAGCCCAGGTACTGTGGGTGGTTATAAAGGAAGAAGATGATGTGGTCAACACTGATAAGAGAACTGCAGTCATTGGAGAGGGCATCCTAAAGTCAAAGTCAAAGACCACATTGTGGGATCCGGGCTGCCTCCCTAGAGCTGTAGCGACTGCCCTCCAGTGGCTCGGCACACGGAGAAGGATCCGGCAGGTGAATATGTTAATTTCAAAAGTGAGGTCACAAACACACATGCAGGCTGTGGGAGGAAAGATATGCGGGCATGGGGTATCAACATCAGCGCCTCACTCTTCTAATGGAGGCGGTGTTGAAGGGAAGGGAGACTGCACTGGGCTCTGCCAGGCGGAAGGGACGTCATCGAGTCAATGGGGGATGTGTTGCCTAAACGTGAAGAAAATGCAGCAAGAAGGCGCCTCTCTCCAGGGCATCAGGGCAGAGTGAGACATCCCCAGACTTGGAGCATATGTGGTGGAAGACTGATTGCGATGATCTGGGGGTGCAAATGATAGCCATCCTTGGTCCCTCGTGACTCAGTTCCACGGGACTTGGTCCAACTTGCTAACCAGGCTCCTGAGTTTGATGCCCAGAGCGGCTGACTGGTCTTGGAGCAGATCCCTGGCTTCAGCTGACTTTCTGGCTCGCTCCCTTGAGCTGGAAGCTGCTTGCTGCTCAGCACCCATCTACAGGAGGACGGAAGTCCCTGCTTTCGGGTGTCTGTGGCCGGCCGCAGGATGGATCAGTGAAGGGAATAAAACAGGTCGACCCTGGCCTGAGGCTCGCGGGTGAGGAATCCTGTAACACAGAGCTCCACCCTGAGGCGAGAAGTTAGTTATCGGGCAAACTGCTTCATTCCAGGCAAGCGCCCGCCCAGTGGCTACTGAGTGATGGAAATCGGAGGCTGAGCATTTGCTCATCATCACATTTACATGGACCCGTAAAACTAACTGAGAGCAGGCAGACAGGAACCCCACGTGGTTTCATTTGCCATGATAAGGATCATTCGGATCATAATTCAATACACTCAGTGCACCAAGTTACATTTTGCAGAACACTGTAGCCACAAAGCAGAAAAGTTCAGGTTCTAGAGCTAATAAAGAACTCATATGTTATTATGAGGATCAAGAGTGGTAGGCAGGATAAAAGCAGACATTAAGCAATGCTGCCCAACCCTCCCGTCTGTTGACACTTCTCACAGAAAACAAAGCCTCAAGCTCTTTCGTAGGAATTACAAAAAATAATGGGTAGTAACTTTGTAGTGTATAGGGTAAAGTGAATTGATATACAAATATTTTATTTCTGATAAGTGTTTCATTAAGAACACAATAGTTTATATTCTGGTCTTTTTTTTTTTTTAACATTGTTTTTACTTTCTGGAGAAACGTGCATGCTCTCAACAAGATTTTTAAGTCAATCCAATAGATAACTTACCTGCTGAAGATCCAAGGATGGATTTTCACTGTAATTATTTGTATTATGATTCTCTTCATTCGCTTCCTGTATTTCTTGATCAGGATTCCATTTGCTTTCTGCTTTTAACCAATAGTCATCATGATTAAAAATTATAATTGGAATTTATCAGTAGATTGCTAAAAATATAGAACTTTAAAACACTAATGATCAGAAGGGATTTATCTAGCAGGACACTGAGTGAGTAGGGGATGCCATCTCGATGATCCCACAAAAGAGAACTCAGGCCAAAGCACTCACACATGACTAAGAAGGACACTTTATAAGCCACAAGTCGCAATGAGGATGTGACAGTTATAAATGTTTGTACCCATAAAAGGCTAGGCAAATGTATTCTGCTTTACAAACCAGAAAGAATGGGTCATGCAGGCAGAAATGGATAAAAACACAACTGATGAACGTTGGGGACACCATGCTGGGCATAAGACAAGTCATGTGAACAGAAATCTAAGTAAGGAAATAGAGACTCCAGCAAAGTAATCAGTAAGGTAGATCTTAGGGACACATGCACATCAGGCTTTAGGTCCTGACAACGGGACCTATTAAGTACCCATGGGAAAGAACGGCAAAACTTCATCATCCACGTGCTCACCAAGAAAGCATGACATTCCACAGAACAGAAGCCTTACAATCAGTCTGTGGTCAAAGGGAACAAAACTAGGAAATCAGGACAATATTTTTAAAAGGTTTTTGCACATGGATATTTACATACTTTAAATATAAAGTAAACATTTACGGCTAAAAGATAAACTACAAACCAGAATTACAGAATTTTTTTTAAATCATGATAATAAAAACACCATATTTCTGAATTTATGAAGAATGTTTAAAATATTGATGACAGTAAAATGTATAGCTTTAAACACAGATCAAGAATAAGTGGATTAAGGGCGCCTGGGTGGCTCAGTCGTTAAGCGTCTGCCTTCGGCTCAGGTCATGGTCCCAGGGTCCTGGGATCGAGCCCTGCATCGGGCTCCCTGCTCGGCGGGAAGCCTGCTTCTCCCTCTCCCGCTCCCCCTGCTGTGTTCCCTCTCTCACTGTGCCTCTAATCTGTCAAATAAATAAATAGAATCTTAAAAAAAAAAGAATAAGTGGATTGAATTCCCAGCGTGAGCCCAAATAAAGCAATTGATGAAGGAGCTGAGGGGAAAAGCGTACGATTAAGCAAAAATCGAAATGTCTGTTCTTAAAAAAAACAAAAACAAAAACAGCTAAAAGTTCAAACCGCCAACTAACCAATTCAAGGAGGGGGAAAAGGAGGAGAAAAACCCTAGTATACAAAATAAGGCTTGACGAAGGGGAAACACCTGTTGAAACAGAGGAAACTTTAAAAATTATATAAAGCTTCTCTATACCACTTTATGCGACTCTGTGAAATTTGGAAAATCTAGATGCGCTGGATAAGTCTCTAGGAAAAGTGCGGTTCACCAAAACTGCTCCAATAGAGACAGAAAGCTCAAATAAACTTCAGGAGAAACAGAAAGTGTTATCCAGGCACAAACCTGTGAAATCTTCATGCCCAGAAGTGCTCACAGGGAAATTCTAACAAAGCTGCAAACAGCAAATGGTCCCCTGGCTACAGAGATCGTTCCAGAGAATAAAAAATAAAGGAAAATATCCCAATTCAAACTGAAATATTAATTTGAAAAGCGTCATAAACCCAAAGTGCAAGTGCTAAAACTATAAAACTTCTAGAAGAATATGTAATAAAAAACCTTTGTGGCCTTGGATTAGGCAGATTTTTTTTTAGCAGGGGACACAAAGTATGAGTCATAAAGAAGGTGGGCTTCAGCAAAAGGAAACACACTTGCTCTTTGAAAGGTACTGCTAAGGAAACGGAAAAGCAAGTCACAGACTGGGGGCAAGTGTTTACACAACACATACCCAGTAAAGAGCTTATTTGCAGAACAGATGAAGAGCCCCCACAGCTCAGTGTGAAGATGACAAAGCCCCTGAGCAAAATGATGTAAAGATTTGGGCAGAGGCTTTAGCAGAGAAGATGTAAGAGAAAGATAAGCCCATGAAAAGATACCCATGTCACTAGCTGCTAGGGAAATATAAATGAAAATGAAAATGAAATAGGGCATCGCAGCGAGCCTGGCTACAATTGAAAAACAAATGATACCAAGTGTGGGAGAGGATGCCACATACCTGGAATTCTCATACATTGTTGCTGGGAAGGCAGACCAGGACAATTACTCTGAAGAAGGATTTGTTAGATTCTTACAAAGTTAAGCATGACTCTTCCCCGCGCTACCCAGCAATCTTACCCACGGATCTTTACCATGAGAAAAGGTATTTACCCAAAGTCCAGGATAGACCTGTACGTAATCGTTCATGGAAACTTGGTTCAGACTAAGGAACCGGGAGCCTGCCGGGAAGTCCATCAGCTGGTGGGCGGTACCGGTGTCAGATGTCCCTGCTGGGGGGGCAGGGCAGAGGCGGGAAATGATGGAGGGGAGCCCCCTTACACGCAGAGACCAGGACGCGGCTCAGGAGTGTGGTGCTGAGTGCAAGAAGGCAGGCTCAGGAGCACACGCTGGTGGAATATTTGTGTGAGATTCCAGAAGAGTCAAAACTGTAGTGAAAGAAAGCAGATCATTGGTCTCTTGGGGCTGGAGGTAGGAGGAGGGTATTGACCTTGAAAGGGCGGAGAGAATTCGGCACCTTCCTTGCAGTAGTGTCTCCATGACTGTGTACGTTTTTCAAAACTCAACGAACCAATTCACTGAAAACAGGAAAATTTTATGATATCGAGTCATACCTCAATAGAGGTAATTAAAAAAAAAACCCCTTTAAGGTATAAGTGTTACCATTATCAATGTTACTAGTGTAAAGACACTGAGCTGATTAATGATGCTGTGACTGAGTTGTACCCCGCCCCCCAAGTCCGTATGTTGAAACCATGACCTTCAGGTTGATGGTATTTGGAGACAGGGGGTGAGGAGGTGGCGGGGGAGGGGCTTTACAGATATAATTAAGCTTAAATGAGGTCATAACTGTAGGACCCTGATCTGATAGTGTGGCAGGATTGCAGGGTTCTTGTCTCACGGAGTCGAAGAATGAATCTCGAGGACACAAAAGGGTGAAGTGAGAGTTTATTAAGAGAAGGTGAGAGCAGAAAGGAAAGGAAAGAAGCAGCTCTCTAGAGGGAGGGGGGGTCCCGAATGGGTTGCCACGGAGGGCTTCTGCTGGTAGCCTTTTAGGGAGAACTGACCGGGAAGCTTGCGGCCTTGAGTTTCTAGCGCCATCTTGGTTTGAGCATGGACTCTTGATGACCCCCTTCATGACTTAATTCTTTGGGGTTTAGTCATTTACTATGATACACTGTAGCCGCCAAAGAAAAATACTGGCGGCCATCCGAGACCAGGTGGTCTGCCTCCGTATCTCTTGTTGGCTCTGGTTTAGCTTCTGCCTTCCGGGAATAGTCTCAGAGCCCAGGCAGGGGCCCGCTCCTCTCCCTGCCTAGACCTTAACTCTTTCCTTTCTCAATAGGATTAGTGTCAATATAAGAAGAGACTGGATCTCTGTCCTCCCCCTCCCTCCCCTCTCTCCCTCCCTCTGCTTTGCAAACCCACATCAATAAATCTGGCCCAATCTGACTTACGTGATAAGTTTAGCAATTTACAGTAGTTATTGAGATGACTCTCTTGACTTTGGGAGGCTAAGTATAGTCAGCACTCCTTTGCTGCCCCGGGAGACCCACGGTGCCCAATAGGTGAAGGCTGGGGAAGTCTGCTCCCAGGGCGGCCAGCAGAGGGCACTAGAGGACTGACGTGTGAGCATCCTTGGCTGGAAGCTCTTTACGTTCATTAGCCACCTGTCCCAAGGACAAACAGAACGGTGGTCCTTCTTTCCTCAAAGCCACATTTGTGACCGTGCTAAATGAAGGTTGAGCACTTATGAAGTTCCGTGCTCTCTTCGGAGGACAGGAAATCATATGGAGTCGGCCACCCTCGGGACCCTGTGGAAAGCTGGTCATCCAGGCCTGGAACCATGGTATTGGCACATCTGTGTCTGAGCGGCCAGGGGAGCCTGGCTGGGCTGGAGCAGGGATCAGGCTCTTTCAGGTGCCGTGGACCAAGGAGATTCCTCTGTCCCCAGTCCATCTGTGTTCAGGGAAGCTCAGAAAACTCCCAGGAATGCCCTGGAAATCCCCCCACAGCTGTTCAGACAGATGCAGACAAGCCTTGGGCAAGGGGTTTGTGAAAAGGGGGGGGGACAATAAGCTGACAAATTCCCATTTCACTGGAACACCTCTGGCCAGGCCCTTCCCAAGGAGGTGGCGGCAGCATCGTGCCAACCTAGGACAGGGACCACTGCCCACTGGGACCACAGCATGGCCAGAGCCATGGAGGAGCCCTGGGGAGGGGACTTGGCAGGGAATGGCCTTCCTGCATCAGCAGGTAGGATCATGGAGGGTCTGAGAACTGTGTCCTGAGACAGTGGGGACACTTCTGTCTCCCCGGGTGGGGGAGCCTGGCCTGGCTACGTTCTCACTAAACACTTGCTATGTGCCTGACACTGTTGTTGGCACGTCTCATAAATTAACTCATCAGATCCTCACAACAAGCCTCTAAAAAAATGATCCTGTTAATTTTAACCCCCACTTTGCACATGGATACAATTAGGCACAGAATGTCTAAGTATAGCTCTCAAGGTCACACAACTGGGAAGTGAGCTTGATACAGAGATCATCTAGAACATAAGTGCAGTATCTCTATTTTGGAGATGTAACACATACACTCTTCTGCAGGGCCCTGATTCCAGGGGCCCCACGGAGGTTCAGACTGTGCTTCGGTCTTTTCTTCTCTTTCTTTAGGCAAAGGGGGCAGGGAGGGGTGTCAACAGAGGGGCTGGGCCCCCGGACCCCAGAGCAACAGCTAAGGGTATATGTGTGTATGTACCATGTCTCCAAAACACATGGGATGAATATGTAATGCCTATGATGAATACACATCCGAGCGTCATTATCCACAGATCCCTATTTGCAAATCCACCCTCTCGCTAAAAGTTATTTGTAGCATGAACTTTGCCAGCCGGAGGCCAATAAGGTGACGCTCTGCCTTCTTGTTTCAGCTCTCAGAGTGAAGGCAGCTGTCTTTTCATGGTCTGTTTGTACCTTGTTTTATGCATTCTTGTGCTTTTTGTTGATTTTGCTGTTTAGATGGTTCCCACGCACAGTGGGGAAGTGCTGTCAGGTGGCCTGGGGGTGAGCGGCTGTGACATGCTGTGCACACGTGTACGTCCAGCCAGGACTTACAGTGCTGGTTGTTGTGAGTCCAATGTTACTGCATCCACAATGTATATGAAATAAATGGTCTTTAAACAGAAACATACATCAAGCAAGGTCATGTATTGATCCTTGATGCACTTGGTTAGGAGGTGCTCAGGAACGTGACCCTGTGTGTCTCCCAGTCTCAATGGCTCAAGAGTTTGCTAATTCAGTGTCAATGACTCTATGGAACATAACTACCTTGAACAGAGAATCCACTGTCCGCGTGTCCGGTATACAGTGACTGTGTCATGAATGTCAGGAGTAGGTATGTGTTCTTAGGCTCTACCCACATTCTGGACACAGCCATGCTGCTCTGCACACGGAAGGGGCTTTTCAACACGTCCCCACCTGGTCCTGTCAGGACAAGAGAGCAGAGGCATCTCTGTCCAGACTCTCCGGAAGGAGCCCACTGTGTACCAGGCAGCTCATGAAGACTCGTTTCAGTTCCCACTGCAACACGACTAAGGATGGAATTAGTACCTGTAGTTTACAAACAGCAAGGCTGAAAATCTGAGAGAGAGGAGACCCTCCCCAAGGTCACACACCAGGGATATCAGCCCACAGGTGCACTGTGACATGTCCTGTTGCTCCCTTGGCCAAAAGGCTTCTCAGAGCATCTGTCTACCTAGGCCGGCCAGGCAAGGACTGCACGAACCTGGGGAGCCGGGAGACCGCCACAGTGGACTTGAGGGGCAGCACTGGACTTTCCCTGCCCCTGCTCCGGTTGGGGGCGACCGCTGCCAGACTGTGCACCTGTGCACCAGCCTCCCCGCTCCCCCACCAGCAGGGTCCCACTGGAGCAGACACCGCAGAGGGGACCAGGGAATTACCTCATCGTAGGAGGAGAAAGAGGAAGGTTGGCTTTTCTGATGGGGTGGGTTTGAATGTCACCAGCTGTTATTCTAGGGGCAATGAGGACCCTAGGGTGGCCCACCTCAAGGAGGAGGTGGGGGGCAGCACTATCCCAACCACGGTGGGGTGCCACACAGTGGCACCTGTAACCCGCAAGAGTCAGAGTACCTGACCCGGAGTAGATCTGCCAAGTCCCCCAGGCCCGTGGCGGCGGCCAGTGCAGTTCTTCCAGAAGCCGCCCTCGGTTATCAGGATGGGCTCAGAACAAAGGGCGCGCTGCACCGGGGAGACCCCCGCCCAGGGAAGCAGGACTGGGGAGGGGGCATGAGGAGAGAACTCCTGTCCCCGCACTCAGAGATGTGTGCCAAGGGCCCCCGCAGCCTGAGGACGGGGGCCAAGGACCAGAAAATGCCCAAGGAGGGCATGAAACCAGGAGCTTGCCCTGAACCCAGCATGCAGTATGGCCACGGCACCAGTGCTGGGAGCAGAACCCCAAACTCTCCGTCCAGGGGTGTCGGGACAGAAGTACTATGCAGCGGGCTCAGGCTGGAGGTGGCATAGGGAAGGAGGGACAAGCCACAGAAAGACCGGCCCGTGTCCTCCCCCTCATGTCCACCCCCGACTGAAGAATGCCAGGACCCTTCCGCGGAGACACACGCTAGGTTTTGTGCCAAAACCCTCCCACTGGCTGGCCTGGCCTTGGTGGCAGTTGTCAACCTCCTCTTTGGACCCAGACTTCGGCACGTTGCCACAGCTGCTCGGGGGTGGAGGATGGGAAGCGTCGGAGCCAGCCCACCCCGCCCCACCCATGCGAGGACGGATGGTGGCGCCCCGCACTCCTGCAAAAGCTGTAGTCTGGGATGCATTTGGTAAAGGCAAGGCAATTTTGTAATTGCAATCTGAAATCAGACATTACTGCAAGAGGTTTTCGGGGCTAAAGTCATTTGAGTTTCTATACAATGATTGGGAATGGGAGTGATCGTGGATCGTGAATTCCCTCTTGCTGCTGGGGTGGTTTGTACTGGCTAGATGAGTTGTCCCCACCCTCCCCCCCCACACACACCCTCACACCCTCACACCTGTATACACGCACACTCCCTCTCTCCCTCTGTTGCTCCACTTCTGTGTCAATGAAGCCAAAAGGAAACTTAGCAGACTTCAAGTGTTTTCTTTATTTGAAGAAACTGTATGTTGAACCAGTGAAAAGGATAAAAAACAGATCAAGGAAAGCCAGGAACTCTGGAGACATGAGATGCGATGGTGAGTCTTCTTCATTTCCAAACACCCAGAGAGCCTGGTGGGTTCTCGGAAGGGACTCCTCTTAATAATGGCAATCTAGAAGTGTGAAATGCCAATGGGTGGGGACAGCGTCTGGGGGCTGAGGGAGCCCACGCTGACAGGCCCTGGGGGCTCCTATCAACAGGCCCTTGACCAGACTTCCTGCCCAAGGAGCTCCCTCTCCGGGGTGGGGTGGGCAGGAGGACACTTCTCGGGGGTCCATTCTCCCCCACTAACTGGCAATTGTCCAGAGAGACCCTTAGGTCTCTGCCGCGCTCTTTGGCTCACCCTGATGTTCTGAAACGGGGAAAGGAAAGCGTCTGGCATGGGCAAGGGCATGCTGCCCGTTTTGGGGGACACGCCAGACCTGTCCTTGGTGTTGATAACTCAGGGTCAGAGACGCACTGTGGCTAACGGGGGGAGGGACAACCGGACCCTCCCGGGGTGGCCCTGAGCAGGCCGCCACGGGCAGAACTTGTCTGTCGTGCTCACGGTGAGGGAAGAGCGAGGCCCATGGGAGAAGGTCCACGTCAGCCCCAGCACCCGGCACAGCATGTGGCACTTAGTGGCACTGCCAACCCGTGGCTGCAGGACAGTCGGTTGGGCGGCACCACCAGCTGGGCAGGGATCCAGGGGCGTGGCTGAGGCGACCTGCTCTCCACGGCCGTCGCGCGAGCCATCCTCAGAGCCACCTTTTCCGGAGATGGTCCCCCCTGGGCTCGGGGGCACTGCCCCGATGGGGGTCAGGCCTGGGGTCGGCTTGGGGCCCGCCCCAGCTCCCAGCCCCCGTCCCGCAGGACGTTACCTTCCACAGGGATTGGGAAGAAACACCAGGGCACGTTGACGATAGTGTCGGAAAAACAGCACTTGCGAGACGCACACACCTGAGGGCTGATGCCCGGGTACCCGCAGTCCCTACGGGCGGACACTTCCATGACACACTGCTCCGACTCTGGAAAGGAGCAACACGGAGACTCGGTGAGGGCAGCTCAGGAACCAGCAACGTCTCTGCCCGTCCTCCCACGGGGATGCGGCTGGGTTCAGCCTGTTATGAGGGGCTGCTGGACCGCGACCCCCCCAAGGACCGTCTAAGGGCTGGCGCCAGCGCCTGGACACCCATGGACCTGCACGGATGCCACAGGTCCGATGTCCTGGGGCCTTGGGAAACTCAGTTCGCCTCTCTAGACCTGATATTCCCATCTGTAAAATGGGTGATCACTGTACTCTGATGAGAACGGGTGGTAAGCACCCTTTAAGCAGGTGAAGCATTTTGCCAAAGTCCTGAAAGCCAGCAATGCTTCCACCGGAGAAAGGGCCCTGCCTAATAACCAGCCATGTGCCTGTCCCCTTTGGAGCCCAGGGAGCCTGTGACGGCTGTGGCCAGGGGGCCGTGGGTGCCGAGCTCCACCCCCACGGCGTGCTCTGCACATGTAACTTTCTTCTGTGCACGCGCTGGCAGGAAAAATGACCTTCTATCTTGCGAATGTGCGCTGCCATAAACCTCATCCTCAGAAGAACATCCTGGAAGTCTGAACTGGATCTCTTACCATTTGAGGCCTGTGAGCAGTTATGTGGAGAATGTCCTATTAACTGCCTTCATATCCCTTAAAAGCTCCTTCAGAAGTTGCAGCTTTACAGCTAGGAGAGGCCTGGGAGCCGTTTTTCCTTCTAATCGTACAACTGATGGCTTCTCACAGATGTCTGTGGGGGGGGGGGGCGGCGAGTGGCTGACCCTTGGTGCTCCAGGTGGGGCTAGTGCGCCAGGGGCCGCTGTCTCTTCCCTTCTGGCTGGCCGGGGTGGGGGCGGGAAGAGGGCCACCTCCCCGGCCGGTTACCTTGCTTCGGAAGGGGGTGGAAACACCAGGGGACATTGGGGACTGTGGAGTCAAAGCAGCATCCGGCGCTGAAGCACGTCTCGGGGGTGACGCCCGGGAAGCCACAGTTCTTCCTGTTACGGGCTGTGATCCGTGAGCACTGGCAGGGGGCTGGGAAGAGAGCCTCGGTCAACCTGTCCCCCCACAGGACCCCACCTGCTCTCGGGGGCACGTTCGGACCCCTCCCCAGGTGTGGCGGCCACACAGGGAAACCAGAAAGTCTCATCTCGTCCAGATTTCAACTACGCATCGTCTTGAGGAACAAACAGGGTTTTGCAGAAATTATTAGTTTAAAAAAAAAAAAAGAAAGGAAAAGACTTCAGCAAAGATGGTGGACCTCAGGAAAAGTCAAGATGAAAGGTGACCAAGGTGGGCTCCAGATGCCCTGGGGGCCTCCTGCCCCAGCCCCTCTCCCCAGCCGGCCCCCCAGCACCTGTGGTCACCCTGACCTTCTCCGGGAAGGAGGCCTTTCCTGGAGGTCTCCCACACCCCTGGGTGTCCCTCCCGAATGGCAGGAAAGGATGCACAAATGCAGTCAGCCCACATCACAGAGCTCAGGATGCCTTTTTAGCTACTTCTACTCTCCAGGGAGCCCATCACACCACCCTGTGGCTTTGAGGAAGACAAACAAGAACAGAGACCCACCGAGGGCAAGGGACTCGCATACGCCCATTGCATTTGGGGCTTCTCCCGGCTCGCGGGCCCGAATGCTCTGTTGCCCAGTCAAGGACGCCGAGCTGCACAGGGCAACATACGGGTGGTCACTTACAAGGTTTCTGGGCCCCTGCCAGGGCACACAGCCCCTCGCCCCCCAGGACGAGGAGTACGGCCAGGAGCTGGACGCTTCGAGATCCCATGTCCACGCTGCACGCCAGGGCTGCCTGCAGAATGCGCACCGCCCACAGCCATGAGCTGTTTTATAATGTCCTCTGTGTTTGCTCAGCAAACGCAAATAACTTCTCTCTGTCCCCTGTGGCACCAACACCTTGGGCCCTTTGTTGGGAGAAGGAGCTCAGATAGGCCGCTGGGCAGGAGACCGAGCGGCCGTGCCTGCAGGCAAGGCTTCCGGCAGGAGCTCCCATGCCGCCCCAGGGCCAGGAGCCAGGTCGCGCCAGGATGCCGACGTGGAAAAGCGGCCACATGCACGCCTGGCACTGGGCACCCCCAGGGTTACACCCAGGAAGGGATAAGCCCGGTGTGTCTCCTGATAAAGTATGTGGTTATCACATGATTTTTTTTTTTTTTTTAATATTAGACCCAGGGTTACTGGGGAAAACGACCAAGCCGTTGGAGGCATAGAGAAGACCCCCCCCTCAAGGCCATCGCGGATGCCTCTGCCAACCCCTAGTCTTCTGTGTCTCCTCGGCTCCGTCTTGGGGAGGGGCTGCTCCCCGTGGGCATGAGGCTGGTGTGTAAACATCACAAGCTTGTTTCAGCAACCCCCGAAACGCCTCTGTTTTTCTTCCATGGGAGCCCTGTGTGTTTCCTAAAGACGTAAGCCTGCCCACGCGCAGGGGTGCAATGTTCCGGGGCAGAGTCCATGGATGGGATGGGGGGAGAGGGGAGGGACAGGGAGGCACCCCAAGGGACAAAAAGGGAAGATTTGGGGCAGAGAGGAGGCCGTGAGCCCCCACCTCCTGATGCCTTGCAGGAGGGGCCCCATCTGTAAATCGCAGGTTGAGCAGCCAGGGACCCAGAGATGCACAGAATCCAAAACCCAGCGTCCTCGGGGTCCAGAAAGCTTCTGCCTAACCTACTCCAGCCCCTCCAGTCCAGGTCCCTGACCCACTGGGCGGCCACTACTTTGCTTGAAATCTTGGAAAATCAACTTTCCCCATCCCATGTCCCCGCCATCCTCGGTCACCAGCAAGACATAAGGGTCCCGAGTGACCATCGTCTCCTCACTCTGCTTCCTCTCCCTGACCCACTGCCCCCATCCTGGCCCTTCCAGGAGTCCTGCAGAACCCCCACATCCATGCCGAGCCCCTGGTCTCTCCCCCTCACCCCTGGCACCAGCAGAAGCCTGTGCCTTTCCAGACACGCTTCCCTTCCCGGACACGCTTTCCTTGTGCTCATCCCAGGAGAGGTGCTCAGTCCCCACCCAGGGCACCAACTGTCCACATGGTGCTTCTGTATGAGTTAGAAAATGGCTCACTTGCTTCTAGACGAGTTACTTGGAGCTGTGGGCACATCATGATAATAGATGCAACATCTCCCATATCAGTGGCACCCTACCTGAATGCGGAGCTGTGCACAACACACCCTCCGAAACTGTGCTGGGTGTGGCCGTGTGCCCATCACAGGGGCTCAGGCCGGGGGGCTGGATGCTGGCCTTGTGCCCCAGTGTCTCCCCGTGCATGCAAAACCATGCTCCTCAGGGATGCAGGCTGTGTCCTGGACCGCTTCCGATGCCCCTGCCCTCCTGTCGTCTCCCGACCTTCAGCCTGTCAATTTTGTTAAGGATTTTAGCACTGAGTTCAGTGTCCCTTGTCACGCCACGACCTGGCAGCATCCCAGAGGGCTTCTGCATTCCGGTGAATCGTTCATCCAAATTCATAGCCCCTTGGCTTTTCATTTCCTCCTCACCTCTAGAAACATCCGTCCCTACTCCTTGTCTGCTACGTGTCTCCCACAACCACCCTTGGAACTCATCCTCTACTCGGAAAGACGTGCTAATGTCCTTTCTGTTCAGGATGTCCCAAGCGTCTAATATCTTCTCTGTTACTCCCACCGCACCCTCTCTTCCCCTCTGTGAGCACCGTCATGCCCCGTCCCTTCCACTGTCCCTCCTTCCCCGCCTGGTGCCCACTCTGTGTGCTCCTCCCGCTGTCCTGGTGCGCGGCGTGCACCCATCTGCTTGCTGTCTCCAGGCCCAGCCCCACAGCGGAGCTCACCTCACACACACCTCCGACTGTGGCCACCGTCGATGCAGGGTCTCCGAGGGATCCTGGCTCCCACTGGCATTATAATCCTTCTTTGAAGCTATGCTTCTCCACCCCCTCTCACTTCCATTCCGCAAACTTTGGGGCGGCGGGGGGGGGGTGATGTTGTCTATCAGTTCACAGAGAAAACAGAAATCATCAAATGGGAACTTCCTGGGATATCACCCGGGTGGACCTCTGCTTCTGACTATGATGGAGAGACTGGTACCAGACTCTCTTTCCCCGGCATAAGTAACTGGAACTATGCGACAAGAGCATGTCCAGATGCTGAGCAACAGGCAGAGGCTGGCTGAGAGAAGGAAGCAGTGCAGGAGTCCCTCGGTCCCCCTGTGCTCTGCCTGGAGCTACCGTCTGGACCCCAGCCCAGCGAGGCGACCGCACCGAGCAGGCAGGCTCACGGGGCTGTGGGGACGGAGGCTGGAATTAGAAGCCGCGGAGGCAGTAGATTTTCAGGGTAGGGGCCCAGAGAAGAGGGCACGCCAGAAATATGAGTGGTGGTCTCTCTGGGGTTTTAGTCAAAGACTCAGCTGCCCATGAAGACACGGGCAGGCGGCAGAAGCTGCCGGGAAAGAACGTGCCCTCGGGAGGGGAGAACGTCGCGGGGCAACCACAACACAGAAGTCGTCTGAGCTCTGACCGCCATGGGGACAAGGCTTACTGCCGGCTGGGGCATTCAGCAGGGACTCAGAAGGCCATGTCCTGTCTTACTCAAAATACCACAGACACGGTGCCTTAAAGAGCTGACATTTATCTCTCACAGTTCTGGGGGCTGGAAGTCCGAGACCAGGCTCCGCACATGGTCTGGTTCAGGGGCAGGCCCTCCTCCTGGTCTGCAGACACCACCTTCTCACTGTGTCCTCACCTGGTGGAGAGAGAGAGAGAATAAGCTCTCTGGTGTCCCACCATGAGGACTCCATCCTCATGACCTCACCTAACCCTAATTACTTCCCAAAGGTCCCGCCCCCAAATACAATCATATTGGGCATTAGGACCTTAACAGATGAATTTTAGGGGTACGCAAACATTCAGTCCACAATATGCCATAAAAGTAGGCTTGATCTAGTTCTAGAGGAAAGGCACTCTGTGCCTATTCTAGCAGAACATTAAAACAAGTCTTAAAAGAATCAGGTTCACCTGGCAAGCAAATTAACTGCCCAGCAGAGCAAAACTCAGCAATTTATTAAGGGAGACAATAAAACCCAGACGCACGACATTGCATCCATGATGTCTCACACAAAACCAGACACCACCAGATGTGTGAAGAAGCAGGAAAACATGACCCATAGTCGTTAGAAAGACCAGTGAGTAGAGATAGACCCAGAGGCTGCATTTAACTGCTCAAACATTTAAAGAAACACAAAAATATAATGAGGGAACACATTTAAAAATCAGAATGGAGAAGAGAAACTAGAAAAGAACCAAGTGGAAATTCCAGACATGAAAATACAGTATCTGAAAGGGAAGAATCCACTGTATGTGCTTTAGATTAGATACTATGGAAGAAACAGCTGGTTTGTCAGAAGCCAGCGCAGTATAAATTCTCCAGACTGAAGCAGAGAGAGAAAGGGGGCTGAAAACAACGAACAGAACTTCAGGGCCCCGGGCGGACACTGTCAGGGGGTCTAACAGACCTGTAATTGGCATATGCCAGAAGGAGAGGAGAGCATAAGTATTTGAAGAAATATTGGACAATCTGGGGGGGGGGGCGGAAACTTGATGAAAAACATAAACCCATATATCTCAGAAGCTCAATAAACTCCAAGCAAGATAAATACAAAGAGAACCATATCAAGGCAAAGCATGATCATATTGTTGAGAAGAAATGATTGAAAGAATTCTTACAGCCCCTGAAGTTCCCCACATTCCGGGCAATGCCCCTGACTTCTCGCCGAAACAGTGCACACCGGAAGGAACAGAATGACGATTTTTAAGTGCTGAAAGAAAAGAAACCAGCCATTATAAGGTCAGAATTTTATACTCAGTGAGAGTATCCCTCAACGATAAAGGCAAAATCCTCTTTTAAAACATGGATTTTGTTTTTCAGAGCGGTTCTGGGTTCACAGCAAAAATGAGCAGAAGAAGGCACAGAGATTTCAAAATACTTTTTTTTTTAGACAAACAAAAACCCCGAGAATCGGCCACTTGCAAACCTGTTGCCTGAGAAGTTTTCAAGGCCGTTCTTCTGGCTGAGGAGCGCACGAGTCCCGCGGGAGGTGCCACCACTTCCCACCTGGCCGGGTTCCCTCAGCGCGGCACCCACGTGGTCTCGGCGCGCGTGTGCGTGCGCGCCACCCAGTCGGGTCGGCAAGGCTTCTCCCTCGGTTTGCAGCAACTGTCTCCCATCTAAGGTCTCAGCCACAGACAAAAGTTTGGGGTTTGGGCCCCAACCAGACACAAGTTTTTCTTCCTTAATTATCTTTAAAAAATGGAACTCTATATATGTCACTCCCTTGCTGCTCCGCACTCCCCACAACCTGTAGGGTAAAGACCAAGTACAGGCTCCTGAGAATGAAAAGCAATACTCTGTAGGAACTGGCCCCCCTGCCCCCATCACCACCACCACTCTCTCGTGCTCCTGGGCCTCTGACAGTGTAAGCAACTTGCCCTTCTCTAGACGCACCCTGACGGTTCAGCCTCTGCTCGTCCTTTAGCTCCTAACTCAGGAGCCACCTCTTCCAAGAATTCACTTTCACCAGAGTGAGGACAGGCACCCTCCACCCTCCACACACGCCCTTGCTCACCTAGTTCGCAACAGCTGCACGTGAAGTGGACTTCTACATTCCTTATTCCTTTATTGATTGTACAAAAGAGAACAGCTAACAAGCATTGCAGGCTGGCTTTGTGCCAGGCGATCTTTCACACGCTCTATCTCGTTTAATCCCTACAACAATCCCAAATCAGAGCTAAGGTTTCACCCCCATTTCATGGTCTGTGGAGGTAGAAGGATTTGCCCAAGTAACACAGCAACTATGTGTAGGTTGAGATGGAGACCTCACCTCACTCACGTTGTATGCTGGAAACCTGACCTCCTGTGCGCACATGATGGGGGTCGTGGACAAGTGGGTAACACCCCGGGAACCGAGGCAGGAACTTGCCGCCTAGTGTTGCCCCTTGCCCCAGTTACCTTCTGGAATTCGTGAAACAGTATCTAAATATGGATATATGCAAATAAACCAGGCAAGCCCCTAGTGTCCTCATCTGTAAAAGGAGAGGTGGAAAAAGAAACTTTAAACGCTTTTCAAAGTCTCACATGCCTTCTAAAACCTGAGTCGTATAATATCTCGTTGTTACAGTATCATCAGGGGAAAACGTATTTTTATTTCCAACATTTCCATGCGTAGTCACTCCAAATCCAGAAGAGCAGAGGTCCCCCACCAGTCTTCCCAGCATTGTAAGTTTCTGGTTTGGTTTCTGCAGTTTGGTTGTGCTGGTCAATAAGGTGGGTAAATGACAGAATCTTTTAAAGCCCAGGACTAAATGTATCTACATAATAAAGAACGTGGCCAAAGCTGGGAGAAGCAATAAGCAAATCAACTGATGCTGATGGGAATTTTGATACTGAATCTGGGAGAGAATGACATTGGAAATGTCTTGATAAGTTATATTTGAGGGATATAATTGGACAGACATAAATTTTAGCACGTTTTTCAGGGTGTTGTGCCATGAAATCCCTCCCTGAACTTCTCTGAGAGATTTTCATCGAGATTTAAATTACTTTAAGGTGTCTCTTTGGTGTCTGAGTGGGTGCTTTGTTTTGTTTTATTTGGCACCATGCTGAGACAAGCCACGATCTGGCCAATCTTAAAACTTAAAAATGTTTGAGGGGCGCCTGGGTGGCTCAGTCGTTAAGCGTCTGCCTTCGGCTCAGGTCATGATCCCGGGGTCCTGGGATGGAGCCCCGCATCGGGCTCCTTGCTCGGCGGGGAGCCTGCTTCTCCCTCTCCCTCTGCTCTCCCCCTGCTCACGCTCTCTCTCTCTCTATCTCTGTGTCCCAAATGAATAAATAAAATCTTTAAAAAAATGTGACTGTGCCCTAGGAGCCTTTGATACCTTCCGGTAAGTTCCGTGCTGGATTTGCCAAGTGTGTCTCTCTCTTATTAGCTGATGTTTCCTATCAGGGTCGCAGGCATTGAACATTTCCACCGACCTCCCCTCCCCACACTCACAAAGGCAAGGGAGTTTTCTTCAACTAATAATATCCTTCCCAGTGACCCTACAAATAAGATCTTAAACCACAATTTGGCTTCAAGAACCGGTTCCTGGTCTAATCCTTAGATCAACATTTTCTGAACAGAATCCTGTTATTGTGTGGAAATTATCCAGAGGCAATGGAAGCCTCCAAGTACACGACCAGCCACAGAGCAGAAAGGCTCGTGGATCAAAGCCACAGAGTATGGTAAATCAATGTACACCATGTGTGAAAATCAAGAGGCAGGAGAAGTGGCAGGTTAATGCTTTGCCAGGGGTGCAGGTGGGTGGAAGGACCACATACCTGGACCCTGGGTAATGTTCTGTCCTGCCCTCAGCCTTCCCACCAACGCAGGGTACCCAGGACCAGCACTGGTGCTTGAACAAGGGGCTAGGACATGGATAGCACCAGGGGCCACCATGCCTGAGCTTTATTAGAGAGACTCAGGGCAAGCATCGCCGGCCCAGCTGTAGCCCACGGTGACCCACAGGACAGCCGTGACATTAGTCTGTGTTTCTGGGGCTGACACATGGGCTGATTCGGGCCGTGACAGGGGTCACCGATGGGTCCCTGATTTAGAGATATCAGAGTTTTCAGCCTGGACATGCACGGTCTGTTTCTGATCGCTTGGCCTTTCCATCCCTGCCTATGTATAGTACATTTCTGCTCGTTCCTTCCTTTTTATTGCATAACACATCCTACAGTTTACCAGCTGTCTACATTTAAGACATCTCAGGAGTGCCACCCACATCCCACGGGCCACAAGTTTCCCACTCTCTGTACTTGACCAAACATTTTCAGTTTCGCATATTGCATTTGTTTTCCTACCATTATCGACAAACTGACCAGTCTCAGATGTAGAAGATGATCATGACACCTGCCCTTTGGTGATCTGCATCGATTAGGGCTCCTTGGTAGCAAGGAACCGACACCAGCTGTCACGGGCCGAACTGGACTCCCACCAGATTCATCTGCTGAAGTCCTGACCCCCAGTAATCAGAACGTGACTTGATTTAGAGATAAGATCTTTCAGAAGGTGATTAAGGTAAAATGAGGCCAATAGGGTGGGCCCTGATGCCGTAAGACTGGTGTCTCAGGACACAGACATGCATGGCGGGACGCCCATGGGAGGATGTGGGGAGAAGGCGGCACACGTGGACTCGGGCGGAACCAGCCCTGCCAACACGTGGATGTTGGACATCCAGCCTCTGGAGCTGGGAGACGATAAATGTCTGTTGCTGAAGCCACACAGGATGTGGTCCTTTGCTGCCGGGGATGGTGCCGGCTAACACACCCACTCGCACTGAAGGAGAAAGTGGGGAGGCGGTTAGTATCCGGAGCCCCAGTCCCACCAGCCTCAGGGCCAGCACGTGCTCCCACACTGCCCTGGGGCCACTCCATCGCCCTCTCCACCGCTCCACTCCCGGAAGCTCCTCCGTCACACATTCTGAGATTCCGAGTCTAACGAAGATGCAACTCTCTCCGCCGCTGGCTGTCTACCTAGGAGATCCCCACCTCCCCCCGAAACATGGAGCTCCCTCCACTAGAGAGGTCTAAACTTTTGTCTGAAGTCCTTGAAGGACATGGGAAGTTCTAGAAGGTCCCCTGAGTTGCTGCTTTCCAGGCTGGTAGGAGATGGGCAGGATGGCACAGCTTTGCCAGGTGTTAAATGGGTCAGGTTGGCATTTCAGCTTCGTGCCTAGTAAAACCAAGCCACCTTTAAACAGACACATCACTCCATTGCATTGCTCCGAGGTGGAAAGCCTGTTTCTAAAAGCAAAATAGAAAATATATAAAATTTTCCCCTGCCAAGCAATGTATTCAAAGATAGCCATTATCAGGATGGCCTCCTCTCTTCTGAGGGAAATCCAATGGTGCAAGTTGCAGAGGGCTTGCCCCCAAGTGGCCGCCCTCAGCCCAGTTTCCCCAGGGCCCTTTAAGAGCCGAGTGTGTGTGTGCGTGTGTGTGTGTGTGTGTGTGCGCGCGCGCGCACGCCTGTGCATGCCTGTGTGTGCATGCGTATGAGAGACACATCCTTCCTCGTGCCTTATCAGCAGAACTGTTCCCACGAAGGCACTTTATTGTCACAGCTGCCTGTTCCCACCCCTCTCCCCAAGGTGCCTCAAGGACTCAAGGGGCCTCAGGCAGCCGTCAACTGGCCACCCTGGACTCTCACTGCTGGGAGAGGGGGCCTGGAGGGTGGCCTAGAGGGGCCAGGAGGGGCCTGGGAGGGGGCTGGGAGGGACCCAGAGGGGGCCTGGAGGGTGGTGGTCTGGAAGGGGCCGAGAGGGGGCCGGGAGGGGGCCAGGAAGGTGTCCAGGGGTCCACCCCACAGGCTGTGATGACTTCTCTGTGTTCCCAGTGCTAAGGGCACAGACCCTCACATTGTCGCTGGGCCTCTCTGTCCTGCCAGCACTGTCCATTCTCTCCTTGAACCCAAGGAGGAAGTCGCACGTCCCTAGTGCCCCCTGCCCCCAGCTCCAGCCTCTGCACCTGCTCGTGCAGCCTCGGCCTTCACCCCTCAGGCTCCACGGTCCACCCAGCAAAGCTTCAGGGAGCTGGGGCCACCAAGGGATGGAGGGACAGATGCCAGAAACCTGCCCTGAGCATTCCTTGAGGCACTCGGGTTCTGGAGCTATCGAGGTGCCCCACCCATCGGCTCTCTGTCAGGCCCCCCACACTGGCTGCCCGACTGTTTTCTCTCCCTCCCCTCAGCTGCAGCCTACAAGCGGATGCTTGGGGAGGTTGCAATTTTCCACAAGGACCGAGTGGCCTAGACCACTCCCTGGGTCCCACCTCCCGGGCAAGGACAGAAGGACATGTGTCCCCACCAGCCTGAGGCAGGGCCATCCCGGCAAGAATCCCCAGGCTCTCTCTAGGCCTGCGGTCCAGATGGTGGAGCCAAGATCATGCACCCGCACATCCTGGACGGCCCATGGTGGATGGCGGACCTGGATTTCTCCCCGTGTCACATGCTGGGAGGGGGAGCTGAAGCCACTAGCCAGCCCTCCCTCACTGGGGACCCACCCAGTCAGTCACCTTGTCACCTGGCTGGGGCCCCCCGACCTGATGCATTCGCCAGGAGAAAGGCCCGTCCCTGCTGGGCACCCCCCAGCCACAGAAGCACTTCAAGTCATGGAGCCCCCGGTCTGCATGTCATAGAAAGTGTCACCAATGCCACACAGCTCTTGGAGGGGGTGGTAAAGGGAGACATCCCATGATCAAACTCCCCGCTGTGTCAGCCCCGCTAGAGACCTCATCTATTCAGTGCGTTAGGATACGTGTGACACGGGAAGGAACAAGATGGGGGGGGTGCTCTGGTGTCCCAGCCCCCTCCCAGCTTTCTCTCATTGCATCCTTGAAATTATCAGTAAGCCTGTGATCCACGAGGGTGGGCAGGCCAGTCGGGCTGTGGGTCTGCTCACGCAGGCGAACGGGTGAACATTCCCGGCCCCGTTCTCGTCAGTCACGGGGGGTGGAGACGGGGGATGAAGATAAGGATGAAGGATCATTTGGGAGGGAGTTGGTTTTGAGAACAAAGACATGCCTTTTGACTCTCCCCACACCTCCCTCTGTTGCTGCTCACTTCTGATGCTGAGCCTGAGGTTTCCAGCCGAGAGAGAGAGCCTGAGCTGCACAGATGGCTTAGGGAGAAGTTGCCAGGTGCAGAGGAGGGAACAAATGAATTGCCCGCATTCCTTTAAACAGCTCAAGGGCCCAGCCTGGAGGACTCAGCCTAAGCGGTTTCACGTTGGGTGAGAGTGTGCCCCCACCCGTGGTAGCCGGGCCCTGGTAATGTGCTATCGAGGAACAGGAACGCCAGCCAGCAGTGCTCTAACCCATCAGGACATTTGGGTTGACTCAACATGAAGTCTCAGGGTGGGTGAGTCAAATCATAGCTCAGGGATGTCAGGGCTCTAGTTCTATGGCTTTTCCTCATTAGCACAGAAAGGCTGCTTGAAGCACCACATCGCACTCTCACACCACACATCCAAAGGCAGGCTGCAGGGGCTGGCCAGGGCAGCAAGAGGGAGCTCTTCTTCCAAGGAGGAAAAGTCATTCCCCAGAGCCTCCAAGTAGATGCCCTCCCGCCTCATGAGTCAGAACGAAGTCCTAGAGACTCCTCCAGCTGAAATAGTGGCCCCCGCTTTTTATAGACTGGAAATCAGGTAAGAAAGAAGGTGGGGAATGAGTAGCAGGTCCCCAGAAAACAGGCCTGGTGCTCCCTGTCAGCGGGGAAAGCCCATCTGCCTGGCGCTGGGAACCAGAGCAGCTGTACTCCCCAGGATGCTCGAGCTGCCCGCGACAATCTAACAGCCTTGTGCACTGACACCCGGTGCTGGCACACACACCTCATTCCCTCCTCTGACCCCCACGCCTCCCCGAGGTGGGGTGAGCCTATGTAGGATGAGAAGCCATACGTGGAAATGGTGTACCTCCCTCTCCAAGAAAGGATAATCATTTGCAATTTTTTAAAAAGAACTGAAAGCACGAGTAACATTCATCTCCTTTAATCGTTAAGCCAATTTTGAGTCCAGGGGTGTGTGCCATCTGTCCAGGAGCCGAGGCGCGGATGCGGAGGGCCCCGAGTGCCTGCCGGTGACGTGGCTGGGCTCCCGGCCGCCGGCCGAGGCCATTGCAGCTCCTGGCGCCGCGGCCCCGAAGCGCATCTAGAAGGAGCACTCCTCTGAAGGGTGAGGTGTGAGAAGGAGACACAGGCAGTGAAAACCCCACGGTTTGTTCACTTGTGAATAACTACAGAGATGCCACTTGGAAGCACCAAGGGGAAAAGTCCTTAGAAAACACTCCCCGCCTTCCTATTTCAGTTACTCTCTCCAATCCCACCCAAGCAGGGATAAAGCGCTCCCAGGATCCTTCACGGGCTTGCACTCAGTGATGTGAAGAAACACAGGGACAAATAGGGCTCCTTGCCAAGCGGTCTCCCAGCCTGGTCTTTGTGTCCCCAACCCGACATCAGCCTGATGCAGGCTGGACCACCTCCCCACGCTCGCCCGTGGCCCCTGCTGCGGGTACAACGCAGCTGGCCGCGCAGACTAGGGCCCCGCGCTCCCATGAGGTTTTCTCCCTAATCCTACACCTTCAGACCCTACAGGGCCTCCCTGGCCATACCGTCGGCAGCGTTGTCCACGGCCACAGGGTGGAAGCACCACGGGACTCCACGAAGAGTGTTGTCGAAACAGCAGCCCCTAGCTTTACACTGGGAAGACGTGATACCTGGAGGGCCGCAGTTTGCTCTCTTGGGGGGGTCCACCACACACGTCTCTGGGGGTGCAGGGGGTAAGAGGGAGGGTAAGTCGCTGGCTGATGCCCATCTTCCTTCTCCAGTTGAACCAGCAGCCAGCTGGTGCCGCAGATGGGGACTTAGGGCTCAGGCTACAAGAGGGGTAGCCCAGCCTCATGTCCTGGTAGGAAAACCCTTCAGCTCAGGGCAAAGGCAAGGTGCCCGGGATTTGCAAATTTTACACCTACCTACGTAATTTATCCCTGCATTCGTTCACTTCAACAAACAATCCTTTAGCTTTATTCAATCAATAAATATCTATCGAACACCATCTGTGTGTGCTAGAAACGGAAATTAGCACCGCAAAAGTAGACAGTGAAGGTCGCTCAAGCACCGAGCTCATGTTGGGCCCCGTGCCAGGGGATGGACCCAGGAACTAAAAACAGAGAAGTCTTGGTTAAGAAGCTAACAGTCTAATGGAGGAGAAGAGCCCGTGAATGTACGGAACAGCACCGTGAGGCCACCCCAGTGCACTGAAGGCACGCACAGGAGGCACAAGGACAAGGCAGAGAACAAACCAAGGAGGGCTTCCTATGGGAGGAGGTTACCAGGTAGGATGAAGGACACAATGGGTGTAACCTGCAGAGGGAGCAGGTGTTCAAAGGCAGTTGAGAAAGAGCAAAAAGGTGTATTTTAGGAGGTGTAGTCCGTTTGCAGGAAAGACAAAGAGGCTGGGGTGGGGTGGACTCCTTCAACCTCTCAGCAGCTTTAACCCGGGGGTTGGCGGGGGGGCAGATGGGAGCCAGGATGGTGGAGAACACGCGGGTTGGGGGGAGACACGCTGGGGAGGCAGGGCTGCCGTGTGGTCTACACATGGGAACTGCGGGGGCTGAACCCCGTTAACCCAGCCAGGCATTGAGAAGGTGAGCTCACGCGGGAGCTGCCCTCCACGGGCTTCTGTGTCCTCCTCCACGGATCGCCTCAAGCTTTCTCTGAAGGAGGGGTCTGTGGCTTCGCGGGAAAGGTCTGGCCCATCTCCCACCCACCGGCTGGGGGGCCTCTGCAGGACTTCAGCCTCCCCGTGTCTGGCTCCCCGCCGGAGAGGGAGGGTGGCGCCCCCACCCCCAGGGCGGTTGTGAAGCCAGGAGGAGCCGTGTGTGCACGTGTGCGTGCGTGTGTGCTTGCGCACGCTCAGACATGGCTCTGTGTCCTGCCCACCTGCCGGGGGAGGGAGCGGCAGCTGGGGTGGGATGGGGTTCCAGGTTTCCTTGCTCTGTCCACCCCTTTACCAGCACAGGACGGACCTAGGCGGGAACGGTCTCTACCGGGGCTGTGCTCGCAATCGAGTTTCTGGATGCCTCGTGACAGGACTGCTGGCGCACAGAGAAGGGGTGAGCCTCGGGCCCGAGGGCCGAGCGGGGTCGGCCGCGGAGAGGGATTCACAGCCCGGCCCGGGGGCGGCCGCGGGGCCACACTCCTGGGCATCCTCCACGGCAGAGCCGCGTCTTCTCCAGGCCCAAAGCCCGCGTGTCCTTTCTGGCCTTAGCCTGTCCCTGCCTTGGGGACCTTCCAAGTGGCCACCTGGTGCCTCCGTCGTCCCTCTGCCCACACCCCTTTCTTTGTTGTTCTTCATCGGGTCCTCGGAAGGTACCCTGAGATGCACAGAAACCATGGCTCCTCTTCCCCTCCTCAGACCTCTATGGAAATCCTGGTTTTGAAAACCTGGGAAACTTTACAACAGCGTCTAATGCAAATAACACTTATTGAGCACAGGGCAGCTCGCAAAGCGCTCTCTGAAGGCCTTGTCCCACCCCCGAGCCCCTCGAGGCCGATGTCCTGGTCCAGGGGCTGAGATGGTGGCTCAAGGGAGCCAGGTGCTCTGTCGCTTGTGGTGCCCACGGAACCCGCACACCGGGACCGCAGAGCCTGCGGGGGTCCTCAGGGGATGCTCGTCCATGGAATGGGCCCTTGGGCATCTGGGTGGCTTTGACCAGAGGCCGGCTTGGACATCTGGGGAGCTGTTCTCCCACCGCATCTCCGAGACTGCCCCTTGAGAGCCGGTGCTCGGGGCGTCAGTGCCGGACACAGCAAGCAGTGATCAGGGCGCCCATGTGCTCACAGCGGTGCTCAGAGCTCCCATGGCCGTGGTGGCCCGGATGCTGCTCTCCATGGGCCTTCTCCCTCCCAAATCCTCCCAGGGCCCAGCATGGCGCTCAGCTCAAACACATGGTCTGTGGCTCAGGCACCACCACGAGGGCTGATGCGGGAGGGGGGCCGCTTACCAAGCTCGCCCCGGGCCAGGGAGCTGAGGGTCAGCACGCACACCAACATCAAGACGCAGATCACCCTGGGCTCCATGGCGGCCGTGACCTTCCTCTCTGCTCCAGGGGAGACCACGAGTCAGCGATGGGACCCTGTGCAGGCCCTGCATTTTATGCACAGGCTCTGTTTGCCTAAAGAGTGTGGGGTAACATTTGCCTAAGGAGGGATCCCCCAGTCCTCCATTCCAGGTAATCTCCACTGATTAAAACAAGTTTGCTGATGGGGCAAGTGCCAAGGTGCGTAATCATCCTGAATGAAGGACTCGAGGTTCAGAAAGTCCCTCCTGTCCCTTGGGCCTGACCAGATCGCTAACCGCAGCGGAGGCCCTCCTGCAGATGTCAACATTACACTCACGGAAGGGTGAGTCATGGGAGAGCCGGCCCCAGAAGGCACAGTTGTGCCAACAGTGGCTCATGGGGTCGCCCCCCACGGCGGTCCGACTTGGAGCCGATGGGGCCCGCCCACCAGGCTGTCCCGTCAAGGGTGGCAGGCCAGTGGCCTTCGACTATTTTGAGAACCCAGGTCTGGGGGAGGGCCGTGGCCGCACAAGAGGGTCAGGAAAGGAACAGGCCCACGCCCCCTCCCCTCTCGGCCCCGGGCCCTCGGACTGCAAACTTCATCTTTTCCGAGAGTGCCATCTGTTGGGCATTCCCACGGCCACGTCGTAGGTCAGCCAGTGTGCCTCACAGGGGAAACGTGGCTCATCCGGAGGGGTTCTCCCTCCAGTTGGCACTGACATTGAAAACTCAAGAATGGGGGCGCCCGGGTGGCTCCATCAGTTATGCATCTGACTTCGGCTCAGGTCGTGATCTCGGGGTTGTGGAGTCAAGCTCAGCATCGGGCTCTGCGCTCAGCGGGGAGTCTGCTTGAGATTCTCTCTCCCTCGGCTCCTCCCCATCCCCCCCTAAAAAAAAGAAGGGGAAAAAAAAGAAAACATGAAAGTGTCCAACATCCTACCTAGAGGAATTGTGTATTTCAACTTATTTACTTAAATTAATTTTTCTGTTTTTCTCTTTCCCTCTACAGCACAGTCCTTTCAAAAAGGAAGCTGTATATATACGAGCAACCGTCTGAACTGACCGAGCGGGAGTGCTCGTGCCTCCGGGGACCCCTCTCCCTGTTTCAGGCCCCACAGTAAGGCTCCTCAACCTTGTGCTTGAAGGGTAACCTCGGGCCAGCCCTCCCCTGGCCCCACCAGGTCCAGCTCTGCTCTCTGAGCCCCAGGGTCCCCAGTCCCCTGCTGACGCACCACGTGGAGCATGCCTGTCCCCCAGGAGAGCGGAGGGTCGGTGAGGCAGGGGGCTTCGTCTGCTCTGTGCCTTCTGGTGGCCCTGCACCTATAATCGTTCTTATCTTATTCAATAAACATCTGTTGAGGAATGAATGAATCAACGAATGAATGAATGAGCAACAGGAGAAATATTTTTTCCTCAATGAACAATGAGGCTCCAAGAATTCGCCTTGGAGAGGTGTTTACTTTTCTAAGTGACCTGGTGAATCAGTCCGGCAGCCCCTCTGGGAGGGGAGCCCCAGTCAGAACTGGGGGTGCCACAGTCTTTGTGCCCTCCGCCCTGAGCCCAGCACCCCCCAACCCGAGCTGTCCAGTGGGGTCTCCAGAAGAGGCTCGATGTGCAGGACCCGGGGGCGGGGGGCGGGGGGCGGGGTTAGGGCACAGAGTCCTCCGTGGAGGTGGTTCAGTTTGCCAGAAACGGTGTGTGGGGGTGTGCCGGATCCGCAGTGATGCTCATGGTCACGGAAAACCACCCCTAATTTCTCAGAGCGAAAGGGGAGCTCTCAGACACAGAATTGCAAATTGCGCAACAATTTGGAAGAAAAGTGTGTGACTGTCAGTGGAGCTGATGCTACATAGACTTACAATCCAGCAGTTCCACTGGTTCTGGGTCTGGCGTGTGTCCCGGATAAACCCCACACTTAGGCAGAGGGAAGCAGAGACAAGGATGGTCTTTGCAGCATTGCCCGTGATACCTTTAATAAAAAAAAAAAAAGAAGGAAGAAAAGGAGAAATGGAGAAGCTGAAAAGAAGGAAGAACGAGGAAGTAAGGAGGGAAAGAAAGGAGGAAGGAAGGAAGGAAGGAAGGAAGGAAGGAAGGAAGGGGGAGGCAATGTGAATGTTCATAAGTGTGTATGGAAAAGGAAAAGGGGGAAGAGTGTAAGGCACATGTGTGCATCACGACCCTGCAGAACATGGGAATGAATGAATGAATGAATGAATGAATGAATGGAAATGAGTGAGTGCTGGCAGCGAAGCTGACGGGGAAGCATGAGAAGGGCGCTTGCAGCCCGATGTCGGGCTTGCCGCAGGTTTCCGGTGCGTGGAGCCGGGTGGAACTGTGAGAGCTGCACCCCATGAGCTAAGGTTGCCCGGTGACATGGGGGAGGCTGCTGACCTGCGTGTAATGGGTGCATCTGGGAAGTGGGGACAGAGACATGGATCAGGGAGGGCACCAAGGGCCACCAACGTGGGCATCATGTTCTATTTCACGGAAGGAAATCTGAAGGAAGTGTGGTGGGGAAGTCAGCATCTATTAGAGGGGAGACTCAGATCCACAGGTGTCTGTCCTGTCGTTCCGTGTGTGTTTGCAGTGACCTCCTGCTCCGTGGGGACTGCTAAGCACCCTTAGTCCGGTGCTTAACCAATGGAGCCACCCAGGTGCCCCTGGTTGGTTTGTTGTAAACGGCAGTCTAGTGAAGCAGGAAACGCGCTGGGTTGAGGGCTAACCTGCTAACGAGTCAAGTCATGCGGTGCAAGATTCTGGAAAATGCAGCGCCCGACCCCAAGATGCCCCAATCTAATGCGATGCTCACCGTTCAGGCCCCATAGCCACGGCGGGACCCCTTGTTGAGGACCCCTCTCCCCAGGGTCACACCGCAGCTCTGGCTTGGCCTGATAGGTCTCCCACCCCAGCACCGTGCGCCTCAGTACAGGGGTGAGGGTGTGATGCAGGGGCTGGTTCCTCCCATCTGCCTTCACCGCCCTCTCTGGGCCCTGTCCACCGCCTCCTGTTCTCTGGCTTCTGGCTGCTACGAGCTGTACTCAGGAGGAGGTGAGCTTGGGGTTTTATCTCCCAGGTCCCTCCCTGTGGGGTCACCTTACATGGCCGCATCCCTGTGTCCAGCCTTCGGCTAATGGTGGTCTTGCCCAGGCCCCTGTGCGGACCCCTCTCCATGCTCCTCCAGGCTGAGGGGTGTGCTGCCCCCACTGAGAAGCTAACAGTCTCTCCATTTCACCCTCCCGGAGTCACCCAGATTGAGGGGGACAGGCCTGCTTCCCGCCAGGCCTCTGAGTGACACAGAAATTGCTCCCGTCACCTCACGCACCGTGGAAACGAGCCCCTGAGGTTGGCCCCTCGAGCGCATCTGCTGGTCAGGAATTGGGCACCGGTGGCCACGGCAGGGGGCGGTGTCATAGCATCTCAGCTTAACGGGGCGGTGACATGGAGTGAGGTCATGTGATCAAGATTTGGGGTCAGCCCTGCACGGAATGGAAAAGGAGAGGACGGAGGGTGGCGGTGGCGGGGGCGGGGGGAAGGGCGGGCCCCCGAGAATGGGCGGCCCAGTTCCCAGAGCCGCAGGGCAGGCCGGGGCAGCCGGGGTGGACGGCCCTCTCCTGGCCGGGCAGCCACAGCTAGCCATCAGCCACTCCAGCTCCCTTACACCAAGATCCTGGTAGCCGTGAGCCACGAGACACGCAGCTGGGACATTCTGGGCAGGAACGTGCCGCTGGGAACTTTGAACCCTGAACCAGCCCTGGACCTTCCCCAGCGGCAGAGGCAACCCCTGGTCGTCTGTGGGAGGGGCAGCTCTCCTACCCACAAAGCTTCCGTGGACCACTGACCGAGCTCGGCTCACAGAGCGCAGGCAGGGTGCCACCCTCCTCGGGGCCATTCCTGACGTGGCTTCCAGGTGCGTCAGGTTAGACCCCTCCCAGCCCAAGGTTGCTGGGAGAGAGCCTGTGCCCCGGAGGAGCCTGGGGGGTGTCGAGAGTGGAGGCAGGCAGTTAGGCCCTGGAGAAAGAAGGACCCAGCTCAGAGGACTGATGTCCTCACACCCACCCAGCGTGCAGGACAGGTGCACCAGCACAAGCACACGGGAGGCTGTGACCGTCTTGCGGGCGGGACGGAGCCCTGCATTTGGCGGTGGCCAACGGCTCATGCAGCAGACATGCCGGAGCGTCCCAATACATGGCAGCCTCGCTACTCAAGGCAGTCTGCTCCCTCACAGACTTTGTGAAGTCAAAATGCATTCTGGAAAGTTCCCAGCTGCTTCACGTGCACAGAAGATGTGGGAAGCCTGGTGCTGCAGCAGGGGTTGGGGTCTCAGGCTCGAGGAGGCTTTGGCACCAGAGTGGATCTGTCATGCTCACCCTTCTCAGCCACACTGGGAATGGCCGGAGCATGATCCCATCACTCAGAGGTTCAGAAATGCCTCAGTGAGGGACCACCAGCGTCCTTCACAAGTGTCACGGCTCCTCCCGCCTCAACAGAAAGGGAGGCCTGGTCCTGTTGAGGAAGGGCCTTACATCGGGGCCACAAATGCCTATGATGAAACTTCCCCAAGCCTCCTGCAGAACAATCTGAGCCATTTACCAGTGCTATGGGCTCAACTGTGTCCCCCCAAAAGATGTTGAAGTCCTAACCTCCAGTACCCGTGATTGGGACCTTATTTGGAAATAAGATCTTTGCAGAAGGCCAGCTTAAGATGAGGTCATTAGTGCGGACCCTCGTCCAGTATGACTGGCGTCCAATAAAAGGGGACATTTGGAGACGTAAGTACACAGGGAGAATGCCATCTACAAGTCACGGTACGCCCGCGGCCCCAGGAGCCGGGTGGGGGCCCCGGACAGATTCGCGCTCAGCAGGGACTAACCCCAATGACACCTTGATTTCGGACCTCTCGCCTCCAGACAGGGCAAGAGTAAGTGTCGGTTGTAAATTCAGGGTGTGGTACTTATTTACTACGGCAGTCCTGGGAAACTAAAACACCCAGGGTGTGTACCAGAGAAAGGAAAGTATGTAGACGTTCTGATGGTCATTAAATATTTGCTCTGAACTGACGCTAATTCGGAGACCCAAACCCCCACGTGGGCCACCAAAGAGGGAGCCTGTGGGTTTCAGGTGCAAGATGGAGGCTTGGCCCGAGTCTTTCTCATTCTGGGCCCCGGGGGGGCCTCCCCCAGCCCAGCCTGGGAAGCAGGAGTAGATACACTTCGTAGCTACATGGCCTCTGTCCTAGGGGTGAGGGATAATATGGCAGAAGTCCCTCACCAAGACCGAACCAAAACCAGCATCACAGTCCGCGAGGGAACTGCCAAAAATCAGCTTGGAAGACCCGGGGGATGGTGGTGGCAAATGCCTGTTGACTTGGCCCCCCCGGCCAGGGCTAAAGCCGTGGACAATGACCATGGCAAGGCCAGAGGCTTTCTTTGTAAATGGCCAGACAGTCAAGACATCAGGCCTTGTGGGCTACCTTTGGTCTCTGCTACATGGATCTTTGTTTTATTTTTGCAACCCTTAAAAAGTACAGAGCCCATCCTTAGTGGGTACAGGCACGATATGGCCCACAGACTGTCATCTGTTAAGCCCTGTGTCTGCAGCGTCATAAATGTAAATGCAGCGGAGGTTCTAGATGTGATATGGTTCCTGGAGCACATGACCTGGCGCCCGACTTGTGGCTCTTGGCCTGGAAAGTCTGCTCTTCCCCCGTTCCCTTCAGAAAAGACCATCAGCGGGATTTTGCTATCCAATGGCAGAGGCTGCAATAAAGCTCCGTGGTGCGGAAGGTTTAGGGTCCTGCCAGGTCTCCTGCTCTGCCACACACTCTGGAGAGACCTTGGACATTGCTCAACATCCTGCTGGCGCTTTAACGTCCATGACATGAGGCTATGCTAATTGGATTTGGAAAATAGGCTGCTCAACATCCTGCTGGCGCTTTAACGTCCATGACATGAGGCTATGCTAATTGGATTTGGAAAATAGGCTGCAAGATGCCTTAGGAAAGCACACGTGCATCTGCGAGTTCAGGGCCCCGGCCTGCTGGTGAGGTGCTTAGGAGGTGCGGGGCTGGGAAATCTTCTCTCTAAAGTGGGGAGAGAAGTTTCTGCGCCTTGTACCGCTCACCCCAATAAATACTCATGGGCCGTTAGTAATATGTAGTAGATTTGATCACACTGTCCTGGCCCATTAGCCAGGCTACCGGTTTGCAGTTTCGAGAGGAATTCAGAACAGCAAATGCCTCGCAGGAGCAGGCTGGGGCTATGAGGCAGGACGCCCTGACTCGCGTGTCCGAAAGGCTAGAGAAGGATGTATGGCCGATGTGGATCCTGTGTGGGGTCTTTGGAAGTCCTAATAAGAGAAACAGCACAGATCGGTGTTAGTTCTCCCTTGCCATGTGACAGATGACCCCAAAACTCAGTGGTTGAAAACAACAAACACTTACTCTCTCAGTGTCTGTGGATCAGATATTTGGGCACGGCTTAGCCGAGCCCTCTGGCTCAGGGTCTCCACGGGGGCTGCGCTCTGGGTGTCAGCCATGAAGGAATCAAAATCTCATGAATGTGAGCACCTCACTTGTCTTTCCCTGCCCACATATAACCAGACCATGTAAAGAGCAGTGAGGGTAGCATGGTATCCAGACCTTGATGGTTGTGGCTGACACCACTTCTGAGTCCCCATCCTGCATCCTGGAGACACGCTGATTCCCCGGGATTCCTTCTGTTACAAAAGGACAGAGTCACACGATCTGGGGCTGGACATGCCTTCCCTCCAAGCCTGCAGCTTCTGGCCGCACCAGCTTGTGCATTTACAGAATGCATAATCCAGTGCACAGGATACATCACAGTGCATTTTAGGGCAAGGACATGTAACGATGTGCAGGGAACTCACTGGTCTTGCCACGTGCCCAGGAGCAGGTGGCTTGGCAGACTGTGGAATCCCGTGCTCAGCCGCCCAAGGGTGACCTGCACTTGGGCGAGCGCCTTAAACCAGAGCAGTAATGGTTTCTTCTCAACCAAAGTGCCCACGTCCAGACACCAAGCAATAGAGTGGGAGTGGCTTTTCTTATGATTAAAGGATGTAACTCCTGGAAGAAATTTTGCTTCCCATCCCCGTGACCGTGGCTTTAGTGGGCTGGAGTGCCGTTGCCCACGACAGGCTGACTTCCACTGGGAAACATGCTCCTGGGTCCACTGGACCGGTAGGTGGTTGGGGGGGGGGGTCCTGCCCTTTGGCCTCTTCCTGCCCCAAAAACTGCAGGCAGAGGAGGAGTTGTGACGGAGAGGATTGGACCTGGTCACCAAGGGAGATGGGGCTCCTGCCACACCGTGGGGGCTGGGAGGACGGCGCTTGTAGCCCAAGGGAGGAGGCGTGAGGGCTTGAAAAAGGAAGCAACCCACTACGTGCAAGACCACTTCCAGACTCAGACCCACTTCCTGTAGATGTCAAGATTTGGGTCACCCTCTCCGGTGAGCAACCACATCCAACTGAATTGAGAGCAGGTAACAATGGAACAGGAAGTGGGAAGGAAGCTATGACGACCAATCTTGACCTCTTGACCAGCAATCAAAGCAACTACAGAGGAGCTACCTCTTATGTAAATTAAGGAAAATGTAATACTTAACCAATTTCTGGAAGGTTTAGGTATTCCTAAGCCTTGTTACAGGAAGACAAATCATCTAAGTTGTATATATAACATATGTAGGTTGAGAACAAATTTCACTATGGAAAATATTTTAAACTTTGGATATAAAAATATTTTAAATGTACAAAGTTTATAGTGTAGAGGATAAACAAAGGTTTAGGAACGTCACGATAGAAACATCTCACACAAGTTGAATTTTAAAACTCTGGAGCTCCACTAGACAAAGGAGCCACGAACATGATCAAAGAATTCTTAGAAGGCAATAGGTGAGTGCCTGAACATTACAGAAAAGGGGAGAAAAATAATTAGTAATCAAAGGAATAGTTTAAAACGACCATAACATTTTGATTCCTAGGCGGCCGTGGCGGGGCTGGGCTGGGTACTGGTGTCTGGAGCCCTGCTCCAAGGACGGGGCTGCCGTACCCTGGCTTCACCTCTGAGAGCAGAGTGGTGACAACTGGACGGGAGGACATTGTGCAGAGGCTGCCCAGTCTCACCGTTTCTGTTCCCTTCATGGGCAACTCTGCATCTCACTGGCCAGACTTCATGGGCCCCTGGGATTTTGGGGTGAGATGAGGACTCAGTGGGCAGGAATGAATGGCTTCGCTCCGCAGGGCTGTTGCAATCTGCGAGGTAACAGACACCTCACACCAGCCCCAGATCTGTGTTGGGCTTCAGGGAAGGTGCAAGGAAGCAGGTCTCGGGGCAAACGTGTCAGGGCGTGGCCTGCGGGGAACACTCCAAGGTCAAACACCGCCCCCACCCATCATGACTGGCTCACCGACTGAGGGACCCAGGGGAACTCTCCCCTTTCTTTTTGGGGAGAGCAAAATCGTTACCGTTTACCCATAAAAATACAGTATTTTCAATTATAGTCAGTGATGTTCATTATAGAAACATTTCAAGTGTGCCTGGGTGACTCAGTGGGTTAAGCGTATGACTCTTGATTTTGGCTCAAGTCATGATCTTGGGGTCGTGGGATGGAGCCCTGTGTCGGGTTCCTCGCTCAGCTTGGAGTCTGCTTGAGATTTTCCCTCTCCCTCTGCGCCGCCCCCCCCGCCCCGCTCATTGTCTCTCTCTCAAATAAATAAATACATCTTTAAAAATTTTTCAATGACTAGGAAAGCAGAATGCCAGGAAACAATGAGACTCGCCCTTTCATCACTCAATGACACCCACTGCTGTTTCTCCTTTTCCCTTCTTGCTCCTGAGTTGCTCATAAACCTTTTTATCCTGTTCTTTTTGGTTTAACACCACAGCGTGAAGATTCTCCACATTATTACAAATTCCTTAAAATAAGCTAGTGATGGCTACGTAGTGTTATATCGTGCAGTAATAACCAAACTTTGTTAATGATTTTTATACTATGGGTAATCTGGGCTGTTTACAACTTTTCACGATTACTAGGATCTCTTTCACGAATGTCTTCGTGCAAAATGATCTTTCTGTGCCCCAAAGAAACAAAAGATTGTTTCTTTGGGGCATCCCCTAAAGTAGATTTACTAGGCCCAAGAGGGTGCTCTTTCTGAGATTCTTGATACAAAGTACCACGCTGAATTCCACAAAGGTGATGCCCATTTCCACTCACTCTGGATGTAGGTGTCCACTCTCCCAACCACCAGCAGCTTTGCACCTTCTGATTAAAAACCAAAGTTTGTCAATGTGACTGGCTTGACCCACTGGCACTCCCTGATGAGCCCCATTCCAAGTCACCACCATCCTGCTCTCAGAGGGCTCCAAACTCCAATATTCAGCCCCAACCATGGCCTCTTAGGAATTTAAACCTAGCAGTGAGAGATGGGGAAGCTGATACCTAGTCCGTCACTTCCAGCCTCCCTGACCTGGCCAAGCTGCGGATGAACCTCCCACATGTAGCTCAGCACCAATCAGGTCTGAACAAAGCCCTGCTCCTCCCAGCAGGTGAGTCTGGAATCCATCTGCTGATTCCTCTGCCAGGTTCCAAGGAAGCATGAGGTAAGTGGGCACTGAGCATTTTTTCCATTCATCTGCAGCTCGGTCCCTTTGGTGAGCAGACTGGGCCAGCCCCTCCTGGGGTGCTGACCGCACCCCTTTCTTCCTCCTGCAGGTCTGGCTGGAATCTACCTCTTCAGACCTCAGTGCCTCCCTGACCATGAGTGCTGGTTGGTCCAGCACACGGACTCCCACTCCCGTGATGCGCCATGCTCCCCCCAGCATGCCCCCACCAGCCCCCGATGGAGCCCTGTGACACAGCCCTCTGGTCAGTTTCAGTCCATGCCTACCCCAGGCTGAAGTGTGTGGGTACATTTTTTATTTCGCATGTGAGGATTTTCTATCTGGCCCGGACTGATGGTGAACAGTCCCCGCTTCTGTTGAGCAAGGAACAAGGGGGATCACATGTGAATTACTCCAGTGGAGCTTCCCAGGAAGGTTCTGGTCCCTGCTCTGCTCTGAGGCCACTGTCCTATGCTATTTGAGTCCCAGAGGCGAAGGCACGGCAAAGACGAAGCCAGAATGTCCCGTGGTTCAGAGACCAGTCACGACTGACTGACAAGGAGACTCGTTTACTGGACAAATGCCCTGGAGTAGGTCTGGAGAGCCTCAGTAAACTTTATTTCTATCTTATCCCTTCAACTTATGTCTTCCTTTGGTTATTTGCTTCTTCTAAGTATGGTTACCGAGGGCCATGCCCTATAATGCAGGCAGATCTGATCACATGATCGTGGTTGGTTTATGATACGTAAAGGATTGTGATTCTTGGACCGAGTCCTAGCTCATTGGTTGTGTCCTTAACCTGGTCCCCATGTCCTTGCTGGGCTGGACCTCATGGGGCACGGAGGCCTTGACCACAGTCTGGCACCTGTTGGAGGGCTTGTGGGATAAACCACCCCTCTGGGCTAGTCTTCAGCGTTCCAGCTTCTGCGAGCCCCTCACACCTGCTGGAGACAAAACCAAAAACGTTTTACCACTTTTATCATAGTACAGTTGTTACTGGAAGTTTATGCAAAACCAAACCACAGAAGCAATCCCCCCAGCAAGGATCCTGTTTCCTCTTCCTGACAACCCTAAGATTTAGCCCAGGCAGGTTGTGAGGGAGGGCTTCGGGGGGGGGTCGGGGTGGGATGGAGAGAATACTCAAGCCCCCTGACTGGGCCGTGGTGTGGGAGGCTGGAGCCTGCCCTCACACATTGTGAGTGCCCCTCGAGGGCGCTGCTACGCGGCAGGCACGGGGGTGCCCCCACGGAAGCACGCTGATGTCAGGTGCCAATCACACTCCCAATTGCAACCCCATGAAGAGCGAGCCAGCTCGGGCCACTCGGCAGCCCTCTCCGTGGTGTCACCAGCAGTCGCAACATGAGAGCCTTCATTTTTAAAAGATAAATGGAAAGCCATTCAAGGTTCTCCCCATATTTTTGTCCCTTCCTCACATTCTTGGATGCTTTCTTCAACAGCAGAAAAAGGCGGTGGTGGAGTTATCATCGAGCTTGGGGTCACACGCAGCCCAGGTCCCTCATGTGAAACTCACCCCTGGCGCAGGAAGAAGGGGATGGTTTCATGTCCATGCACTCGTCTGTGATGTTCTGTTTTTAAATCCCTGCTTTCGAAAAGGAGACATCATGGTTCTTTAGAGTTCCGATGGAAAGTTTAGACTGTTGCCCTGCAAGTCCACCCTTCACCTTCTTCATGTTTCCACATAAGGACATAATAAAAAGAGATTTCAAAAACATGTCAGAGGAAGGTTGGTTTCTGCGACCCATGGACCTGGCCTTTCCTTCCAGAGTCGGCACTGAGGATGGTGTGTTGCGGAAGCTGACAATGGTTCAGAATAAAAAATGTGGTGTGTGTATTCTCCAAATTTTTATGGCAATTATGTAGCTTTAAAACATTATTTGGCATTTAAAAATTTCCGAAGTATTAGTTCCTACCAAGAAACAGAGCCTCAATAGATGAAACCAAAACCGATAGAGCTGAAAGGAGAAATAGATTATCATCGGGACCCCGCGACCCCCTCCCAGCAACTGATAAAACTACTAGTCAGGGAATCAGCAGAGATGGGTGGATTGGAGCCACACCCCAGCAACAGGACTAGCTGGTATTTATAGGACATGCCACCCAACAATAGCACGGTGCACACTGTTTTTAAAGGGTCCAAGTACATTCACCAAGATAGACCATATACTGGCCCATAAAATAAATCCCAACAAATCTAAAAGAATTTTTTTTAAAGAACCACAGAGGGTATGTTCTCTGACCATATTGGAATCAAATGAGAAGTCAACAACAGACAAGAAAATCTCCAAATACATAGAAGTTAAATCACACGCTACTAAATAATCCACAGGTCAACAAGGAAGTTTCAAAAGAAATTTAAAAGTACATAGAACTGAATGAAAATGAACATACGACATATCAAAATGTGCGGGACTCGGCTAAGGCGGTGCTTAGGGGGAGATCTGCTGCATTAACTTACACTAGAAATGAGAAAAGTTCTCATATCAAAAACTTGAGTTCCTACCTCAAACAATTAGAAAAATAAGAGCCAGGTAAATCCAAAGCAATGAGAAGGAAGGAAATAAGTGCAGAAATCAATGAAATTGGAAAGTAGGAAAACAGAAAAAAATCAATGAAACAAAAAGCTAGTTCTTTGAGAAAAATCAATGAAACTGAAAAACTTATAGCAAAAGTGACAATTAAAAGCAGGAGGGCACAGGTAACCTCAGAAATGAAACAGACATAACTACAGACCCTAAAAACATCTAAATGATGATAAGGGATCACGATGAGAAGCTTTATGCTCATAAATGTGAATACTTAGAGGGATGGACTAATTTCTCAAAAACTACAAACTACTAAATTCAACTAAGTTGGAACAGACAATTGGAATAGCCCTATAAACATCAGAGAACTTGAATTCATAATTTAAAATCTCCAAAAAAAAAGAAAAAGAAATTTCCACCCAGTTTTTGAAAGAAGAATTAATGCCAATTTACAAAATCTCTTCCAGAAAATGAAAGAGGGATAAGCATTTCTCAACTCATTTTATAAAGCCAGTATTACCCTAATACCAAAGCCAAAGACAACACACACACACACACACACACACACACACACACACACACACACACACACTACAGACCACTGTCTCTCATGAACTTAGGTGCAAAATTCTTGAGTGAAATAGTAGCAAACCTAATTCAACAATATATAAAAAAGAATTATGCACCATAATCAAATAGGGTGTATTCCAGCTATGTGAGACTGGTTCAACATTAGAAAACAATCAGTATAATCCACAATATCAAGAAGCTAAAGGAGAAAAATCATAGGATTGTATCAACCGATGTGGAAAAAAATATTTGACAAAATCCAACAGCCATTCATGACAAAAACTCTTCGCAGGTTAGTAATTATGGGGAATTACCTCAACTTGAAAAAAAAATTGGCAGAACACCTATAGCTGATGTCATACTTAAAATAAAGACTGAATGCTTTGCCCCCTAAGATTGGGAACAAGGCAAAGATGTCTACTCTCACCGCTCTTACTCAACATAGTCCTAGACATTCCAGTCACTGAAATGGGGAAGAAAAAGAAAGAAATTGCCTACAAATGAGGAAAAAGAAATGAAACTATCTGTTTGCAGATGGCATGATCCCCAGGTATAAAATCCCAAGGAAGCTACACAAACTCATGCACACACAAACTAAACCCTTAGAAATGATACAAGACTTCAGCAAAGCCATGGGATACAAGATCAGCCACAAAAATCAATTATATTTCTATACACTATCAGGAAACATGCAGAAACTGAAACTAAAAACACAATACCATGTACAATCACTCAAAAATGGGCTACTTAGGTATACACTTAACATATTGAGGATCTGTGTGCTGGATGAAAGAAATCAAAGATCTACTAAATAGACATACTAGGTTCATGGATTGGAAGACTCAACATAGTAAGGATGTCAGTTCTCCCCAGACGATCTGTAGGTTTATGCAATCCCTATCAAAATCCCAGCAAGGTTTTTGTAGTAATGGATAAGCTTATTTTAAAATTTGTATGGAACGAATAGACATTTTTCCAAAGAAGACATCCAGATGGCCAACAGACACATGAAAATATGCTCAACATCGTTCATCATCAGAGAAATGCAAATCAAAACCATGATGAGATACCACCTCACACCTGTCAGAGTGTCTACAATTAACAACATAGGAAACAACAGGTGTTGGCAAGGATGTGGAGAAAGGAAAAGCTTCTTCACTGTTGGTGGGAACGCAAGCTGGTGCAGCCACTCTGGAAAACAGTATGGAGGTTCCTCGAAAAGTTAAAAATAGAACTACCCTACAACCCAGCAATTGCACTACTAGGTATTTACCCAAAGTATACCAAAATACAATTTGAAGGGGCACATGCACCCCAATGTTTATAGCAGCATTATTAACAACAGCCAAACTATGGAAAGAGCCCAGTGCCCATCTACTGATGAACAGATAAAGAAGATGTGGTATATATACAGTGAAATATTACTCAGCCATCAAAAAGAATGAAATCTTGCCATTTGCAATAACACGGATGGAGCTATAGTATATTATGCTGAGAAATAAGTCAGTCAGAGAAAGACAAATACCCCAGAATTTCACTCCTATGTGGAATTTAAGAAACAAAACAGATGAACATATGGGAGGGGGGGAAAGAGAAAGAGAGAAACAAACCATAAGAGACTCTTAACGATAGAGAACAAACTGAGGGTTGATGGATGGCAGTGGGGGGCTAGATGGGTGATGGGTATTAAGGAGGGCATTTGTGATGAGCACTGGGTACTCTATGTAAGTGATGAATCACTATATTCTACTCCTGAAACCAATACTACACTATATGTTAACTAACTAGAATTTGAATAAAAATTTTAAAGACAAAGACAAACAAAAGAAACACAATTTGTATGGAAAGGCACAAGTCCTCGTATAGTTAAAATAACCTTGAAAAAGAACAATAAAGTGAGAGAAATCACTCTACCTGATAATAAGTCTTACTATGTAGCTACAGTGATCAAGACAGTGTGGTATTGTCAGAGGGATAGAAACAGAGATCAACAGAACAGAACAGAACAGAGACCCCAGAAATAGACCCACATGAATATGCCCAACTAATTTTTGGCAAAGGAGTAAAAGCAATTCAACAGAGAAAAAGCCTTTTCAATAAATGGTGCTGGAGCAATTGGATGTCCATATGGGGGAAAAAATGAACCTAGACCCAAACTTCACATCTTCACACACAAATTAACTCAAAATTCATCCTAGAATTAAATGTAAAACATAAAACATAAATCTTTTAGGAAAAAAACATGAAGATCTTTGGGACCTAGAACTAGGCTAGGAATTCTTCACCCTGGCACCATGGACACTACACATAAGAGAAAAACGGACAAACTGGACCTCACCAAAATTAACTTTTGCTGTGTGAATGCCCCAGTGGGAGAACACATTTGCAAACTACATATCCAACAAGGGCTTCTTTCCAAAATGTATAAAGAACTCTCAGAACTCAACAGAGTAAAACAATCCAATTAGAAAATGGGCAAGACGCACGAACAGACATTCCTCCAAGAGGAGAGATGGCAGATGAGCGCAGGAAAAGATGTGAACACCATTGGCCATTAGGGAAATGTAGACTAAAACCACAGTGAAATATCACTACTCGCCTATCAGAATGGCTGAAATGAGAAGCTGTGGCGGCACCAGATGCTGACAGTGGTTGGGAAAACTGGAGTCCTCCCCCATTGCTGGTGGGGGTGTAAGATGGCGGGAACACGCACGGATGGTCTCAACCAGCAACCCGAGAGAAACACACACCGTATGGTTCCGTGACGCGGGATCTGTGACGTGACCGTACTTTGACGGGAGAACAGATCAGAGCTTCCTGGACTTAGAACAAGGGCAAGGGAGTGAGGTGCGGTTTTAAAAGAGTAACAGCGGGGTCCTTGCAGCAATAGAGCTCTCAGATCTTCCCTGCTGTGGTGGGCTCCCGAACTCCCCCAGGCTCTACACAGTATGCACAGCGAGATGCATGTGCACACACACACACACACACACACACACACACACAAATGCACAGTTACACACACACCACACAGACATATGGTAAGACAGACATACCACACACACACGTACACAGTGACACACACCCCACACGCAGACACACACATACACACTTACGCACACACATAAACACTTATACACACACCACATACAAACGCAGACACACACATACACAGTTACACACATCACACACACCACATACACAGCCAACACACACAGACACACTTACACACATCACACACGTATGCACACTTATACACACACGTCACGTACACATATACAGTTACACACATCACACACATATACACATGCAGACACACACATACACAGTAACACACATCACACACACACATACACACTTATATACACACTACTTACACCCACAGACACACACCATACAACACCCACAGAGACACACACTGTACCACACACACATATACACTTACACACACACCACATGCACACACCACACACACAAACAGAGACACACGCCATACCACACACACACCACATGCACACTCAGACACACACACACACAGGGAACAAATGAGACTGAAGAAATCTGGATAAGACCAATGGACCGTATCACTGACCAGACCCTGCTGGTGCTGCTGGACTGTGGTTTTGCAAAATGCCCTCACTAGGGAACACGGGGCAGCTTCCAGGAGACCCCTCTGTGCACTGTTCCTATGACTGCATATGACTGTATCATCATCTCAGTAAAAATTTCAATTAAAAAAGTAGTCACCCAATAAGAATGTTTCTGAAATCATAGTTTTTGTGACGACGCAAACCAAACAAAACCAAACAAAAAGAAGTCATTTTGAAGTCACTTTCCTCAACCCCCCTCTGAGGCTCCTCTCCTCGGGGTGTGGGAGGGTGCCGGGATGGATAAACCAAGTCCCCAGCCCTGCCCCCCCCCCCAGGGCGTGACGGGGGGCGGCCACACAGGGGCTCTGCTTGAGCCTGGGGGAGCGCTGGGGCCGTGGAAGTGCTCCCACAGTTTCGCAGCCACAGGCCTGACTCCCGCAGGGGATGAAAGGGGTTCAGGCTCTGGGATCCTGCCCTGGGGCCTGGAAAAGATTCTGGAATTTTCCAGTGACTGAGAGGAGTGGGTGGGAGGGCTGCCTTCTCCAAGCCCCACCTGGCGACCAGGCTTGGGAAGATTCCAGGTCTCCCTAGAAGAAGGGTCTCTGAGGCTGAGAGTGATAAACCAGTGATAAACCGCCAGGGACGGTCCCCGGCTTCTGTCCCTTCCCCTTCCTTGCTTTTCCCTCTGGTGCCTCCAGGAAGTGGGCATGAAGTTTAAATTCTGTGTTAGGGACCATTATCATCATACAAGTTACAGTGTACCACCGTGGGCACCACGCGGGGGACAAGGGAGCCCGGCAGGCGCAGGTGCCTAGTGAGGACGGTCGGCAGGGTTCCTCGGCCCGTGCGCGGGGGACCTCAGACCTCAGCTCTTCCGCAGCCCCCTCCCTGCTCCCACCTTACCAGGGAAATCAGGGAGGGTGGAAGCTTCCAGCGTGCACGTCAGAGGAAAGAAGGGGGAAAGTCAAAAAGACCCTTATAGAGAAAGTGTGTCGGACTCCTCCCCAACTCCAAAACCCTGACATCAGTGCTTCACGGATGAATTTAAAGACCACCACTATCGTTTTCTCATTCTTTACGAGAATCATCCGTTTTGTAAGTTCTCATCCCTTAATGACAGCACTTTGACCTTTTTTTTTTTATGAACAAGACTTTGAGACGTAGTTTTTAGGATTTTGATCCCTCGACGGTAGAGCGGAGTGTACAGGACGGAAACCACAATACGGCAGGTTTCAATTTTCACACACCAAGTAGTTGTGTTTGTACTTTTAAGGGAAGAAATATGGAGACTTTTTAAAGGAATCACCATTTTAGAGTGTGAATGCTGTCTTCAGGCTGGTGTTCACCTCCTCCCAAGCCAGGGAAGTGCTGGTTTACGGAACGGTGGTGTTCCGATGAAGTCCATTCAGGCGGCGTGCTTGGGTTCATGCGGCTTGTGCTCATGACGCTGGGGTGGGGTGGGGCACTGGGCACGCACCGGGGACAGACGACACTGCCCTCGGAGAGCCCTCAGCTTAGAAGGAGACACGAGCTCAGAAACAGGTGATTTCTGTGCCGTGTAAGTGTCACCGTACTTGTGTAACCACACACAAACTAACACGCACACACACACATACACTGGGCATCATGGGAACCTGAAGAATGACCTCTCTGTGGGTCCGTGAATTGGGGGGAGAACTCAGAGCACGTCGGCACCCCAGAAGTGGCAAGTGATGGAAACACAGGTGTCCCCGGAAGTGGCTCACGAGCATTTGAGTCGGCCAGGGCTTTAGCTTAGTGAGGGCTCCTCTTTCTTTCATTCAGGGTGGGGGATGGGGAGAAGGGGGCCCAATGAGTAGATTTGTCTAAAGTAATTGATTTGAAACCCGTATTTAAGATCACACAGCAGAAAGTCTGTTCTTCTTGGTCGTTACTCCATCTTGGTGTCACTGGTGAGACTCTGTGCCTCCCCGCACCTGCCCCCCGCCCCGGGAATCTGCCTCTGCCCACCTGGAGGGTGTGGTCCTCACACATGCATGCCAACCTCGGGGTTGCCCTTGTGGACATCTTGCAGTCAAGCCAGCCCTTGGGCATGGAGGCCCTGGCAACCGCGCCCATACCTGGAACTTCCTTGACTAGCACTGGGTCCAGGGCTGGTCTCTGTGACGGGGTGAAGGTTTGCACACCCACCCGTTACTTGGGTTTCCTGCACCACTGTGGGCAGATTCTCCATGTGCGAGATGGAGAAATCAGACTTCTGGGAACATCCTCGGATCCAGAACCCCTCCTCTTAGAAGAGGGAAGCAAGTGTTCACAGTTTTGGTGGCCAACTTGGCATTTAAGTTGTTGATCGGTTTATAGCACTCGTTTTTCCAAACATTCTGAATATTGTTAGGCCTTCCATCATGCTTTTTAAAATGTTAAAATCTAGCCATGTCAAACACAAAAGCACCTAAAAGAGAAGGAGCCATCCCCATGGCACTGTCCTGGACGTCCCGGTGCAGGTGAGGGCTCTCCTCATTTACTAACCCACAACATGCATGCCCTGCACTTGCTTCTGCGGGTCAAGCCACCAGGGGAAGCAGCCCACCTGCCCTGTGGCATGTTCTCCGGGCTGTTTCTCTGGCTACAGGTTAGCAGTGCCCCACCCAGGACTTTGTCTCCTGGCTCCCACTCTAACCTGGCTGTCGGGCATGACGTGGATGTGAAGCTGTAGCCACAGAAGAAAGGAGCCAAATGGGAAGAGCTCCACCCATGGACCTGCTCTGGAGCCAGCAAAGGCCTCATGAGGACCAAACATTTCTAGGGGTGGAGCAGTCTACCGTGACTTTGAATGACTGATATGTCTCCAGTGAGTTCAAACGGGTGGGGCCAAGTCTCTTTAGACTCAAATGCTAATGAGCGTGGCTTTGCAGATGGCAATTGCATTAATTCCTGCTGGTACGAGTGCCTGGTACAAACCCAGCATGCCCCACTGGCCTGGCACGTGGGCTTGGGAACATCACTCCCACTCACACTTCAGTTTCCTTATCCGCGGGACGGGACTAGTGAGAACTCCTGCCTCAGAGGGTTGTTGTGACGATAAAACAGTGCACACAGGAAGTGCGGTAGAGCTGTGCCAGGCGCACGTACACGCTGATTCATTGCCTGCCGTTAGCATTACTCAGACCTTTTGAAAGACTGTAAGACAGCAAATATTTCCTAACAAAATTCAATAGTAATTAGGGTGATTGCTGAGCAGCCAGCCTGCCTCGGCGCTCCCTCTCTCCCTGGGCATCCCCGTCTCGGACACGCCGGGAGGCTCCCCGCAGCCTCTCCCTCCCCGGGCACCTGCTCGCTCTTGGAAACTCGTCAGCTTTCCTAGGGCCGCCTCAGGGCAAGGCGACAGATTCATATGTGATAACTTCATCTGTGGTAAAGTGCGTCTGGACAGGGATTGCCTACGAGCAGCTCTTCCCTGTTAGGTGTGTGCCTGGGGGCCACAGAGGCTGTGTGGGTAACCGGGAGGGGTCTCTAACATTGCAGGTGCGTGGTAGGGTAACAGGGCCATGCAGAGATGCAGGGAAGACTCTGGCCTCTTGATGACACGTGACGCCCACCGTGCCTTCGGCACCCCTGTGCGGGGTTAGGTGGTCCTGCCTGAGTCCAGCACCTTCTCAACTTACTCTGCTCCTGAGTCTTTTGGTGTAACTCTGATCTGCTGAGAAACCTGTTCCAGGAAGCGCCTGGGTGGCTCACTGGGTGAAGCGTCTGCCTTTGGCTCGGGTCATGATCCCAGGGTCCTGGGATCGAGCCCCACATCGGGCTCCCTGCTCTGCGGGGAGCCTGCTTCTCCCTCTCCCACTGCCTCTCCGCCCGTTCATGCTCGCTCTCTCTCGCTCTCTCCTTCTGTTAAATAAACACTTAAAACCTTTAAAAAAGAAAAGAAAGCTGTTCCGACAGAAAAGTGCAAAACCCACAATGTATCTTGAGGAGATCAAAGTAATCAAGGCTCTCCAGTTTAGCTCAGGATTGCAATGTACACGAGCGGTCAGGGTTCATTCAGACAAGCTCTGACGGAGGCCTTATGGGAGCACATGTCCCCGGGAAGCAAGAGACAAATAATGCACCAAGCACCAAATGCTACAAAGAAAGACTAGAGGTAAACCTTATGACTAATCACTGTAGATTAAGCTCCCACACGCGAAAAAGGCCCTTGGAAGTAGGAAGTCTGGGTTGCTTCCAGCGCCTAGGGATAAAAACGTGCAGTGACACTGGCCCCCTGTGGCTCTGGGCCTCGAGTCCTTACTGAGTACCTGCGTTGTTTGTATGGGATTTGCCTGTGTCCAGGGGCAGAGAAAACCAAGTGGGACAAAGTCACACCACGAAGGAGTTCCCACATCTGTTCTCAGCGAAGGTCACCAAGGAGCATCAGGCTATGTTCGCCCAACGCCCCTGGCGGCTTGTCGAGGTGCTGGAAGCCGGAAGCCGGTTGCTCTAGAGGTGGAGGGACAGAAAGGTGCTCCTTCCTTCGGCTCTGCGGATGGGGCCAGAAAGAAGAGCACCGAAGGCTCGCGCTCCCATTGCAAGTTTCTGCCCAGGGACCCGTGGAAGGACAGGGGGTCTCCATCACGGCAGGAAGTCAAGGTGGCCACCTGTCCCCTTCTGTTCAGGTTTTCAGGTCCCTCTAGAAATGAAAACACAGTCGTTACCTTCTTTTGCACTTCAAGCCGGCCTCCCACACTGAGATGGAGCGGGCACTTGCATTTTGCCACGGGTGAGCGTGGGCTGGTCCCCACCGTGCGTGGGGACAAAGGTGGCCTCTGCTGGCGGGCCCCGGGGCGTGTGAGACAGCACTCCCACCAGCACCTGCCTCCGCATCGGCTGTCCCTGACCTGGGGCACTTTCCCTAGTTGCCACATGGCCTTTCCAGCCGTCATGTCATGGTCCTGAGTCCCGGTTTGAGTCAGAACAGGTTTGTTTTAAGCCCTCATACAGAGCACAGTGGATGAAGGCAGAGATGACGCAGCAGGCAGTCCCATCAGCTCATGACCGGGCCAAGGCCCCTCGACCCGTGTGGGCCCTTGGAAGGTCCGTGGGCGTACTCAGAGAAACAACTGAAAATGCAGACCCCTGGAAAACCTCCCACGGGAAGGGAAGCCTCTTCTGGATCCTCGCCCCTCCCCGGGACACCTGAAGAGACTTGCTAAAGGGCAGCTCTCATACTGGCCCCCAGTGGACAGACCGAGGCAGCTGGTGACGAAGATGTCTCAGGCCTCCAGGGGGCCATCCAGCCGCCATCCGTCCAGCACTCGTGCACGTGCTCATCGGGGCAGGGGAGCATGGATCCAGGTGGGGGGAGGGGGTGGAAGCTCTTTTTAAGCCCTCCCAGGGAGCCACAGGGCTCCCAACGGTATTTCGGCAAAGTGTCTTCCCTTGAAGACCCCGTGCATCAGAATCGCCAGGGCCCTCACCCCACATCCCCTGATCAGACCCTCTGGAGAAGTGTCCCGGGAATCGTCAGGTACACAGGCAGCCAGGGAGGCTCCGGTGCAGGCCCACAGTGGGGATCGGCTGTGCAGCAGGTGCGAGGCTGGAGTCACAGTCTGCGGTCACCAGCTGCAGGGCTTTTACGAACGTGTCCTCCCCTGTAATATGGGGACAGCCCCAGGACCTGCCACCCAGGCCAGTGCTGAGGGAAACAGGGCAAGACATCACCCAGCACCGTTGTTGTTAGAAGGCTCCCAGGGGGACGTTGGAAACTTGACCCCGCCAGGCCCCGGCCCTCCTCCACAGCTTGAAGACGGGGAGCTGGTTTCCTGGACCCACATCTGTTTCAAACTTGACTTTCATGACAACTAGCTTGGTCCCGTGGACCGTCTGTCCCTGAGCGGGGCTGCGTGGTGGGAGCCACTCAGTGGCTCTGTGGGTGACTCCCCCTTTCCCGCCCTCCATCCCCCACAGCCCCGCGATCATCTGCACCCTGGGGTCCTACTCACGGCCATCAAGGCCACTGCAGCCAGAGGGGGTGGGGAGGGGGTGCTGCTCTTGCAAACATCTGTTCTCTTGCTTCCAAAGAGGTGGATGAGTTTGGGCTGCATTTTGTGCTTAAGAGTGTTACGTGTCCCTTGTGAGGCTCACTGGGCCGGTGTGCTGGCTCACAAAAGGAGTGTCAACAGGCATTTCTGGAAAAGGCATGTCTTCTAGCATTGCTCTGCCGGGAGCGGCGCTGAGGGTAGAAACTATTCGAGGTCGCAGAGGATGCACAGTATGGCGGCTCAGCAAGACTACAAGCCAAACCAGGCCTCAGCCTGGAAAAGGGCAACCATGATGCAGCTTTTCCTTCAAAGCAAAAATTCCCAGAGGAAGTGGAAAGTAACACCCAAGACACATGAGGTGTTTGATGTCTTTTTAGCCAATTGTTTCCAATTGAAAGGAACATTTTAAAAGGTCTTTGATCTAGGGACAGGAGCAGATTACTGCTTGCCAGAGACTGGTGGGGGAGGGGGGGTGGGGGGGGTGACTTCTTAATGAGGTTGCGAAAACGGTCCTGAACAGGGAGCACCAGAGCGTCCAGTTGCTGGCTATAAAGCACCGTGAAAGATGTTAGGCTACTGATTGTCCACTTTAAAATGGTTAATTTCCTGTTGCATAAATTTGGCCTTAATTTTAAAAACAAAAAGGCAAAACCCAAGTTCTTTGAAACTTGTCCAAGGCGTGACGGGGGCTCAGCATCGGAGATGAAGTCAGCAAATACTTGCTGGGTATCCACAAGGTAGAAGGCTGTGCTGCTGAGGCTCCTGGGTGGCCAGGCCCCGCTGCCCCTCCGGCCTGCCACCCCAGGGGTGGCTGTCCCGCCTGGCTGCCTGTGGCATTCCCTTCTCCCGCCTGCCCTGGTCCTGGAAGCCGGCCTCCCTGACCTGTCTCCCTCCTGTGGCAACCCCCTTCAGGGAGGCTCCCCCAAAGCCCAGAGCTGCCCCGGCCCCCTGAGATCAGAGACCCTCCGGCCCATCCCTGGCTCTTAGCAAGGTCCAGATTCTTCAGTGGGCACTGGGGGCCTGCAGGTTCACACCCTCCCCCACTGTCTGCACCCTGCCCACCCTCTACTCACGCCCATCGGACCCACCCCCTCCCCAGGGCCTCCGCGTCGTTCACCCCTTTTCTTTTCCCCACTTGGTGGAGAAAGTCTGTCCTTTGCATCCCTGTGGCTGCCCTTGTGTGCACCCACCGCCCAGGACCACCCCCACGCCTAGCCTTGCCTGTGGGACTAGCCGTGCTTACGTCCGACACCCAGAGGCCACAGGGCACTGCTTGCCAGACCGACCCCTCAGTGTCGCACCTGACCCTGCCTAGCAGCCTTGGGGCCACAGGAAAGGACGCTGGAGGCGAATGATGGGGACCAGCGTGAGCTGCACCCACCTCCATCTGCTCGTGAATCCAGTCCAGGAAGGAGGTGATGCGCGTGTAGACCCCGGGCTTGTTCACGTCGGCACAGCCGATGCCAAAGCTCGTTGCGCCCACCAACTTCCACACTCTCCTTTCCTGACACACCAGCGGCCCTCCGCTGTCTCCCTGGTTGGTGAGGAAATAGCACTGTAGGGGGTGTCCCTGGTCTCAGCACCAGGATCCCCCCCCTTCTCATCACAAAACTCAGGGCAAGGCTGCCTCCACGCTCACGCGCCCAGCCTCCGAGAACTGATGCTGGCACTCCCAACAGTGGGGTCCTTGGCCCCCCAGGGACGGTCTCCCCCAGCTGTCTCCCTGCCAGATTCTAGAGGCACTGAACCCATGAAGGTGGAGGCGGCTGCACACAGCCCGCGGAGCGCTCTAGAGGGAGGGTCTGCCCGGCCAGGGCTGGACCCCCACAGTGTTGGAGTCGCACTCACTGTGGCTCTGGAGGCCAGATGCACCAGTGCCCACCCGCCTGCAGCCCCTGCAAACTCTGAGAACCAGGGCTGGGGCGGGGGGCACCCTGCAGACTCCTCCCGCCGCCAGCACCCAGGCGGAATGGGAGCGCCGGGTAAACTCGGCTGGCGGCCAGGCAAGGGAGTGCTATCTTGAGCAAACATCTTCCCCACACCCTGTAAATTTGCTTTTCAGTCAGTCCCAGGGCAATGCCTGCAGTGGCCTGTCCCACAGGCTGGGTCACCGTCCAGAGCCTCCCCTGCCGCGGTGGCCCCCAGAGGCCACCAAGGGCCCCTACCTGACAGCTGTCCACTCCGCCCTTCAAGTAGCCGGCGCAGAGCATGGAGGGAGAGATGATGCCGCCGTACACATCGCGGTGGTTGCAGATCTTGTTGGAGATTAAAGGCACAGCTGCGTGGCTGAGGACCGGGGAGCCATCACCTGTGTCAGAGGGAAGGCAGTACATGCCTGAGGGGCCCTGCTGGGAATTCAGGGCATGCACTGGGGCAGGGGTGGGGGCCACGCCACCACACTCCCGTGGCAGAGAAGGCCACTCCTGGAGGTGGCCGGCGCGTGGTCTGTGGCGAGCTCCCTGATGAGCGGGCCGGGCAGCCCATTGCTTCCCATCAGGGCCACGCACTCCCCTGAAGTGGCCAAAGCAGGAGGAGGTTGGGCAGCAGTAACCAGCATGGACCTCCCCAGGGTCCATCCTGGGCCAAGCGCTTGACCCACACCGGCCCGTTCGGGCCTCAGAACAATCCAGGTTACAAAAGGGAAACTGAGGCCCGTGCCCGTGAAGTTTGCAGGCAGAACATTCGTGTGGTCAGCAGAAATGTGTCCTCCCAAAGGTGTCCACTTCCCAATCCGGGAACCTTTGTCTGTGTCACTTTCCCCGGCAGAAGGGCCCCGAGATGGGGACACGGGCCTGGGCTACCTGGGTGGGCTCTAAATGGAACCGCAAGCATCAGAGGTGAAGATATGATATGGGGGGGGAGCCAGGGGGGGCGGGGGACACTGCCTGGCCCACTGTGAGGACGGAGGCGGGGCCACGAACCAGCAGGCAGTCGCCAGAAACCTAGAAAAGGCCAGGAAACAGACTCTCCTTCGGAGCCTCCAGGAGGGACCAGCCCTTCCAACACATGGATTCCAGCCCGTGGAGATGGATGACTCCTGACCTCCGGAACCGAAGATAATACCTTCCTGGGGTTGAAACCAATGAGTCTGGTCTTGCTGCAACAGCAACAGGAACTGATACATCTGCCGTTGGGTCAGCCCCACCATTGACCCAAAGGGATCCACACCTCTAACTTAACCTGTTTGTAAACCGGGTATCTTTATGTTTTATAGGCTGAAAGCAGGGCACGGCCCCATTCCCGTGTCTCTAGCACATATCAGCAGGTGGGGTGCGGGTCTACACTCCTCGAGGCCACATTCGAAGAGTTCTCTGAGTGTGAGCTGCATCCTGTTTTCTGCACGGGCTTCTCCAATCCACCCATACCCCACTTGCCTGGGGCCCACTGGCCAGAGGTTGGCTGAGAGTGGTATCTCTCCCTACTCGTCCCACAGGATCTGGCAAAATAATGAACTAATGTTCTGACGCCACAAGTCCTGGAGAAACAATGTGACTAGGGCTGTGGGGGGAGTGTGGACATGGAAACCCCGACCTCCCACCACCTGGTCGTGTGAGCCCAGGCCAGGCACTCAGCTCCCCTCAGCCCCAGGCTCCTCGCCCTCAAGATGGCCATGAAGATAATTCCCCACTGAGGGGCTGCTGTGAGGCGCAGATGGCCTGGAGACATCCGGCTCAGCACCTGGTACGTGGTGAAACGGAGCTCAACGTGTCTGTGGAGGAAGCTTCCCATATAGGCAAGAGAACGTGGCAAGCCGCGGGGATGAGACCCTGCCCGGGGGAAGAGAACAAACCCTGTAGATCTGGGTAAGCCCCATGTGCCTTGGACGTTTGGGGCGGGAGGGGGGTTAGGCTCAACTAATAAGCCTCAGGAGGAAAATTCTGAACTTCCTGTATTGGGGTGAATTGCACCCCCCAAAATCATGTTCACCTGCAACCTTACAATGTGCCCTTATTTGGAGTAGGGTCTTTGCTGATGTAATTAAGGTAAGAATCTCAAGATGAGATCATCCTGGATTTAGGATGGCCTTTAAGTCCAAAGACCGGTGTCCTTATAAGAGAAAGGGGAGCGAGATTTGAGACTCGGGGCAGGGGGGGCACAAGAAGATGAGGCAGAGACTGGAGTGATGTGTCTACAAGCCAAGGGATGCCCAGGATGGCTGGAGCCACCAGAAGCTGGAGGAGAGGCCAAGGTAAGTTCTTCACCCTCAGAGCCTCCAGAAGGAACCGGCCCTGTGACACTTTGATCTCAGACTTCTGGTCTCCAGAGCTGGGAGAGAATGAGTCTCTGCTGGTTAAGCCTCTCCGTTTATGGAGCTTTGTTACAACAGTCCCCCTCCCCCCACCCCCGCCAAGGAACTCTTACATTTTCTACCCGAAGGAAAGGAATCGGTGGAAAACCTATGAGTGATGAGCACAGGTGTGCCCCACCCCGATGGAAGGATGGGCTGGGTTCCACTGGCATGCGCTGTTCTCATTAAGATGACTATTACCGTTACGATTATAGCAGTAAGTTTCCATACATCTGCTTCCTCTAATGAAAGAGCACATCTTCCAAAGCACGCAAGATGAAAATTCATCACCAGGTACAGATGTCTGCCTCCTGAATAACCCTTGGGAAGGGTTCTCTATGGGCTCCTTATGTACTCTGCTAGCATGGTGGCGAGGATGGGGGGGGAAACCGCCTGATGATTTGGTGAACATCTCCCCAACAAGGAGTGTCCCTAGTCCTCCTTTTTCATTTATTTCTCCCTGACAAAGTCTGCAGTTTCCCCAAGATAAGCGGAACCATGACTCTGACCCACAACCGCTCTGCCGAGAGCGTGTGTCCAGCAGCTGACCCGTACCCCCTGCCTGGGACACGGGGGCCTCCCACGGGGATGCCACGCTGTGACACGGGGGGGCAGCGTGTCATGGTGGGCGTCCACGCTGGGCCTCGTGGCTCTGGGCTCCCTGGGCTCAGAATCTCGATTTCAGGTGACTGACCTCCATCCTCTGTGGCCCCCCATCCTGACGTCCAGCACATTTTTCCATCAGGAAAGTTTTCTTCGGAGTTGGGCAGGCAGACGGGCTGGATCATCTCTGTTGCAAGGGGAGACAGCAACCTCGAACTCAGTTGAAGCACTAGTCCAAGAAAACAATGACTCTCCCCAGTGTCCACTCTCCCAAAGAAAGGTCAAGCCTTTGGTTGGTCTAAAAGCTGCCAGCTCAGCACAGGGATCCTCCCCCTCCAGAGCCTAACCTGTGGCACTGTGAGTGGGTCTGGACCAGGGGTGGCATATTTTCTGTGAAGGGCCAATTAGTAAATACACAAGGTTCTGTGGGGGGCCGCGTGGCCTGCCCCCGTGGCCTGAAAGCAGCCAGCCACAGGCAGTGGTACACAAACGGATCTGGTCGTGTCCCACCAGAACTTTATTCACAAAAACAGGCAACAGGTCCGATTGGGTCCTGGGGCCCTAACCTGCCCACTCCTGGTCTGGACCATGGGCACACTGCCTTATGAAACATCCCTCCATGGCTACTCTGGTCCCTCCTGGCACACCTGGAGGCAAGACACTTGCCTGTCCCCGTGGGCTGTGTCACATACACCCTCCAGCAGAGACAGTGTCACGGCTGCCATGAGGCTGTCTCGTGAAGACACTCTGAGATGCGCTAAGCCTTTCCGCATGGGACGGTAACGGAAAGGCAGAGAAGTGGTAAGAGCATTCGCTAATTTTTATCAAAGAGCAGATGTTGGCACCTCATTTTTTATAACCAAGTATCATTAACGATAAACGAACGCCACCATTACAATTTCTCTTTGCTTCTCCGGAAATGTTAGTTTCAGAGCATTACACATAGAACACGAGATGTGCGGTGTGATGAACACACTGGTCCCAGGCCACGGTTCCGTGGCATCAGGGGCCTTGTTCGATGTTCCTCTGGGGACCCGTGCGGCTATATGCCGGGGAAGGCAAAGGGGGCTTTAATTTATTTAAGAGTAGGTTCGTAATCCTTTGTCTGCATCTGCAAAATGTTTGGAAGCTCTATCCTGTGTGTTCTGGTATTCTTGAAACTTTCAGAGGTTAGGACTAGGTATTTCCCAGGGAGACACTTGGCCTGCCAGATGCAGCAGCTAGCGGGGAGAGACTGTTTCTGAGTAGTTCAGGGAGCTGAAGATGCCCAGTAAAGACGTGGCCACGGGGACGATCCCCAGCTGACTGACCTGTGAAGTGGCCCTCTTTATAAGCCATGACCAAGACACCGGGCAGGTGCACCTCACCTCAAGAAGCTCTGGGAAGAGCTCTTTAACCCCACAGGGCCAGCAACCCCCTTCCACCACCTCGAGGCACCTGTGGCCTGGCCTGGGGGAAGTCCCTTTCATCTCCAGCCGGCAACAACGGGAAGAAAATGGCACCCGTGGGAACCCCAGTGGCACCAGACGAACCAAGTTGACCAAAGTAGAACCACAGGGTCTCTAAAATCAAACATCATCAGAGGCACAGCCCACAAAAGTAGGCCAGTCACACACAGCGAACAGGGTGACCACCTGCAGAAGTTGAAGAGGTATATGGACCCGGCGTCACCTAATGTGACAGCCCGATGTCCAGAATGCTGTCGAAAATTACTCGTTATACCAAGAACCAGGAAAATCACAACTTTAATGAGAAAAGATAATCAACCATGGCCAGCAGGGAAATGAGTCAACTCCTGGAATTGTCTAGCCAAGGATTGCAAAGCAGCGTCATAAAAAAGGCATCAAGGGGTGATTACAAATTCTCTTGAAAGAACTGAAAGCAACAGAGCAGCAGGGAACCCAGACCTACCGCTGAAGGTGAGCGGCCCGGCCAGCTTCATGAGGGCGATGTCGTTGCCCAGCCTCTTGGGTTTGTACTTGCTGTGGTAGATGATTTTTTCCACCAGATGGGAAGGGGCTGGACTGTCCAAAAGGGAAACCAGCCCCACCTGGATTGTCCAGGACTTGGGGAGGTACAGGCTGAAATGAGAAGGCGGAGAGTTGAAGCAGGAGCACCCCGTGCATTCCCCGGGCAGGCCTCGATGCCTTCGCCTCCAGACTTCTCAGCATCTGAGGGGTCTGTCGGGGCCCATTCTCCATCAGACAGCAGCCAAAACAAAAACAAAAATGGAGAATTGACCTCTGGGGTTTGGAAGTCCTCCTGTGGTTTTTTTTTTTTCGCCCGTGCTCACCTCCCCCGAGACCCTGCCTGGGAGGCCGGTGCCCACCCGGCCGGGGCCACCTCTCAGTCTCTTGGCCACAGCATGCTCCCCTGTAAGTTTCTAGAGGGAGGTCGGCCGTTTCCCTCCTGCAAGGAAGCTTCTGCCCAAAGCTTTCTACCTTCTCCGTAAGAGAGGCAGGTCTGAAATCCTTAGAATGAGCTCAGCGTCACCAGTCACAGCCAGCAGGGACAGTGATGGGTCCACTTCACTGGACATTACTTTGTGACCATCCGGTCGGTTTGCCCGCTTTCTGGGCCTGCTGCTGACCACTGGAATCTTCCCCATCCTAACACGGCCCCGTCTAGATGGGGTCTGCGGGCGACAAGCACTCACTCATAGACGCAGTGTGCGGCAGTGACAATCCACACGGGGGTAATGACAGAGCCCCCGCACAGGTGATAGCCCTGGAACTGAAGGCTGGCCTGCCACGGCCACTGCATGAGCGAGGACACGTTTCCACCCACGATGCGTGAGCTGTAGCCCATTCTCAGACCGCAGACTGCAGAGAGAGAACAAGGGCTGGGGGTCGATCCCACAGACCTTTCTGGGGAACCTGCTGTCACACCCACAGACCATCCCCCCTGACAGCCTGCTGTCCTTGCAGAGCTCACAGCCCAGAAAGAGAGCCGGAGGGGGCGGGGGTGGGAGCAGACGTAGGGCGCAGTGGGAAGGTCTGGTGCTGGCAGCGCCCCTCCCCACGACGCCTATGACCCCAGTATGACCACCACTCACCAGGAGCACGGGAACCTTCTGCAGCCCTCTCCTCAGTCATGCAGGGCTACGGTGCACCTGCCTGACTTCTCCAGACCCCACCCCTGCAGTGTGAACCCTCCCTCTGCCAGGGGCGCCTGCCATGGGGCAGGGAGCCTGGGGCACTGACCAGCCTGGGCACACTTTTCCTTGAGGTGGGAAGGGGGAGTGGGAAGGAGAAAGTGACAGTGAGTCAGGCTGCTGGAGCCACTGCCGAGTGACAGGGCGTCACGGACCACGGTCCTGTCTGCGGCAGAGAAGTTGCTCCAGGCTGCCTCCCCACCCCCCGCCCCCCAGCCCGCTAACGGATGAGACAGACTGACGCTGCTCTCCTCCTCCATCAGGTGGGGTCTGCGGGGTTCCCACCTGGCACCTAGGACGGGGGGACCCCGAGCAGTCTGAGGAGGCGAGGGAGACCGGAGTCTGTGAGCGCGCGCGTGTTTCCATTTCTCTCTGCCACGCGAAATCTCTTACCTGCACACTTCAAGGTAACCACACGACCCGAGGCACACCCCTCCCTAAGGAGCAAAAGAGGAGGTTTACGGTCAGGGAAATGAGCACTTTTTTTCAACTTAATCTTGGGATAAAAGAAAAATGAACTCTATTTCCCTGCTGTTTAATACAGATTGCAATTTTTGTCCATATCAAAAAAAAAAAAAAAACCACACGCGTGTGAGGTCACCCATTCCGAAACATTTGGCTACAGTGAAGTATTGTGCATGTGGCAGGTGGCTGAGTGCCTCTGAGCTTTGTAGAGCCATGTGGCAGGTGGCCGAGTGCCTCTGAGCTTTGTAGAGCCATGTGGCAGGTGGCCGAGTGCCTCTGAGCTTTGTAGAGCCATGTGGCAGGTGGCCGAGTGCCTCTGAGCTTTGTAGAGCCATGTGGCAGGTGGCCGAGTGCCTCTGAGCTTTGTAGAGCCAGTTATGGGGGAGGCAGGAGGAGGGCTGTGGCATGAACATCACCGGCGTCGTTTGCAGGTCAGCTTTAGCCCAGGCTTCTTCGCTGGCCCCTGGAGGACACAGAGGGCCCTTCGGACAGCATGGCAGGTGTCCTTGCAGCCTGGATCACGCTCCTCCCCAGAGCAGAGCTGTGATTGCCCCAGAAAGGACCCGTGCTCGCCCTTGCACGGGGGGGGGGGGGCAGGGAATGTGCTTTTCTTAGAATCCACCTGTGTCCCTTTGTGACTTTCCCTGCCTTTAGAGCCCCAGGCCGCTCACGCAATCAAGCACGAAAAAGGAGGGGGGGTCACTAGACGGAGGTTTTAGGACTTAAGAGATGAGCTGTCCCCACAAAGTCTGGGGTGACTATCAATTATGTGATGGACAGGCTGACAAGCTGTTGTTTCCCAGAGCAGAGAACACGCTCCTGGGATTTGGCCCAAAGTGCCAGGAGGAGCACATGGGGATGCCTGACTGCAGAGGCAGGGGACACACTAGGCTGTGGGCACCATCATTTACGGGCACCTCCTTTTACTTTTCTCACGATTTGCTGGGGGAAACATGGAATAGGAATTGTAAATGTTAAAGTACTCTGTAGACAGAGGCTACGTGTCTTTCTTAATCTCGTTCTTTCCAGTTTCCTTGTCCCTCTGCCCTTTTCCGCACACACCCCTGGGGCCCACAATGAGAACAGCACGACCCATGCAGCACTGCTTACCACCCTCTTCCCCCTCTCTGTCGGGCCATGTTCGCCTGTTCTGGGCTGCGTTCTTGCACCCCAGCCGGTGCTCCCTCCACCCAGTCTAAGTGAGGCGGCCAAGCCCCCACCTTGCATTTGGAGACACACTCTCAAGTCGCTTGGGTCCTCGTGGGGCCGTGCACAGCTCAACAGAGCCAGCAGGTGACGCAGTGCGGACAGCGGCACCGCCTGGCCGCTCACCTCACATACACGGAGTGGTGCAGAGCGCTCACTTTGTCATCGGGCAAGAGGTGATTGATGGACGCAAAGTCCCCCTGGAGCTGCTCCTCGAGCAAGTCCACCCTGAGGGTGTCTGAACTCACGTAGCTGCAAGTACATTGGAAACGCAGACCTGAAGTGTGAATTCACTCTGGGCTTCAAACCAACCAGTGTTCGTGTCAGAATAACTACACGTATCGTACTGGGGGGCTGTCATTCCCTCCCCCAACCATCAACAGCTTCCTCCGCTGGCTTAGGAAGGCATTCTAGATCTTGCATTGTCTGGGACCATGGACCCATCTGGCCCCCACCCCACGGCCCCTCCACCCATGGCAGGCTCTGGGCATGCGCCAGGGAGCCCACTTCCTGATGTAGCTGAGTAGCCCCCCTTGACGCATCTGGCTGAACTGACCTTTGCTTGGCCTGAAGCAAGCCCCAGAGAGAGCAGAACACGGAACTAGGCAGAGTATTTTCAGGCGGGGCCAGAGTGGGGATGCTGGGAATCCAAGAGGAATAGGTGAGGGAGAATGAAAAAGCCAGAGCTGGGGCGGGTGCCCATCGGGGAGAGATGGACACCGAAGGAAAAGGCTCAGGGCCCCTCGGCAAGTGTGTAAAGTGTCAGGAAACGGGTCTTCTGGAGAACAACAATAAAGAAGACGTGATCTTTAAAAAAAAAATCAAGTGTTTAAGGAGTTATGAGATGAGGGGTAGTAAATGAAAGGGCATCCTCCCCTTTTCTCATGGAATGAACAAAACATGAGGCAGCTGGCTCGCTTCACTCCCTAACACACCCGTTTATCACACAGGATTGCATGTGGTTACGGAAATGCCATGGCGGGGGACAGGGGGGGACTAGATGTAGAATACAAAGTGCAGTCGAGTTTGAGTTTGGAGAGCAATGACCCTCGCAGCCCTCCCGGGACGGCTCAACCGCCGATAGGGCAGGCACCAGGTGACAAGCTGATGAGCCGGAGAGCTGTGAGATGCACGGCGGCCCCGAGGGCCACCCCGGGATCCCCATAAATGGCCCAGCCTCCAGGTGGTCGTAACCACCCCAGCCACCAGCTCCCCCGGGGCGTTCTTGTGTTCCAGGCTCAGTCCGACGCGAACCTCGCACCGCCCTTCAAAGCAGGTGCTACTACTGTCCCCGTTTTGGAGGCTGAGTCTGGGAACTGGGCTGAGGACACAGGGATTCGAACCCAGGCAACCCGGCTTGATAGTATCCCCTTTTGCTGTCATCCAGATAGCTGACATGGGATACCGCCGAGCAGAGAAGATCAAAGAAGGGCTTTAAGGAGAGAAGTGGGAAGAAAAAGCAAAAAGGCTACAGAAGTAAATCTTGGACTTGAAGCACTGGTACAGAAGGGAAGAACGGGTTCCTAGGGAAGGAAGGCGGCCGTGCTGGGGGGCGGTCTGGGAAAACCACGTCGGCTGGACTCCCCCTGAGGGCACACGCCAAGCTAAGAGGGACCATGTCAGCGTGGCTGGGCGCACAGGGATCCGGGCCCTTCTGCACCGTAGACGGGGGCCTGGGCGTCCAGAGGAAGGGATGGCACTCCAGGAGGGAGAGGGAGGGGAGCCAGGAAGAGTAGGGGCGCCCCCAGTGAGTCCAAGAAAGGGCCTCCATAGGGAACAGAAGTGCCCGGGGAAGCTTTCAGCTGTTTGCGGTGGTGGTGGTGGTGGTGGTGGTGGTGGTGTGTGTGTGTGCGCGCGCGTGTGTCTGCATGAGGCATGTGAGTGTGCATGTGTGTGACTTAGTGTTTGTGTAATGTGGTGTGTTTGTGTACATATGAGTAATGTAGTGTGTGATATGTGTGCAGTGTGGTATGTAGTATGTGTATGATGTGGTGTGTTGTGTGTATACTTGTGTCTGATGTGGTATGTGTGTGATGCATGTGTACGATGTGGTATATGATGTAACGTATGTGAATGCTTGTGTGTGTTTATGTGGTGGGTGGCATTCACGGTGTATGTTTGTGTGCGTGTGTGCACGTGTGGTGTGTGTGTGCACATGGTGTATGTGCGTGTGTGGTGTGTCTGTGTTGTGTGTGTGTGGTGTGTGGTGTGTGTACATGGGGTGTGCGTGTGCTGTATGCATGTGGTGTGTGCATGTGGTGCACATGTGGTGTATGTGTGTGTGGTGTGTGCATGTTGTCTGTGCATGTGTATGTGGTGCGTGTACATGTGGTGTGTGTGCACATGTGGTGTGTCTGTGCACGTGGTGTATGTGCATGTGTGGTGTGTCTGTGTGGTGTGCATGTGTGTGGTGTGTGTGGTATGTGTACATGGGGTGTGTGGGTGCTGTGTGCCCGTGTGTGTGCATGTGGTGCGTGTATGTGTGGTGTGTGTGTATGTGGTGTGGTGTGCATGTGGTGTGTGTGCGTGTGCACGTGCGTGGTGTGCGTTTGTGTGGTGTGCGTGTTTGCAGTGTGGTGTGTGCATGTGTGTGTGCATGTGGTGTGGTGTGCGTGTGCATGTGTGTGTGGTGTGCGTGTGTGGTGTGCGTGTGCATGTATGGCGTGTGCACGTGTGGCGTGTGCATGTGTGTCCGCACGTGTGTGTGCATGTGTGGCATGTGCATGTGTGTGGCATGTGCGTGTTGTCTGTGCATGTGCGTGTGGTGTGTGTGCGCATGGGGTGTGAGCCCCCTCCTCCCTGTCTGCGAGGGGTGAAGTCTACATAATCCTGGGAGGCATCTGTGTGGGTGGTTTGGCTGTTGTCACAGGGCTGAACTGCCGCTGATTCCTGAATCCAGGTTGTCACAGGTGAGAAGGAGGTGGTCTCAGGGACACAGGCTGGGGGACATTGGGGTGTCACGGGCACTGAAGAAAGGAGCTGAGAGGATGATGCACCAGATCTAAAAATTGAGGCTCCCTGGATTCCAAGCAGTTTCCGGCTTTAATGCCCAAGTCGGGGAACTGGGCCGAGGACATGGGGATTCAGGTGCAAACACCCAGGAGCCTGGGAACTCAGAGAGTCTACCCGCTTTGAACCCCGGGGGCCAGGAGCAAAGGGGGTTGGGGTGCCGTGGTGGGAGGCCACAGAGGACAGCAGGGCCGGGGGTCAGAGGAGGGGCCGGGAGAGAGGAGGAGAGAAATGTGTCCCCTCGGCACAAAACGTCACGTAGACAAAACCAAACGCTGGAAAGTGAAGACCCCACTCCCAGCGCTATCCCTCCTACGTGTTGCCAAACCACTGTTTGAAGTGATTGTGTTTTCCCTAAATGGCTGGCTTTTCAAACTTGGGTCTTTGGGGCTCCTGGGAAGTGTGCGCACACATCCGTGGGGCCACCGGCACCCGGCGCATGGGGGCCACGTAGCCACCCTCTGGCTATGGCCTGAGCAGCTGGCGGCTCAGAAGTTCTCTATTTCCTGTGTGCATCCGGGGTCCTGTCCGGACCATGAGACACCCCCAAACGTGCCCCTTCCCGTGTGCCTGATCAAGCCACTTAGCAGGCGGGGGTTTGGTGTGCCCACCTGGGGCGCGAGGATGACATCAAGGTTGCCGTGGGGATGCGGCATGACGGTGAGCAGCCGCACCCCGTAAATGCCCCGCTAAGAGGTGGCTCTCTCTCTCCCCATTGTCACCACGATCAAATGCTTTACCATCAGCAGGAAATGTTCTTTACGTTACCTTGGAAAGCCCAGCTGGGCACAGGCGACGTTAGCATGGAGGCCTCTCCAATCGTCAGAGCACATGGTTCTCCACGCCGCGGCTGTGAACACCTGGAGCACTGCGTTCTGGCCGCTCACGCGGACTGCCCGGTGCACAGGACGGTCAGGGTGTGAGCGGCCCGCCGAGGCTGAGCCCGCGGGCAGAGATCGCTCCGCAGCCGGCTCAGCTCCCTGCTCTGCTGAATCTGTCCTGCCCCTCACCCGCAGCACCCCCACCCTGCAGAGCAGGGGCCGTTCTTACCGCCTGGACCCCCTGAGGTGGTATGTGTGTTCCCCCCCAGCCGAAATTGGACCCCACGTAACAGTCCTCCCCCGCCCCGTGCTCCCAGCTCAGTCTCCCCTGGGGACGCGTGGCAGGTGGGTCACAGGTAAGGACGTGCGTTGAGAGCGGCATGGGTCTGGGCCCACTGCACGGATGGGCAAGGTCAGGGTCGGGCTGTCCTCCACCGTGAGGAGCCTGGCCTTACCACACCGGTACTCATCCTCCCCGTCTCTGCAGTCTGAGACCCCGTCACATCGAGCCGTCAGGTCGATACACTTAAAAGATGAGCGACACCTGTACTTTCCAGAACAATCGAAGTGGACTGAGGAAAAGGAGGGGACAAGGGCGTCAAGGAAGGGCTGGCTTCTTCAGTGGACAACACTAACAACCATCCACTGGCCACGGGACCTTGAGCTTGGCCATCAATAACGAAACCTGCATTGAAATTGCAGCCTGTTTCCCTCAGCCCAGTTTCTGTTCCAAATTCCAGAGGGTGGGGCTGCGGCACCCCACTTTGTCTCACCGTGGCCTTGAGCCACAGGTCTGGGGCTCAAGGTCAAGAAAGAAAATGCATGGCTGCGGGCCGACTGGCTAAGCCAGCTGAGCAAGGAGTTCCAGAGTGAGGACGACTCGGCCCCCAGTCTACCTCCTATTGTCTCCGACCCTGGGCAAGAAGAGAAGGGACCAGGGACCACACAGCTGAGCAGGTGGGCCAGTCATTTGAAAGAGAAGAAGAGATATTGTTCCCTATCAGAGTCCATCCAAATGACTCACTTTCTCAAAAGCCACATGAACCTTCTTTTTAAAATAGCAGGTAGGCTTGGCCTTGCATGAATGGCCTCCTTGTGTTCTCCCGGCCCCTCACCCCCTCCCACCCGCAGAATCCTATTTCATCAGCTGCCTTTCAGTACTTCTAACTGGGCAGGTTCCTTGGTGACAAAGCCCCGTGCATGGCCAGCAGCCCCTCCTGGGCCCCAGGCTGGCCCTACATTCATGCAGGCAAAGAAAACTCAAAGTCAGCAAGCCCAAAAGACGTTTGCCTCCAGTGATTAAGGCTGGGTGGCAGCACCCCGCCGGTGTGAGCGGGGAGCTCATCAAAGTTTAAATGCCTGGACAGGCATTCGAGAGCCCACTAAATAATGAATCGTACTCACCGCCCAGACCGATGGCCAGTGCTAATATCAAGGCAATGATCCCAACGACAATGATGGGAAAGAACTTCAGTGGGAGCAGGGACAGCAACTGTGCCGCAACCGCATCTGCGTCTGGAAACCGAGAAGGTGGGGGAAGAGCAAAGAGCCACAGAGCAGCGGATTTGAATAAAATAAAACTCAAAATTGAGCTACCCATCCTCTCTCCCCTCAAAGCAGAGAATGTTTTGGCCCAAAGAAAGTCGCCGTAGTGAGACCAAAGGCCACCCCTCCGGGGACACGTGCTCCAGAGGCTCAGCCCCATGCGCTCCACCCCTGACCCACTTGTGTCCACGCCGGGTTAGGGGCTGGTGCTACTGACCGAACTGTGTCCCGCCCCACCCCTCAGTATGTTGAAGCTTGACCCCAGAATATCATCTTATTTGGAAATGGAGTTTTTACAGAGGCCATCAAATTAGAACAAAGCCATCGGTGGGTCTAATCTCATCGGACTGGTGTCCTTTAAAAAGGGGACAGTTGAAGCCAGACACAGACATGCATAGAAGGGAATGGTGTGAAGAGACACAGGACACCATGGGAAAATGGGGGTGATGAACCTACAGGCCAAGGAACCCCAAAGATCATCAGCAAACACCAGAAGCTGGGGAGAGGCGAGGAAGGGTTTCCCGCAGGCTTTAGCGAGAACACAGCCCTGCCGGCCCCTGGGCTTCAGTCTTCTGGTCTCCAGAACCATGAGACAATGGACCTGTGTTGTTCTAAGCCACTTAGTCTGTCGTCCTTTGTCTCCGCCGCCCTAGGAAACTGGTAGAGGAGGGAAGCGGAGCCCAGAAACGTTTCCCCAGAAACGCTTCCCCACAGAGGGCGGTGACATGTAAAACCCAAACAGGGTACTCTGAGGAGAGGGAGGGCTGGGGCCCCTGAGGGAGTCACCAGATGATGTAGCAGCCCATTCTCCGTGAGTCTGGTGCATGGTGACACCAACAGCCTCGTCCCAGACTGTCTCCCTGAGGATGCTGGCAGAGCAAGCAGCCTTAGAAGATAGAGATGATGTCTCTCTCTAGAGCAAGGAGCAGGTTTACTTATTGTCTGGCTTAACAAATACAATGTCTTCCTTTGGGACAAAGTGTGTGCAGGTCTGCTTGCACTCCATTATAAAAGATTTGAGTTGCCTTGGTTCTGGGTTCCTTCGTGTGATGCAGACCCCCTGGGCCTGCAGAGTATCCCTGGGCTGTTCCGCACCACCTCCGTGGGGCTTGGCGGGCATGGGTAACTGACCCGAACAGGATGCATGTGCTGCTTGTTCCACGAGTAACAACGTCCTCCGTGTCTGACCCGGGAGTCTCCTGTCTCCTGCCAACATCCAGCAAACTGGGCAGGCTGATTTGTTCGGTTGCACGTAGGGTAAACCCCGGACCTGACCCAGTTCTTGCCGAAAGAACCAGACAGATTGGATGAGAAAGAGGATGCCCTATATAAGCGTCACAATGCCCCAAAGTACAAGCATCTCTGGGCAACCAGGAGAATTTCCATCAGCACATTTACTCCAAGGAGAACAGGCCCCTTCATGCAAGCTGTCTCATCAATCCTGAAAATACACCTATGCCAGAGTTGTCCCCACAGGGGACAACTTCCCTGTCCCCAGGGAAGGTGGGAGTGTAGGAAGGGCAGACAGCCTTCTTCCCAGCACACGGTTACTCAGGACACGATGTCCCTCCCTCTCACACCCTAGGCTTAGAGATGTTGAGCTGAGAGGGCTCCCACAGAAAGCCTCCCGAAATCTCCCCCGGCCTGTCTTTGGAAACCCACAGCTTCACCCTCTGGCAATAAAGGGTGTGCTTATAAAATGGCCAATATCATTCAGGGCTCCTTAAAGAAGAAAGAATTTGAAGACAAAAATGGGGGGGGGGGAGGTAGGAGAGAAGGAGAAGAAGAGTAAGAGAAGGAACGAGGAAGAGGGAAAAGGGAGAAGTTAGGGAGACTAAGGAAAGGCACGCAGTCCGTGGCCTGAAGGATGTAGAACGAGGAGGGGGAGGCAGAGGGCAAGCTCTTTGTCTTGGCCACATTGAGCAGGCAATTTGCTCTGCAGCTGTGTTCTCAGAGCCTAGACCAACACCCGGTGTGCAGCAGTCCTTGATAAATAGAGCTGACCCTTGAACAACGCAGGTTTGAACCGTGCGGGTCCACTTACACGCGGATTTTTTATAATACCGTACCTCGAATGTATTTTCTCTTCCTTAAGATTTTCCTGATAACACGTTCTTTCCTCTAGCTGACTTTATGGTACGAACACGCTGTATAATACGTGTAACACACAAGATACTTGTTAAGTGAGTGTTTACGTGATCAGGAAGGCTTCTGGTCAATAGTAGGCTATTAGTTGTTAAGTTTTGGGGGAGCCAAGAGTTATAAGTAGATTTTTGGCTAGGTGGGGAGTCAGCAAACTACTCCCACCCCTGTGTTGTTCAAGGGTCAACTGTATCAGTCAATGGAATGGATGCATGACATCATGATAATGGAGGTTGTTTTATCTCAGCATGGGAGACCAGTTCCTTCCAGGGCAACCAATTAGTGGTCTTGAGTTTACAGAGCAGACTCTTCTTTCCAGCCTTTCCCACCCCCAGAAGCCTGCACCAAATTAATAACTCCCCCTTACCGAGAGCCCACACTCCACTTACACTTTAAAAATCAGCAGGAACCCCAAGAATGACCTCTTATCATTTCCAGTTGCTCTGTGTCTAAGAGTTAGATTTAGGAAATTCATCCTAATTACAGATTCCAAGATTGCTGCTCAATTAGAACCTCTGTCTCGTTCACATTTGCCCCTTTACAGCTCAGCTGCCATGGTGCCCTGTGGGCGCTACCATGGCCCCACACCCCCTCCTTGTTCTGTCTTTGAGAGCATGCCTGGAATAAAAAGCAAAATGCCTAGCAGCTTCCCAGAAAAGAAATGCAAATGATCAACCAGCACGAAAAAACCTCCAACCTCTCTGGGAATTTGAAAAACTGCAAATCAAATGTAACTACATATCAACCTCACAATATTTATTATGATTGCTGTTGTAGCATCGCCACTGCAGCCCAAAGTGGAAGGAAATGGACCTCCACTTATAGTCAAGAGGAGTATACGTTGTATAAACTTGTTGAGAGTCAAATTGGAAATACGAACCAGAAGGCTTAAAAATGGAATTTTTGACCTAGTAAAACCACTTTCAAGAATTTATCTGAAGATGCCATCATTGATGTACATAAATTTCTACCTATATGGACACTTAGAGAGGTGGCATATGTAATACTGATGCGCGGGAAGCAGCCTGAACGCCCATCAGAAGAAACTGGTGATAGAACACATGTATAGAGTTAGTTCCATGATGGGGAAAGGGAGTTGGCAAACCTCCTCTGTAAAGGACCAGTTAGTAAATATTTTAAACTTTATGAGCCATATAGTCTCTGTTGCAACTGCTCAACTCTACTGTGGCATTAAGGCAGCCATAGACAATAGGTGAATAAATGGATGTGTCTGCGTTCCAATAAAACTTTATTTATAAAACCAAGGAGTGGGCCACATTTGGTCCATGAGCTATAGTTTGCCAACCCCTAAAGAACATTTAATTATTTAATGCCATGGAAAGAAGAACATGATATTGTTTCATTTGGGGGGGAAAAAAAGCTTCAAAATAGAATATGCCACTTCCAAAGGAAAATACAGGTGTGTAGATCAGAAAAAGGCAAGAAATCCAATACTAAAGCACAAATAAGGTTATCTCTGAGTAATGGTAAAATTGTGGGTAATTTTTAAAACTCTTTTTGATTAACTGCGTTTTCTAAATTACTATAATGAACAATGCATTGCTTATTTATTTAAAGCACTACTGAATTCCCACTGCTAGGAATTAATCATGAGGAAATAAGCAAAATTAGCAGAGGTGAATACGTATAGCGTCATTCAAGCTCATCTTATCTGTACTATAAAAATATTAGAAACAATTGTATGACAAATGAGGATTTGAAGAACTATGTAAATTACACATCTACTTGATGGAATGTTGTGATGTTATAAACAAAAGGCATACATAAAAACCAAGCAGCACGTGGGGAAACACCCGTCTATACCTACAGTGTGCTTGAATGCGTACTTATGGGCAAGGACAGAAAGAGAATGAAGGCAAACATAAAAACCAGGTAAATCTTGGGGGTCAGGTGATAGCAGGGTATTTCTTAAATGTATATTTATGTCCATTTTTTTGCGTTGTATTTTTAAATTATGTATCCTTGCCTTTTCTTGGAACCTGTCCTCCCGCCTCCCGTATTCTCTACCACCCCCCAACCTCAATTGTCCAGAGGGTTTAAAAGGAATCATTAGGGCGGCCCCCGCTCCATGCTTTCTGGAACCTCAGCCAGAGCCCCCAGGCAACCCCCGTGCTGGCCCCAGGGGTCAGCATTCCGGCTCACTGTTCCAAGTCCTGCATTTGAGACCTATTTACAAAACCAACTCTCCTTGTTGCTCAGAGCAACTCTTGTCTCCTGCTGTTGGATTTTATTCTAGGCATCAAATACCTTCAGCAATGCCCAGCTTACTCTAAGTTTCCCGGAAGAGCTGATGAACATTGGTTCTCAGGACTTTCTGGGGGGCTCGGAGATCTTCTGGCAGGACCTGACCCCTCATTCCCAGGGGCAAAGGGAGCCTCAATTTCTGAAAACCTCCATCCAGGGAATGCAAGCTTCTGTCTCCAGGAGTTGGCAAGGGGCTGAACAAGAGGATGCCCCTCTCTAATGCCCCCCTCTCCAGGGTTCTATAAACCCAAGGAAGTGCAAGCATCCAGCTTGTGGGTGTGAGAAATCCTGGTGAGGATGTCCCCAGAAATCACACCTGGTTCCACTTACCTGGTGCAACAGGACTTATTTTCAAATCGTCAAGTCCAAAAAGTGATCTGAAGGAGAAGGGGGCTTCCGCGGCAGGTGGGTCAGTCTCCCCCATGGTGACTATTTCAGGACCTCTGAGGTTTGGCTCCACCTCCTTCACCAGGAAGAACAGAAAGCGTTTGCTCCCTTATTTACAGTTGTAGTGTCCAACGCATCTTTGTCATGTTAAATCTTTGAAATCCAACAATCCACATAAAGCACATTCAGTACCCGTTAATCAAAAGTATGTGTCCAGCGAGAACGCGTTTTTTTTTGTTTTTGTTTTTTGTTTTCTGAGCCACAGCAGGTAACAGAGAAACTTCCGGAGTTAACGAAAAACTATGAACTGAATTCTGCTAAAATAATGACTTTCTCACTGTGTATTCCTACCAATCTTAAAATCAGTTGACTAGCAATCTTTAGAGATACGCCCTTTTACGATTTAGAAATTACTGTACCTTTATTTTTCAGAAGATAAATCACTTTCAAAGCACTTTCCTTCTCTTTTTTGTCGTTGTTCTTTGTCCCACGGAAACTCAACCCTTTGCCTACACATGCATAGGACACATATGATAGGACACCTATCATAACCATAAGAAGTTTTTCATACTCACACAATGTCCACGCCCAAAAAATGTAGATGGCACCAGGGAGAGGACAGACACTCACCCACAGTATGTGTAGTTTTCTGTAAACACAGCCCTTCCCTGGCTCTCGCGGGCATGACCTAGTTAAGGATGAAAGTATCCGTGCCCTCTGGGTGCCCAGTCCCCCACACAGCAAAGGGAGGAGCAGCTGGGGACCAGCTATGCACCAGCTTGCACCAGCTACACTGGGGCTCTGTTTCCTCCAAGAGAATTCCACCCATCGCAAAGCCAGAGAGGTCAGAAGCCTCTGGAAATCATTCCTGTAACTCTAAGAGGGGCGGAGTGAGCAAGGAAATGGCGGAATGTTCCCAACTAAATCCCAGCTCACCCTCCCAGGTATCAGTCAGGCATGAGTTCTCTGGGAACCTGCTTCTTCAAAGTAGGTTCCAACAGGCATAGAAACATAGATACTTAAATCACCCATTTTCAATTTCTGTTTACTGGTTGTAATGTTTGAGATTCAACAAGAAACTATTAAGCCTTTTAACACAAACTCTCTCTTCGTGTTGCTTCACATGGTCTTAGGAAAATTGAAGCGAGAGTTATGCACTAAAAATATTTATTTCATTTCCATCTCAAAAGTGGCTCTGAAAAGTATCTTAGAAAACTAGTAAATTCACATCCGGATTTTTGCTTTTGATTCCTGCTGATACTTGCCGCGTACTATCAGCATGTGGCAAATTACGCAGCTTAAATATTTATGATCAGAATAAGAACAAGTGGTAAAATGCTTCCTGAAACCTTGAACCTAGGCATGGAAGTCCCTTCCCAACCAGGCCATCGTCGGTCGGTTTCACAACACTGAGAAACGTTGAGAAATCCTCTCTCAGAAGCATCGTCTCTCCCCCACCCACTTTACTCACCATTTCTGGGGCCGCCATCATTAAAAGCAGAAATATTTTCCTTTTTCATTATAAAAGCCAGCGTGATGGTAAGCAGGCTGCCAACAGGTTCTACCAATCAGGAAATACTTCCACCAAGTCACTCAGCCTTGTCGACTCAATCATCACAGCACACAGCATTATCACGGGCATCTGTGTAACCCGACCTGGATGTGGCTATCAAGTGGCCATTGGTGGTAAGACTGCAGAGACCGGGCAGGGGAAAAATGTGACTTGCCTTTAATTAGTAAGTAAGGTAAGCAAACCTTTTCAGAAACTTCACGTAAGAGTCTTGGGAACATAGACGCTCCTTTTATAAGAGAACAGATAGGTCCTGCCCAGTGCTGAGCAAGCACACCGAGAGGGGCAGGCAAAACGCTCTGGCAGGGGTTTCTATCCCGAGGTGTGACTGACTTACAGCTGCTCTGCAGACAAAAGAGAGGGGACCTGAAGTTGTTCTCACAGTGAGCACTCCATAGAGACACTTCACACTCCATTCTGCAAGGGGCCTCTGCATTCTGAGGGGTTTCTGCACACAATACAGCTTTAAGATGTTTTATCAGGGGAGAACACAGCCCTGCTGCTGTGGGCAGGGAACTGAGCCCCTTTGGAAGTCTAGTGGAGCAGAGCTAGATGCATTCATTTATTCACCAAATATTTATGAGCCATCTGCCATGAGCCAGGCATCTAGACTCAGAGCAGATGGCAGAGAGGACAAAGCATTCATCTGTGGTCTCAGGTGATGACAAATGCGAGGAAGAGATGAGGCTGGGAGAGGCTTAGAGAGTGATCAGGCAGGGTGGCGGAGGAAGACTTCTAGGAAGAAGTGGTATTTCAGTGGAGACCTCATTGATGAGATAAAGAAGATCTTATGAGCTAAGAGGGGAGATTGTTCCAAGCACAGGGCCATCAACTCCAAAGGTCTGGAGAAGATGAGCTGGGGGGTGTTGGAGGAACCCCAAGAAAACCTATATGCTTGGAAATTGGCAGATCATGGAAGGCCTGAGCCATTGGAAGGACTCTGGTTTGGTTTCCATGTGATGAAAAGCCACCAAAGAGCTGAGCAGGGCAAAGTCAGATCTATGCATGCGTACCAAGTGTAGGGACAGAGGTGAATTCACAGAAAGCCAGCAGGAAGCTACTAAAAACCTGGGCCACCATGGCAGTGACTTGGACCAAGATGCTGGTGGGGCAAATGGGGAGCAAAAGCTGGATTTGGGATTTTAAAGATAGAGTTGGCAGGATTTGCCAATGACAACAATAGCTAGAGAGATATATTCAGCCACTTGTGGTTTAACCCAGTTTTGTTTTCCTGCCTTCCAGCACCCGCCCACACACCTCTCAATGTTTTTGGATTTAAGACTGGGGATCCTTCAAGCTCATACACCCCTCCTTTACATCTTTCTTAACTGCTCTCGCTAGTCCTTGAACGAAGCTTTGCCTTCAAAGACAGGGATAGAAAACTTAGAACTTACTTCTTTCTTTGTTTTCACCTGAGTGCTATAGGTGATGCCCCAATGGAGTACGACTCTCAGAGGACAGTCTAGAATGTATCATCGTGGCACTTGACACAGTGATGAGTGTGTGATAGGCTCCAGGTACATGGATGAGCTGATCATAAACTAAGGTGGCGGAACAATACTGAGTAGACATGTAGAAAACCAGAAGCAATCATGAATTCACATATGTCATATTAATTCATTAACATGTTAGCATCTTGGGATGTGTGTCAAATGAGGTCAGTTTGCCTGGATATAGCAGGGAGATGACCCATGATGGTGGCTGAACTTCTACCACCATACAGTAGCCTCTCAGAAAGCTTACCTACAAATTGACTTCATCAATCTCAAAATGAAACTTTAAGGAAATAGAAATCAGCATACCTAGGGCTGGCATTCACCAAGGTGGTGTCTTCCGTGGTCTTTGTTTAGAGGTATGAGAAGGGGAGGGGACCCCCTGAGGGGTCCTCTAGGAGCTGTGAAGTTTTTGTAACCGTTTGCACACAGCTTGAGTTCCGGGCATTGTCTCAATCTCCACCTTTTTTTTTTTTTTTTTTTGAGAGAGAGAGCAAGAGCAGAGTGAAGGGCAGGGGTGAAGCAGGCTCTCCACTGGGCAGGGAGTCCAATGTGGGGCTCAATCCCAGGACTCTGGGACCATGACCTGAGCCAAAGGCAGACGCTTAACCGACTGAGCCACCCAGGTGCCCCTCAGTCTCCACCTTGATCCCATTAGTGAGAGAGGGAGGCTTTGGGAGTCAGCCACAGGAAAAAAGTGTCAATCAACAAAACTTTGTCTTTTCACGGTTGGCCTTGGAAGATAACTTTTCAAGCTAAGGAAAAGGGATGAGGCTAGATTGGGCATTTCCTGGCTTAACATAAATAGGATTTTTTAAAAAGAGAGAAATTTATATTTTAATATGTTATAAGCACAATTGCTCAGAAAGTGGTTTACTATTGAGAAAAGAAAAATATATTTGAGTAGAGGCTATATCTCAGACCCAAAATCTACTTTTTTTTTCTTCTGGTCACAAGCTTTTTCTACTTTGAGGCTTTTGAGTTTGAGCTATTTAGTTCATTTGATTATAAAATTATTTCATCTTTTTAATGCCTCAAAGAAAAAATATATTTAAAAACAAAATTAACTTACATTTAAAGATGAAATATTGAAACATTTTCCTCTAAAATGGAGAACAACACAGGGAGATGCACCATATAGATATATGCCATACCTATTCAACATTTGGAGTCGAAGCCAGGACAATAAAAGAGGAGGAAAATGATGAGGAAGAAGGAGAAAGAAAGAAAGAAGAAGAAAGAAGAGGAGGAGAAGAAAAAAGAAGAGAAGGAAAAAAGAAAACAAGGAAAGAAAAAAGAAATTTTAAAGTAAAGAATATGTACTGGTAAGAAAGGAATAAAAATATTATTCATAGACACAATTCCTTTTGTACATAGAATATTTTTAAAATTCTAGAGATTAGTTATTGGAATTAATAAGTAAGTCAAACAAGATATTTGGATATAAGTTCAATGTAAAATAATGTGAAATCAATAGTATTTTTAATCACCAGCAACAGAGTATGAATGTGAAATTTAAAAAAAATAATTTACACTGGCATAAAAAATGATCAAATACTTAAGAACAATCTAACTAATACTGCAAGACCTCTACACAGAAAATTATGCAACAGAATTGAAAGAAGATAAAGAAAATCTGGTAACTCTATGCCAGGAAATTTAACAACTTAAATAAAATGATCAAGTTCGTTGAAAAACAACTTAATGAAACCAACTCAAGAAGAATACTCCTGTATCTGTCAAATAAGTTAAATCCGTAATTTAAAACTTTCCAAGAAAATTCTAGGCCCAGAGGACTTTACTGATATATCTTTTCAAACATTTAAGAAAAAGTTATACCAATCTTACAAAAACTCAGAGAATCAGGAAAGAGGAAATATTCCCCTACTCATGTATGAGGCCAGAATAACACTGACACTTAGGGTGACCAACTGTCCTTGTTTTCCAGGGACTGAGGGGGTTCCTAGAAGGGCGACTTTCAGTGTTGTGACTAGGAAGTCCCAGGAATATCAGAATGAGCTGATCACTCTACTGACACCAAAACCTGAGAAGGAACTTACAAGAAAGGAAAATAACAGGCCAAGCTAATTTACAAACACAGATGCAAAAAATTCTAAACAAAGTATTAACAAATTGATTAATATATACAAAGGATAACATATTATGATCAAAGTTTTATCTTAGAAACACAAGATTGATTTAACATTCAAAGGTCAATTGGAATAAGCTACCTCATTCACTGAATAAAGAAGGAAAACAACATGATCATCTCAAGAGATGCAGAAAACGCTTTTGATAAAATTCAATATCTGTTAATGAATTTAAAAAAACACTTCCGTGAATTAGGAGTGAAAAAAATTTATTTACTATGATAAAGTGTACTTATCCTAAACTTTTATTCAACACGTCACTGGAGGTCTTTGCCACAACGATATGGCATGAAGAGGAAATAAAGTTTACAAATATTGGAAAGGAAGGGGGAAACTGGCATTGTTTGAAGATGACATAACTATGTACATAAAAAATCAAAAAGAATCTACAAAATGTTAGAATTAATAAGTGATCTCAGTCAGATTGCTGGATGTGATGTCAATATTTAAGAATCAATTATATTTCTATATACTGGCAACAAATGGAAATAGGAATTATTTTTAAACTATAGCAACACATAGAAATAAACTTAATGACAGAAGTACAAGACACTGAAACTACAAAACACTACTAAGAGAAAGTAAATAGAGAGATATACCATATTCATGGAATGGAAGACTCAATAGTGTTAAAACTGGCCTATAGATTCAACATAATCCCCCACAAAATCCCAGCAGCCCTATTAGCATACTGTTTTTAATTGTTCTTAGTATGCCTTCCCTTTCCTTTCTAAAGATAAATTTTATTGGAGTTTAATTTACACACTTTAAAATGCACCCAATCTGAGTGTTCGGTTCAGTCAGTCTTGAAGACCTACACACCCTTATCAAGATATGGAACATTTCCATCACCCCCAAAACTCCCTCAGACCCTGGCCTTGGACAACCACTTATCTGTTTCCTGTCTCTATAGTTTAGTTGTACCTTGTTTTAAAATCTCATTTAAATAGAATCATACAGTATGTGTGATCTTGAGTCTGGTTTCTTTCTTTTAATCAAAATAATGTTGTTTGGAATTCATCCATGGTGTCTCATGAGACAACAGTGCGTTGTTGTTATTGATGAGTGCTACTTATTGACTGAATATACCATAACTTACATATACATTCACCAGTTGATGGACTTTTGGATTCTTTCTAGTTTGGGTCTACTGTGAATAAAGCCATCATGGACATTCACATACAAGTCTTCGTGTGGTCACACATTTTTATTTCTCCTTGGTAGACAGAGAAGAACAAGTGTGTCACGTAGCAAATGTATGATGAACTGTATAAGAAACTGTCCAAACGTTTTCCAAAATGGTCGGACAACGAGTAAGAGTTCCAAATATTCCACAGCCTTGTCAAAATTTAGTAGTGTCAATCTTTCCAGCTTTTGCTCTTCTGGTAAGCATGTTGGACCTCTGGAACCCAAACCCCATGTGGAAACAGGGCTGATGGAGGCTGTACCCCAGCACCCCACAAAGAGAATTCTGCAAAACCAACATCTCATGCAAACAGGATATTAGCTTTTGTCAGAAAGATCAAAAGGGTTTGAGGTTTTTCTTCACACCCCCAGGCAGCCTTGCCTGTCTCACTCTCTCTGGCTTTATCTATTCACTTCTGTCCACAGGCAGGAAGAGATGGCAGCAGGGGAGACTCAGCTCTACGCAAAGGTCTCCAACAAGCACAAGGGCCGCAGCACCCCCTCGCTCCTGGACCCCCTCCTGGGAATGGGCTTCCCAGCACACACTGCGTGAGTACCGTCGCACTGCCGTGGGCCACCGGGTGTGTGTCCCAGGCCCCCCAGCCCTTCTGGCCCCTGCCACACAACTGCAGGCAGCTCAGAGCACTTACTTCCTGCCCGAGGGGTGCACCTTGCAGTGAGAGTTACCGTCTCAAAATTAGGCCTTTTTCTCCTTTTTATAAATGACATGATCTTTGCCCTTTAAAGACAAACTCTGCTGGCTGGCTGCCTGGCTGGCTGGTAGAGGGACCCTGAAATTTGTAAAAAATTGGGAGTCATGTATTACTGGGACACCCCCAGTTTTCCGGGTTTGGAGGAGCTTGGGCCTGGTTGTACCCTCTCTGCAGTTCAGTGACTGAGACGACACCATAAGGTATTTCAGACTCTCAGTTGAAGGGAGCTGTTGCGAGAATCACCATCAAGAACGTATTTCTAAAGGGTGCGGGGAAACCGTTCATCTGTAGGGAAAATCTCTTCAGTGTCTGATCATTGAAAGAGATGGTTAAGAAAGTGCCGGAACAGCATTGACTCGATGCTGCTTACCCAAGGAAAAGGTCCCCGTATGGAAAATTTTAACCTTAAGAGCCATTCTGTCAGAGAGAGAAGTCCCTTAAAGCAATGAGCTATGATAGGGACATGGGGTACTAATTTTTCACAGACTTATTCACATGGGAAAATGCATCAGAAGTCCCTTTAAGGGGTGCCTGGGTGGCTCATTCGGTTAAGCATCCGTCTTAGACTCAGGTCATGATCCTGGGGTCCTGGGATCAAGCCTCGTGTCGGGCTCCCTTCTCCGTGAGGGGCCTGCTTCTCCCTCTCCCTCTGCCGCTCCCCCTGCTTGTGCTCTGTCTCTTTCTGTCAAATGAATAAATAAAATCTAAAAAAAAGAAGAAGTCCCTTTAAGTAACTTTGGATTGGGGAGGGGACCAAAGTTTCCTTAAACATTATAACACAACCCTGAGCAAATTGGCTGAAATCACTTGGAAGCTACACCCTTTTCTTTTCTAACCCAAATCAGAACTTTGTCGCCTTTATGTTGATAATAAACCAGGGATCTTTGAAATAAGCAGTGGAACCATGTGCCAGACCCCAACCTGGGCACCTTCCCCTGGGTGCAGCCAGGGACACTGAGCCCAGAGAGCTCAGGCAGTGGTGGGGCAGGACCCCACTCTTGGCCCTTCTAAAGCCCATCCTATATTACACTACTGAAGCTGGATGCGGACTCATGCTCAGAAGTCCTTGTAATTGAAACCAATGTCATCCCCATCAGTATTCACCAATAGCAACATGGGGCAGCACCATGTTGGTTTGCTCATCAACTCCAGCTATTTCAGCGCTGAATTCCTGAGAGAGTTACCTTAGTCATATTCCATCCTGTTCAATTTGGTCCCATTCAGTTAAATTTAATTCAGTGTATATACAGCCTGGGTTATAGTGATGAGTATGACACCATTGGGCCTCAGGGACCTTGCAGGCTGGTAGAGGAGGCAAGTCTATAGAGATGAAGCATGGTGACCATACGTGTGGTGAGGAAACAGGATGGGCTACACGACCACCCCACTGGGGGGGTTGGGGAAGTTTTCCTGGAGGAGGGACACTTGAGCCAAGCTTGGAAGAAGCAGTGCCATTTCTCTAAGGGCATGTTGGCACAGGGCTGCATTTTGGCAGGGAGGCACGTGGGCAAGCCAGGGATTCGGCCCTTCGTAGCCAACTTGCAGATCCAAGAGTGGGTTCACCTGGCTTTGGTGCAGGGTGTGTGGACTGGCCAAGGAGGCAAGACTGTGGGCATGGTTGGAGCCCGTGCCCAGGACTGGAGGCTAGAGTCCCTGAGCAGGGGAGTTATGAGCAGGTCTGCATTTTCAGAAACCACAGTGATGCCACGTGGAGATGGAGTCGGAGGCCTGGGCAGGGCAACCGGCTGCAAAGTCTAGCAGTCCAGGCCTTCGCGGGGGCCTCCCCGAAGGTCCCATGTGCTGCAGGACTACCCCTGCCTCTCCCCTGCTTCCCTGAAGAATAGACGGCAGGTCTCTGAATTCTCCTTTCGTTCTGCTTTCCTATAGACTAAAGGCCCTGGCAGCCACTGGAAGAAAGACAGCGGAAGAGGCATCCAATTGGTGAGTAGGGCTGTGTCTGCAGATGTGCTGAGTACTTGGCTTTGAGAGCTCTGCAGGGCGGACACAGGGAGGTGCCCCACATACGCCGGGCGGCCAGGGAGCGAGCCCCTGCCTGCCCACCCAGCGCCTGAGGAAAGGGGAAAAGAACCTGCATTTAAAATGGCAAACAGAGGAGAAAGATTGAAATTTGAATAAGCCTTTCTTCCCTTAAAAACCTGAGCTTACCCAAACGTGGCTATCAAAGAAGAAAGCAAGCCACGTGATTTGTTGAGTAAATAGGGAAGATATAAAATAGAGGTCCCCACTCTCGCAGGCTACCTCTGATGGGGAGAGAGTTTACTGCTGGTAGTGGATGCCCCCTGAGGCATCAGGGACCAGGTGGTGGGGTCCCGGGGGAAGAACTCAGGGTTCCAGGAGCCTCCGCCGTCAATCAGCTATGCACTCCGCAAGCCGCCCACCACTGCAGGCCTCGGCTTTCTGCTCTGGGATCACCCCGTTCTCCAGCACCCAGTCCCGCCTGAATGTGCCATGATGCTGTCATTCTGCCCCTAGGTGGGAAGTCCCCTCACTCTCTGCTCTGGAAAACCGCAGCGAAAATCAAGCAATAAAAACCAGGTCTCAGCCAGCTGGGGTGCCCTCCCAGAGCAGGATGGGAAATGCCAACAGTCGGTCTCTGAATGGCCAGCATGTCCTCACTGGGAACCCCCTTCTTTCCCCAAAAACTCTAGGCCAAGGGCAAACTATGCAACCCCTCTACCAGACAAAGGGAAACACCCAGAATCCTCTGCGCTAGGCTGACTCTCAAGTGGGTTGCCAAATTAGAATTTCAAACAAAACCCACTGCCTCGAGAGCCAAGGTGACTTCCTGCAACTTACAACTCAGCCAAGCCGATCACAAGTCCCACCAAGACATGGGGAGACAGTGGGGTCCCCTAGGCTCCACCCAGAGTGGGCCGACCTTAGCTAACCAGGGAAGTGCCAATTAAGATGCCATTAAAAATGAAAAGCAGTTTCAAGTGTCCACGTGGGTGAGCGGAAGGGGGCTCTCTCCCTGTCCTGGCTGCAGTCTGGGGTGTGTATCAACACTGCCGCCCACCATGGGCTTCCACGTCCAGGTCCGTGCCTTGGAAACATACAAAGGGCCCAAGAAACATGTACAAAGATCTTGATTACCGTGCTATGAAACTATTCAAAAAGAAACCAATGTCAGTGTCCGGCAGGGGAATGGATGGGTAAAATACGCGCATGTGTGATGAGCATGCACAGCCCTTGGACACGCTTAACCGGATGCGTATGCATCAACTTGGATCAATTGCAAAAACATGGTGTGGACTAAAAACAGTGCAACCTGCAGAATAATTTAAACAGTCGCTTATGATTGATACAAAACATGCATGTGTGTTATCTGTGGATTGGTCACCTAAGTTTCTGAAAGGAAAAGCAAACAGTGAAGGATGCATTTGCGCCAAGATGAAGGGGCAGAGCGCCCTCTGTTGGTGTTTTACTCTTAAGGAGACTCTATCTGTGCATAGCTCTTGTCTCCTCAAGTGGCCACATCCCACCTGCTAAACTCAATCTTAATCTCGGGCACGTCTCTGCATCACTTGAAATTCCTCAATACCATGACTCCTGATGAATGCATGATAAATAAACTTACCGTCACTTATCTTATCTTTATGTCTTTCCTGTTACAAATCACCCTGCCATAAAATACCTAAAATACCTCTCGTGTGCAGTGTTATTTGCTTTCTCCTTTGGAGAAAGTTCTGGAAGTAGAATTGTCAGTTCAAATGGGATGGGTATTTGAAGGCTCTTGGTGCATCCTGACAACTTGCTTTTATACAGAAGTTGCACAGATCCACTGCACCTTTGACACATGGAGCATAACCTTCTTCCTTTCAAAAGCATTGTGTTAATTTGACAGATGAGAAAATGGCGCCTTGGGGTTGTCTTAATTCTTGTTTCTGTCATCCGTGAGTATGAACTGGAATTTGGGGTTGTATGTCACTTCTTCTTGTCCTTAAAATAACCTTCTGAATACAAAGAAAATACAGAGTAGCCACCTACATTTTGTCTAGGTTTGTTTTTTTGTTTTTCTTTTTTAGTTTTGACTTTTACACTCAATTTGAAGTCGGATAGAACGAAATGTGAATGTTTTCTACAAATTTTCTGGCCCCCAAAGACCGTTTGAAGACCAGGCCATCTTCTCTCACTGTCTTGGTCTTTGGTCCGAGAATCAGACTAATGTGGGGCAGAGCCTGGGGTGGGGGGACCCGGCGCCATGCCGCAGCCACACCAGCCTCACTGAGGGGGGCTGGCGGTGAATGTGTGCAGTGTGGACACCGCTGGTGCTGAGTTGCTGCCCTCCCCATGCGGGGAAAGTGTCCTGCCATCGTGGCACGGGTGAAATCAGCCTGTTCTCTTGCAGGCTGCGTTGTCATCGTGATGACCCTTCCCTGGATGATCCCATCCCCCAGGAGTATGCCCTTTTCCTCTGCCCCACGGGGTCCCTGCTGGAAAGACTGCAGGAGTTCTGGAGAGAGAGCAAGAGTCAGTGCACAAAGAACCGAGCCCATGAGGTCTTCCCTCACATAACGCTCTGTGACTTCTTCACGGTGAGTTGGCCCCACGTGCCTTTAACGCCCCTTAACATGCCACTGCAGGGCAGCTCCTGGTGACATCTAAGCACTGCTGGATGTCACTGGGGGCGGCCACGTGATCTATTTCCATGGGGTGACGCACAGCTGCAGCACGAGCCGTCCTCTTAGTGTGGGACACCCTTCACTTTTCCCCCCATCTGGGTGACTCCTAGGCATTCCTCAGAGCCCCACTCACTTAGCCCCTCCCTTCGTTAAGTCTTCCCCGCTCCCCAGGCAGAAGGGCTGCCGCCCTTTGTGCTCCCACCATCGTGTTGCTTGTGTCTCTAGTGGCACTGTCCACGTGCTGTGGCAATGTGTCTGGTGCCACCCTGCATCCCTTAGGAGACTAACCCCTCGAGAGAAGGTAGATGCCTCACTGTTCTTTGTACCCCGAGACTAGCACAGTCCCAAGCACAGAACTTCCGGCGCAAAAACCAGGAAAGTCCCGGGCAAACCGGTGTGAGTTGGTCCCCCTCCTTTGCCAGCAACAGCATTTGTGACAGTCAGGCTCCGCCCTGCGTGTCCTGGGAAAGGAAGGCAGCCAAGTGATGAAAGTAACCTTAGAAACAGGCACGCTTCATCACGGCAGCCAGGGGCCACCTGGCCTCCCAGCTCGTCTTCCCAACCCCCTGGGACTTGCACCCAGCATGCACGTGTCCCCACAGACACATATACACACACACACACACACCACGTGACCCACACGGACACGGGTGTAGATACACATGTGCACCCTCCCTTCTCTTGCGTCTGCCGCCCCACTGACCCCCAGCCCACGTCCAACCCTGCCGGGGCTGGCCGAGCACCCTTCCTGGCAGAAGAGCGGTAGAGGGACTGAGTCTCTGCCTTTGATGCTGTAGAAGGCAACGTTCAGCCTCCACAAGCAGATGTCCCCCCGGAGCTCTGTTTGTAACAACTCTGTGCTTCCACTTACCCGAGACCCAGAGATACAATGTGGACAGACGGTCACTTATTCAAAGTTACACCCTCCATGTGTCATGTGCCTCCCCAGGCCCCACAAGGGCCGCAAAGATGTAATAGACAGACGAATAGAGCCAGCTGCTGATCAGAAGGGGCCATAAAAATGCATATTAAAACTACAATGCAGCTGGTTCCTCAGAGGATGAAAGGTGCTGTGGGAAATTCGGAGGGAACCAGCTGCCGGGAAGAGCAGGGCTTGGGCTGATTTCCTGCCAGGGGCGGGAGGGGGCGTTGGGTGGGGGAAGGGTCTGGGTTTCACTATGGTTTCACCACGGTCCCATGTGGCCACATGGGTCTTCCACATGGAGGAAGGTCTTCAAGCCCAGGAAGTGGCTTGGGCACCGCTGAGCCCCGGAGGCAGGAGGGCGACGTGCAAGTGGGGAAGTGCACTGAGGGCTCTAATCAGTGCCCACGGCCCTGGCGCTCAGGCTGAGCAGTGTAGACAGCACGCTGCGGGTGACAGGGGGAGCACCTGCCGCCTCGGGGTGGAGGGTGGCATGGCAGGGGCACGGCGCTAGGTAGCGTGGTCAGGCTGAACTGTGTGCAGCGAACCGGGGGGCAGTGGGGAGACTGGGTCAGAGCCTGTGTTGGTTCACGGTCCCCCAAGAAGCAGACCCCAAGCTGGAATTAGAAGTGCTAAGAGATTTATTTGGGAGAAACACCTGTGCAGCACAAAGAAGAAAGGGGCAGGCAGGAGAGCGGGGGAGGACAAGGGGGCAGAGCCTCAGCTGGCAACGCTGCTCCGGGCAGGGCAGCCGGCTGCGACAGGAGCCTGGGAACCCAGACCACCTCCAAGGAAACCACATCAGGGGCAGTGACGGGCTCGGTCACCGCGGGAGCGTGGCCAGGTGCCGGGGACTTAGGCCACTGTCCTCCTCACCGGGAGCTCTGAGCAGGGCAGCCTGTGACTGCCTCAGAGTCTATGGGAAACCTCCAGAAGCCGAATGATGCAAGGCCGACCACACCTGTGGGTTGAGTTGACATGACGTGGAGGGACGGGAGGTAGCTAGGGTGACAAGGGACTTCCAACCTAGACACTTAAAGGATTTTCCATTTGGAATTTTACCCGAAATCTCTAAAAACTGAGGACCAGGCATAGAACAAATCCATAACCCCGAACACATGGACAAAATAAATTACATTCCAGCATTGCGACCAGAAATAGGCTCAGTTGGCTGCATGATTTTTACTAAGTTAATAGTTGCCCTTCTAACAAAAGGCAAGAAGGCACATCCTCTGTCTCCTCTCCCTCAGTGTGAGGACCACAAGGTGGACTGTCTGTATGAGGCTCTGAAGAGAGCGGGCGACAGGATCCTGGGCTCCTTCCCCTCGGTCGTCCCTCTGGTTCTCCACTCTTCCATCAGCTATCTGGGCTTCTTCGTGAACGACAGCCCTGCAGACGTCATCCGGGAATTTGCCATAATGTTTGCTACGGAAGCCTCTGTCTTAGCAGGTAGGCAGCCCTGGGCACCTGCACACAAAAGGCGCGGTTAATAGAGAGTGACCGCTCTGCGTCTCGGGCCGAGCTTGCTCCTGCGGTACAGTGGGGGTGCGGGCTGCTCCTTGCTGCCGTGGCGGCCAGACGGCTGGCTGGGCTGGGCTCTGGGCACATACGCACCCTGGCCCGGGACATTTCCACCCTCACCTCTCCCTTTCCAGCCAGCTCCTCTGACATGGCCTTAGTCCAAGGCCGAACAGTTTAGCTGGAGCTAAATCTAATGAGCCAGGCTGTCCTTCAAAAGGAAAGCAGACTCCGAGAACCAGCGGTCATCTTTTCTCTAAGTAGGAATACCTTTGTTTGCATTGATGTGGTTTTTGAGAACATTTGGCACACTCCAGCTGCCCCAGGAAACTGTCCCAGGTGGGGACATTGAGTGGCCACGTGAAGACGGTGGATTGCAGGCTGGTGCCCATGTTGGGGGATCGGGGGCTTCCCAGCCCCATGCCCACCTTGGGCAGATCCCCTCCTGGGGTCAGCGCTGTGTGTAAAACCAAGTCCTAGTTGGTTTTTGGTAATGTTTTAGGGAGGAGCATGGTCTTTTCTCCCTGGCCTTTTGAGGAAGGATTGTCTAGACTAATTTGGAGGATCTGCGAACCTCCCTTTTCCCCCAAGACCTGCACTGGTCTGAAGATGGGCTCCGGCTGGGGTTCATGGGAGGGACTCTGGACTTGATCTCAGAAGACGAGAGTTCCTCCGGAGTCTCTGGTTAGCGCTAGGCCTTCATCAAGCCTTATCAGCTCCAGGCCTCGCCCTTCTTTCTCTGCAAATCGGTGAGGCCTCTGACCCTTCGAACAGCACAGCCTGTTTCTGTGGAGCGTCCCCATCGGTCCTGGCACACGGAAGGCACTCAGTGTTGTGACTCCAAGCGCCCGGGCAGGGACACCCCGCCCTGCCCTCTGCAGGCGTCCAGAGGCCCCATTATCAGACGCACCTGGACACAGATCTGGCTACATCAGGAGGTCACCGAATCCTGGATTTCCTCCTGGAGGTGTGCCTCTGGACCCTGGGATTCTATTTGCTGGATGATTATTGGCTTACCCTGTGTCTTTGCAGATCCGTGTCCTTTATATAAACAAGAGTCAAAGGTGGCTCTTCAATCTCCTTGCCTCCAAAGGACAACGTGGTCTCATCATGCCATGCCCTGTCGGCCCCTTGCCGCGGAGCAGGCACGGCACTTATAAAGAGTAGCATGCCCGCCCAAGGTCACTGTCATGGGGTGAAAGTGTCCCCTAAAATTCCTGTCCACCCAGAACCTTAGAAAAGAACTTTATTTGGAAATAGGGTCTCTACAGAGATAATTAGTTAAGACAAGGCCAGACTGGAGTCGGGTGGGCCCTGCATTCAGTGACTGATGTCCCTCTAAGAGAGGAGAGGACACCCAGACGCACAGGGAGGAGGCCACGGGAGGAGGGAGGCAGAGATATGGGGACGCGGCCACAAGCCACGGAGCGCCAGGAGCCCTGGGAACCTGACGCGGCAGGAAGGACACTGCCCAGAGCCTTCAGAGGGAGGGCAGCACTGCCCATGCCTGGATTTCAGACTTCTGGCCTCCAGGCTGTGAGAGAACACACTTCTGTTGGTTCAAGCCCCGCAGTCCATGGCCATTCGTGACAACAGCCCCAGGAAAGCGACCGAGTCCCCTAAGCAGTGGTCGGAGCTGGAACGTGGGGCCAGCCCTGTCTCGCTCGGCCCTACCTGGGTTCCTGCTGACCAGCCCTGCTCATCTCTTGCCGTGCCCTGCTACGCCTGTGCCTTGGGCCTGACCCGGAAGGGTGGGGAGGGGCCTTTCAGCTTCAGTGTGTCCTGGGCCCCTCTCCGGGCAAGTGGGCCCCCCACCCCCCAGTGAAACGCCCCCACAGGCAGGGGCCGCGAGGAGCAGACAAGACAAGGGCCCATTCAGAAGTCGTGTGTGGTTCACTGGTGACTCAGATGACATTGAGCATGGGTCTTTCCCAGGCCACGCCGACTCACGTGGCAAGGCTGTCCTCCCCCCAGTGCTGAAACACCTAAAGAAGGAATTTCCCCACCACCCACACAACAGTCTCAGTTTTGGCTCCTCACCTCGACAGTTTCTTGTTTGCTGTTAAAGGCGGGTGTAGGGGATGGGAGACATCAGTGGGGCCGGCGGGTCTGGGTCCAGGAAGCGACTGCAACATCGGTGACATTTTCTAGGGGAGAACAGATCCTGTCTGCTGTATGGGTTGCCCACGTGGGGGTGGCAGTTAACCAGTATTTACTAAAAGACGCCCAGAGATGTGAACGAAGAGACTGGTTTCAATGCAGCCTCAGCAGGTGGTAGTCACTGTCCCCAAGCTGTTGCTGTCAGAACGAAAGCTGAGTCAGGCCAAGATGCTCCCAAGGTCACCTCACCAGAAGCAGGTCTACCTAATACCAAATCTGTGTGCTCCCGTCGGTCTCCACCACCCCGGAACATGCACTCCTTCGTGGCTCAGCTGAAAGCAGATCCTGGCCGAAGTCAGGGCCCAGGAATGAGGACCGTGAGGGCTGGGGCCACCGGGGCAGAGGCCAGCCAAAAAGACCAGGGGCTGGCTGCTCCGAGGGCTTCCTGCTTCACCAAAGGGAGCGAAATAGTAGAGATGCTGTCATGTTTGACACAGTTGAGTTGCCTGTGGTGTTTTCTTCCTGAGACTCTGCAGCTGAACCAAACCCCATTGAGCTAGAGCGCCGGGCTACCGGTCCAGGCCACTGGGTAATGTGCACACCCAGGGAATGAAGGAGAAGCTGTTTACTACACCCACTTTAGTCAACTGTTTGGGAAACCAGCTAGCAAATCCACAGTTTCCAAACACCCCCAACCCATATCTCTACCCCTCCTCTTTCCTGTTCCTCGTAAGATCTGCAGTCCCCAACCATCCCCTCTGTAAGCTGAACTCTGGAGACAACACAGTCTGGGGGGGAGTCCTTGCCTTACCAAGAAAGCCCCAGTGCCCAGGGAGAAGGAGTGGGCAGAGGCAGGAGGTGCCATGCAGAAAGGCTTTGCGCCACCCCTCCTGGGTGCGTGGCCATCCTGGAAATGCAGTGCCGATGGTGTGGGTTAAAGCACGCATCATCCTGTGTTTACCTGATCTCACAGACTGCACCGTGAAGCCTTGCACCAAGCAGCTGCATCTGACCTTGGCCCACAAGTTCTACCCCCACCACCAGAGGACACTGGAGCAGCTGGCCAGAGCCATCCGCCCGGGCCATGGCTGCCCGTGGACCGCGGTGCTCTACTCCCGAGACATGCGCTTTGTGCACTACCAGGTGAGCAAACCCCGGCCTGGGAGCCTCACCCAGGGCCGCCCACGGGAACAAATGGTTCCCACCCGGCAGAGCACTGACCCCCAGGAGCCCTCCTCTGGAGGTATTTCAGGAAAAGGAAAACCGTCTATTGTTTTTTAAATGATTCCCTCTTTTGTGCAATTTGGAACTAGCATTCTTTTATATATGAGTTGCAGACACACAAAAAAAATTTTGAAAAAACAATGGTAGCATTGTTGGCAATAAAAAATGGACTGTTGCAAAAATTTACAAATATGTTGTATTGCTTATTAATTTGTTTAAATGATGATTTCAGTGAACCCTCATTGCAAGACTTCCTCCCCGCAAATTGATTAGCTTACATGGAAAGTAGGCAATGCTCCCTTTCAGACCCATGGAATTAGCATGAATGAATCCACCATGTTCCCTGTTGTATGAGAAGCTATAAATAATCTCATGCCAAGGAAGGTGGATGTGAAAGTCTAAATATGCTCTAAGATCTTTCATATTAGAGATCAGTAAATAGTGATAAGAGATAGATGATACATAGATAGATAGATAGATAGATAGATAGATAGATAGATAGATAGATAGACAGACACCAGAATTCATTTCCAAACCGATCCCAAGAATTCTGGGCCATATTCTCGTATATGCTACTATCATCAGACGAAGGCCTTGGAGTGTCTTCAAGGAAAACACTTGCGTCTTTTCCAGACCCTCAGGGCCCTCTTCCAGTACAAACCTCAGAACGTGGACGAGCTTACACTAAGTCCTGGCGACTACATCTTCGTGGACCCTACTCAGCAGGAGGAAGCCAGCGAGGGCTGGGTGATTGGGATCTCCCAGCGGACAGGCTGCCGAGGCTTCCTACCTGAGAACTACACGGAGCAAGCCAGCGAGTCTGATACCTGGGTTAAGCACAGGTGAGTGCAGCCTCCAGCGGCCACCCAAACATCTGTCCCTGAGTTAGTGTCCAAGAACGTCCCCATGAAAACAGCGGTTGCCATATTTGTATGCTTCTAGACCATTCCATCATCGGTAAAAATTGCCTTCTCCATGCCGGCAACATTATCCCTGCAGGTATACAGTTAATATCTTGGTCAATTCATGGTTTTCTGTGGATAATGTTCCGAAAACGTGAATTACTCTCTTGGGCTTCTGAGATCATAATCCCGAAACGACTACAAAAACCACCTCCTTATTGTGGGCGTAAGAGATCATAATCAGAGAGCCTAAGCTTGGCTTTATTTATCTTTCTGCTCAGTGTGTCAACTGTAAAGTCCTAAAATGCATGACTAGTTTTCCGTTGCTCTACAGCAGATGACCCTGAACTTCCCACGTAAAGCAACACACGTTCATTATCTCCTAGTTTTCATGCATCAGGAGTCTGGGCATGGCTTAGCTCGGGGTCTCCCAAGGCTGCAGTCCAGTTTGGGCAGGGGCTAGGGTCTCATCTGAAGCTCAGGGTCCTCTCTTGAGCGCACATGGTGATGGCAGAACTCATTTCCTAGAAGCTGTAAGGCTCCTGGTGGCTTGCTTCTTCATGTTCAGCGGGAGAATCTCTTCACTGGAGCATTTCTAGCATTGTCTAGAGAGGCTGAGGTTGCTCGGAATCATCAGATCCTGGTTCCTTTTGTTCAGTTTTCTTCCCTCAATTAACCTCTTTCCTCACATGTGTCACTAGGAGCAACAAGAATAAAACAGGCTACACCTTTAACACTGTACTTGGAAATACTCTTAGCTCCATGACCAACTTCACTGCTTATAGGTTCTCCTCTCCACCAACAATTTCACTAAACTTTTTGCCACTACACGGTAAGGATCCCCCTTCCTCCAATTGCCTGTAATGTGTATCTGACTCCTTCCTGATTCTCCCAGCATCCATATTACCACGAACGATCTGTCCAAAGTAGTTTCTTCATCGAGTTTCTCAAAATTCTCCCCACCTCCACCCACTGCTCAGTCCCAGAGCTGCTCCCATACTTTAGGGATTTGTCCCAGCAGCACCCCACTCCTGATACCAAATTCAGAGTCAATTAAGGTTTAGCCAGAGAACCAGAGCAGTAGAATAGTAATTTTTATATGTATATATTATTGTATATATTTTATACATACATAATATGAGTACATTTCTAAAATATCTATTTTATAATTAATATACAAAAATGATTTCATAATAATATAGTAGTTTCTATTTATGTCATATTATTTATACTGTAATATATGTATATGTTACACACCACGTATATACACATCCATTTGAGGGTTTATTACTAGGAAGTGCTGTGTGGCACAGTTGGGGCAAGGGAGGGAGGAAAGGGAACACAGCCGCTGGAAACCATGGTGATTGAAATGCTTGTCTCCGTGTGACAGTCGGGAAGGACCCCCCAGGCAGATGGGAGAGCAGTTGCTCTCTACTCGGAATCTCTGAGGTCAGGGAAGCCCTAAGCCTTTTTTAAAGAGCTTCCAACTGAATAAGTCAGGCCCACACAAGATAATCTCCCTTGGGATTAAGTTAAAGTCCGCTGACCAGGGACCTTAAAGGGCATCTACAAAATCTCTGCCCCGGAGTGGCACGCCACTCAGCGTTTGATTGGATAACTGGAAAAGGGTGTGTGTATGCTTTCCACCATGACCTAAATGGTCTGTAAAAGAGATCATGCAATTATGAAATAATGTATTTGGGAAATAAGTTAGGCTACATCCATGCAATGGAACACTTGCTGTGTTTAAAAATAGTCACGAGGAAGTAATTTATGGGCTGATGTGAAAAGATCCGAGACGGGTTGCAGAACACTGTGCCTAGTACAGAACTATTTGGGGGGGGAGGGGGAAGTGAAGCATGATTGTCTGTACGTGTGTGTGTGTGTGTGTGATGTGTATTTATATGCATGCCTGTGCCTAAAAGTTCCCTGGAAAGGAGCATCTCTAGAAACTTCCAACAGCGGTGCCCCGGGCGCTGGGGGAGGGGCCCGGAGAAGGGGGACTTGGGAAGGAGACTTTGCTCTCTACCGTCCATGATTTGTAAATATTGGAACCATATATATGCATTACTTATTCAAAATATAAATTCACCCATTTTAAATTTAAAGAAAAGAATATGAGGACATCAGGTCAAAGAGAGAATAAACGGGAGAAGTCAGACAAATCCAGGGCTGGGGTTGCACACACCACGCACGCTGGGCGATCTCTGCCTTCCCACACCCGATGCAAAAAGGGACACAGTTTCCACGAAATGAGCACGGTCATTCCAGGTGCGGTAGACCAGTCATCTGGAGAAGCGCCATTTTCTCAGGGTAGACATGGCTATGGGTCCTGTGGGCTACCGCAAAGTCACATTGGTGCCCCAAGGAACTGCAGAGCTAATCCAATGCAGGCCCCTGTCCTGGAAACCTGAGCACACTCTGGCCCAGGGAAGTGGGGAGGTCAGATGACGTCCCACTTATTAAGGAAGCACTTGTTTCCCTTGAGAACCAGCTCTGTCTGTCACCAGGTCCCATGAATGCTTTAAGGAAATCGGGAGACGCTGGTTACACCCCAGCTGACTGAGTTCCAGAAGGGGCAGGGTAGGTCCTCTACTCCCCGCTCAGGATGGGAGAGCTTCGCTGCCACCAGGCAACTGGCAAACCCGGATGTTTCTAGGACTACACGGTAAAGACTCCGTAGGAGACGAGTTTGTGGTTATTATATTTTTGGCTTCACAATTAATCTGTCAACCACCTGTGACCAGCATAGCCAGTCCAGCCTTTAAGCCTGGCATTGCTGGAACTATTCTTCCTAAGGACAAAACAAGTTTCCCTTATGAATTAATAAATACCAAGAAAAATTGCAACAAAAAGAGAGAAAACTAAGTAGTAGGCCCAGCGATGGGGTGTTTGATTGGCCATGTTTTGAAAGCACCCCCATCCTCCCTGAGGGAGCAGCAAGACATCCTGACCAACTGAGACATGTGGTTATGGACCCTTTGGCCGATAGCCAGCACTGCCGTCAGACTCAGTCCTTCTGGCAAAGTCTTCTAGAACTGCCAAAAGTGTACTTTACTAAGCCCCTAAGGCTTGTTAAGTTAGAAGATGATCCTTGAATGGCTGGACACATCACTAAACTGTTGAGTAGAGGGAAATGTTGTCTGGTGGCACCATCCAAAGACTAGCTTGCCGTGGGCAGACAGGTACATACCTCAGACTGCGTGGGCTGCAGGACTGATATTTGGCATGTGCAACCTGCTGGCCTTCCAGTGCCCGAGGATAGATGTGCACTTGCACCAGGAGCAGCCCCTGCCTGCCAGAGGGGACACCTTTGAGTTTGCAGCCATGCTGTTCCGCTTGGCCACTGAAATATCCACCACCCACCAGCCCATCGCCAGTTCAACTTCAGCCTTTTTTCAATGGTCCCAGGAGGCTTTGGATTCACTGCATGACAAAATCACACCCCAATATCTGTCCGTGACCTTTAAGCAGATGAGAGGTGACCAGCGGGATACAATGGGAGAGTGTCTTCATGAATCACAGTGGCTCTCAATGCTCCACATAGAAAAACGTACATAGCAAAATCTAGAACAAAGAGTGGAGAGACCGTGAGTGTTAGGCCTTAGAGAACAGTCTGTCTTCTGGCCATGATGAGAAGACTTTCCACACTGAAGCCATACCTGTCCAGTAACTTCCAAAACCGCAGAGCAAGTTGGTGGCAAGTACCTCAGACATAATAAAAAGGTGCTGTCATGGGCTGAATTCTGTCTGCCTCAGATTCCCTATGTTGAAGTCCTGGCCCCCAGCACCCCAGAATGTGACTGTAGAGATGGGGTCTCTACGGAGGGCATTAAGGAAGAATGAGGTCACTAGAGTGGCCCCCATGCAATCTGACCCATGCCCCTAAGAGAGGAGGAGATCAGGAAGCAGACAGGCACAGAGGGAAACCGCATGAGGACACGGGAGAGTAGGGTGTCCACACACCTAGGAGAGGGGCCTCGTGGGGAGCCAGCCCTGCCCACGCCTGAATCTCAGAACTAGAACTCCAGGGTGGGGACAATAAATGTCTGTTGTTTCAGCTGCCCAGTCTGTGGTGCCTTGTTACGGCCGCCCCAGGAATCTAAGATGGGGACGTGGCCCATGCAACCCCACAGACTGCAGCTATGCCCCTTTTAAAAGCCGGGGAGACTTTAAACCCATCTACTTCTGTGGCGTAAGTTGACCATTAAGCAGTTCTCCTGAGGAAAAAAAATCAGAAATATTTAAATGTTAAGTTCTTTCCTTTCTCCTCTCATTGGAATCTTGATTATATTTCATTTGAAAGACAAGCAAAAAAACAATTTGGTTTTCTCTCCAACTGTAGATTTTACAGATGCTATTTATAGATAAGGAGGCTCTGTTGTGTGGGACGGGAGGCTGGGGCGCGGTGCGGGCCCCGCCTTATCCTCAGGAAGGGGAAACCCACCGACGTTTCCTTTGTCAGTAGGAGACTGTAAATAGAGCCTCTGCCCCGGGAGGAGGGAAATGTCAATGGTTTGGACATGGACACCAGTGTTCTTGGTCCACTTATGGCCAACTACAGCCCGCAGCTTTCGGGAGCTGGCCTCTGACACTGAGAATATGTGAGGAAAGGAAATCTACGTGAGCTGGATCCTGCCAATGGGAGTTTCCAGCACAGCACAGGGGGGTGACAGTCTGAAAAGAAAAGGTACAACTTGCCGACAGTTTGAGAAGTGCGTTCACCAAATTGAAACACCACGGGGGCATGAATGGTCCGAGGCCTGAGGTGGTGGCGGTGGAAGGCTGGTGGCCGGAGGCTGGGCTGCAGGGCAAGCACTCCCGAGGCGCCCCTGGCTCTGGCCCTGATCGGGTCTCAGCATGGACAGGTGGGGCCAGCGGTAGTTGCGGGAGAATCCAGGACATGAAGCGTCTACGGGAGAAACGCTAATATTCCCACATGGGCTGAGGACGTAGAAACACACCACGTTCATGATTTGAGGAAGACGCGTCGTGCATGTATCGATTCCTCCTGGATTCACTGAAACTTCAGGATGAATGAAATGCCAGGAAAAATTCCAATGGGATCATTTGCTGGAACTTCAGTGAATGGTTGAAAAGTGTATCTGGGAAAATAAACGGGAGAGGAGCTAACAAAACTTTGAAAAATAAATATAACGAGAGGAGATAGTTACCCTGATGACGAGTGATGCTGAGCATCTTTTCATGTGTCCGTTGGCCATCTGGGTGTCTTCTTTGGAACAATGTCTGTTCATGCCTTCTGCCCGTTTTTAATTGGGTTATTTGGTTTTGGGGTGTTGATTATAGATTATTTTAAAATAGAATTTATAAAGATGATCTCCCCTTTCCTAAAGTGAATTTCCCCTGGGGAACTTGGCCATTTGCTTGTTCTCAGGGGATGTAAGTGACCATTCACTCTTCTCCACTGGCCCCTCCCCCTGTTCCTTCCAGACACACTCGACCCCCCCTCCTGTCCTGGAGTTCACACGACTCTAGTTAGCTGTGATCTTCTCCCTCCATCCTTCCCAGACCTCCTAAATGTGTGCTCACCTCACGGCATCTTTCTTGGCTCCGTGGACAGGTGGCAATTTCCTCACTGCCTGCAACTCCTCAGCTCCTGTTTTACCAGCCATCCCACTAAATACCCTTTCCCATGTGTTTCCTCAGATCTTAATGTGTCTCTTGACTGCTTGTTCATTCTTGCATCCCAGCCACATCTATCCTCACACCTTTGGCTATTTCAGAAGGTAAATCTACGCAGATGGCGGACGAGTTTGCCTGGGCCACGTACCATGTACGCCAGCCTGGGGTCTTTCTTTTTTTTTTTTTTTTTTTTAAAGATTTTATTTATTTATTTGACAGAGAGAGACACAGCGAGAGGGAACACCAGCAGGGGGAGTGGGAGAGGAAGAAGCAGGCTTCCCACGGAGCAGGGAGCCCGATGCGGGGCTCGATCCCAGGACCCTGGGATCACGACCTGAGCCGAAGGCAGACACTTAAAAACTGAGCCACCCAGGCGCCCCTAGCCTGGGGTCTTAAACAACAGACATCTCTTCCCTCATGACCAAAGGCTTTAAGTCCAAGATTAGGGTATGGGCAGGTCTGGTTTCTCCAGTGGCCCTTTCTCCTAGGTGTGTAAGACGGCCACCTTCCTGGTGCCTCATCATGGTCTGTCCTCTGGGCCAGCATCCTTGGTGTTTTCTCTGTACCCTCTAGTCTCTTCTTATAAGATAGAAGTGGGTCACCCTACTGGCCTCCTTTTAACTTATTTACCTCTTTAAACTCCCTGTTTCCAATAAAGTCATACTCTGAGGTGCTGGGGGTCAGGACTCTAAATGTCGAGGGGACATGATTCAGCCCATAATGGGATTTACTCAGGACTTGTTATGTGCTGAGCACTGGGCTCTTTGAACACACGGTTGTGTTTCATCCTCAACAACGACCTTCCCTGCCCATCTTGTCACATGTGTCCCCAGGCACATGCATGACCAGATACAGACAGTTGCTTTCCAATGTCTTCATGACAAGAGCACACTCGTTTCTTCTCCCGCAGGACCTACACCTTCAGCCTGGCCATGGACCTGATCTCCAGAAAGGACGGTGAGGCAAGCAGCCGGCGAAATTGGGAACTCTACCCTTCACAGACGCCAAGGGACATTAGCAGCATCCAGGCTTTACAGGTGACAGAATTCCCTGTTTGATAAGATGAGTAAAGGGAAGCCACACTTTAAATGAACTCCATGGTAGACTCGGCCCCTCAGGTACAGCTACAGACCCGGGTGGCTCGGCAAGAGGCTCTGCCTGCATTGCTCAGACACAGGCCACACTGCTCCATCCACCCTGGCGCAGAGGGTGGACGTCCCTTAGCTGTGAGCCCGGCTCTAAGCTCTTGAAGGCAGCCTTCTGGATGTTGCAAGAACATGCAGCATGTGTCTGTAACTCAGTTGGTCATGGCATCAGGCCATGGGGCAGGGAAGATGTGGGGACACAGTCCTGCCCAGAATCCCAGACTCTTACACCAATTATCTCATCAGCATGCTGTGTGACCCTGAAGAAGTCACCTCTCCCAGGGCCCCAAAAGATGGGGGTCTTTCAAGTCAGTTCTGGGAGAAAGAAGGGGGCTGGTACTTGGTAACCTGGAGGGCCAGCAGCCGCAGGGCCAGGCTCTGGGCCGCAGCAGGGCCACGTGAGTCCTACCACCTGCATGGGGCACGTCCAGGAGTGAAAGCTGCCTGCAGGGCCTCCACGGAGCAGGCCGCCCCTCCCCCAAAGCAAACCAGTGACATGGTGTCCCTGGCGCTGTCTGGGTGGTGGGCAGCCTGGCCCTCTGGTTCCTTACACAGGAACCCCCAGGGGCCAGGGCATTCCTGCAACTAGCCCTTGACCACTTCCCACTTCAGTGGAGATGCCTCTCTGTTGCATCATTTCCGAAGTGGTCCCTCCATGTCCTGTGCCCTGTGCCCCCACATCACATTAGGATTTCAGCCTAGCCATCTCCAACCGCATGGGAGATGTTAGTCCCCATTTCACAGATCTGAAGACTGAGACTTATAGAGGGTAGGAAGCTTGCGAGGGGCACTCAGGCACCTAAGCACCCCCGAACTTGTTGTTTTGGAGGGTTACATGGGACAAGGTGCCCATCGCAGGCCAGGCCTTCAGTGCTGAGAGTCTGTCCCTGTACAGAGGCAGGGCCATGACGTCAGGCTCGTCCCTATGTCCTCAGCACCTGGCTGGGGGCTTGGCTCGTGATTCTCACTGGCTAAATCATAGAATGACCTAATGAAGGCCCTGACCAGGACTCATGAGCCAATTGCCCTAAATCCAAAGCTCACCTTCCTTCCCCCAAGAAGCCACCAGCCCCTCCAGGCTGGGGTGGGCTTGGTCCAGACAGGAGCTGAGCACAGGACGCTGGGGCTGGGAAGGCCACAGGGCATCCCCATTAGACAGGTGTTTAGTCGGAGGGAATAGCCCGGGCTGAGTAGCTGCTGGCCAGGAGCTAGAGATGGACAAAAACGGGGCTCCCCTACCCAGACTGCCCAGACTCTGGAAGGCACAGCAGAAGCTGGACTCGGCCTCCTTAGTGGGGTGCAGGGGAGCAGGCATGGACTGGAATGGGGCTCCCTGAGGCCATTGCCCCCCTTTCCAGATGGAGGACCGGATGCTGGAATGGAAGGGTCAGCTCATAGCTCGGCCTGCATCTGAACTCGCTGCAGCTTTGAATGGGTGAAAGCCTCACAGACCTCTCCCTGCGAGCTGGCCCCTCCTCACCTGGTCTGAGCTCACCCCTCCGTGTGGTAGGAAAAGAAGACTGTGGCATCAGCTTCGATACATGGATGCTAGTAGGCTGAAGAACGGTCCCAAAGATATGAGGTTTGCCAGTGTTCTTTTATGAGGAAGAGTGTCCTTGTCTGAGGGCTGAGTTAAGGGTCTTGATGGGGAGCATCCCATGGGCCCTAAATCCAATCACAGCTGCTGCTAGGAAACACAAACAGGATGTGTGATCAACAGGGAAGAGGAGAGACCACAGAAACACGGAGGAGGAGGCCATGTGAGCGTTGGGGCAGAGACTGGAGTGTCTCAGCCAAGGCCAAGGATTGCTGGGGCTCCAGGAGCTGAGAAAGCCAGGAAGGATCCTTCCCTAGGACCTCAGAGGGAGTGGCCCTGCTGACGCCGTGATTTTGGAATTCTAGCCTCTAAACTGAATCCATCTTTTGCTTAAAGTCCGCAGGTGGTGATGCTTGGCTACACCAGCCCCCACGCCTCTCATGTCTAAAGAGACAATATAGTCCTGGTGTCCCCTAGGCCCCAGGAGTGAAGCCATTCCACTCCCCAAGGACTTTGCTCTTTATCCTAATATTCCTGTTGCAAAGCTCTGCATTTCGGAGTTCAAATGCTCTCAGCTCCTCCAGGGAAGAAAATGCTGTAAATTCAAAACCTCAGCCAGGGTGCCTGGGTGGCTCAGTTAGTTAAGCGACTGCCTTCGGCTCAGGTCATGATCCTGGAGTCCCGGGATCGAGTCCCGCATCAGGCTCCCTGCTCGGCGGGGGGTCTGCTTCTCCCTCTGACCCTCCCCCCTCTCATGTGCTCTCTCTCTCTCATTCTCTCTCTCTCAAATAAATAAATAAATAAAATCTTTAAAAAAAAAAAAAAACCTCAGCCCAATGCATCGACAGGACTCGGAGATTGTCAGTAAGCAGACTAAGCCTGGGAGCCCATGTGTGTCTTGCAATCTGCTTGCGGATCAGCCCTTGACAGGGGCAGGGGGTGAGATATTTTAATATCCATTCTCCTGGGGAAAGGCATCCTGGTGCCAATAGGCATCAACCATACTTCATGACTGTAAGACAACAAGACGAATTTCCCTTTGGAGCTCTGTCTTAGAAGGTGTGTGTTTGCCTATGAGGCCAAAGATGGGGAGTGGGAGCGAAGGGTGCACCTAAGGAAAAGGAGCTAGGCAAGGACAAGCAGACCAGCAGCTAGAGCTGCCTCCTGCCCAGGTGCCCTTCTCATTCCGGCCATCCCTGATGAGCTTGGCCTATCCATCCCGGGTTACTGTAACCCATCCATCCCAGTGACCTTGGCCTGTCCATCTTGGTGACCTTGGCCCATCCATCCCTGGTGATCTTGGCTCCAGGCATGACCAAGTTCCACGTCCGACCTGAAGTCCCCTCAGCCCACCTCCTATGGCAGGTACTGTCAGCTCTGCACCTCATCTCATCTCATCCTCTTTAATGACTCATCTTTCCATGTTTGTCCCTTGGTCCCAATGAGATCCAAAGCTCCCTAAGTGGGGAGTTTGTGAACTGAAGCTTGTGTCCCAGCCTCTGACATGCATGCTTCCAATATGCTGGGCCCCAAGGGTACTAACAGCAGTATCTATATAGAGAGAAAATATGTAATATCTATTACATGATAACATATATGTGTGGATATAGAAAATGTCCTAAGAAGTCACTGTGTAGGGATGCTCTGGTCTGAATGTTTGTGTCCCCCCAAAATTCATATGTTGAAATCCTAACCACCAATGTACTAGCATTAGGAGGTGGGGACTCTGGGCGGTGGTTAGGTCGTGAGGGTGGAACCCCCATGATGGGATTAGTGCCCTTATACAAGGGACCCCACAGAGCTCCCTTGCCTCTTCCACCCTGTGAGGAACCAGCAAGAAGTTGGCCCAGAAGAGGGTCCTCGCCCAATCATGTAGGCACCCTGATCCCAAATTTCCAGCCTTCAGAACTGTAAGAAATAGAAGACTCTTGTTTATGAGCCCCCAGGCCGTGGTGTTCTGTTACTGCCACACGGAGGGACGAGGACAGGGGTAAGGACTTGGAAGAAACAGAAAGGTAGAAGAGTTGATGTGCTCTGTATGGTATAGGCTGTTCCTATGGCTTTTCATTTTCTTGGTAGTGTCATAATGCCTAGGAAATAAAAAGTTGCTAGAAATTAAAGAGATTTCCACCTGCAATTCTTAATCTTCTTTCATTGCAATGACTTCAACGAAATGGGCTGTAGTCACTGAGGAAGGAAGGAAGAGATCCTGTTTCTAGGCCACCTACGGGATGGCGAGGGGAGGTGCCCACTGAGTAAGTCTAAGAATACAGATGTAAAAATGCACATGTCTTTCTTTCCACCATCTCAGGCCACAATAGCGAGGAGGAGTGTTCTGGTGGTGCGCCACGGCGAGAGAGTGGATCAAATCTTCGGGAAGTCATGGCTACAGCAATGCTCCACTCCAGATGGTAGGTAATGTCCTGGCAGAATCGAAACCCGGAAAGTAGGTAGATCTAACAAATGACATCCCTTCTTGACCTCCTGAGCCGGCTCTCCTATGGCACCATTCTTGAGAGTGACTGTGTAGTGATAGTATATGTGAGAGGGGTATGCGCTACATCTTTCTCCATGGGCGTTATACTCATGCACTGAGTGTGTACGCTGTCTGTGAGTATCTCACCTCAAATGCTGTGTGAAAGATGGAGGAATGGCCATCAACAGTAAGCCATCTGCTGGTGTGACACATGGACAGTCGTCTTTCTTCTGGACGCACACATATGGTAGCTGGTGAGTGACCAGCCTTGACTTGAGAGTATATTGAGGTCTCTGAACCCTCAGCTGCTGGCACAACCCTAGCTTGCAGGCTCATTGCTCTATCTCTCTGAGCTCATCTTCACTGCTGTGGTCATTTCCCTACAATGTTTAACTGTGCTACTCAACAGATGGACGTATTCTGAACATGCATCTTGCTTACCCCAAGTTCACTGGGGATACCAGTGATGCTAAGAACTAAGGACGGTGCTTGTAAATACAGCACACCCACAGGCAGTCTCTACCGATGATCCACATCTGTACCAATGCACATCCCTTAATGGAAAGCCCAGCATGCCATGATTTCTAAGCCACGGATAACTATATAAATGAAGATATTGAATGAACATAGAGCTAGCCAAGCTCTTTTGGAATTCCTCCCGGAGCCCAGCAGGCTGAGAAGAGGGGAAAATGCTAAGGGAAAACCATTGGCAGATGATCAGCACACACCAGGAAAATTCTGAGCAGATTACATCATGACTGAACGTATCTGCAAGAACCCACGGAGGGGATGCTGTGGTAGTATCTATAAAACAAGATCAGTCAGAGACACAAAGGCTCAGGAGAGAAACAATAGGATGGTAGGTGGCTATGAGGATGAATTGGCATTCACACATGCAGTTAGAAGAAACGTTCTTGTAAGACAACGATGATTGAAACCACAGACTGAAATGGCACCTGACGTCAGTGTGCATGTGGTGGTGGTGATGGTGTGAGGACCAACACAAAACAACCAGCTCCAAAACCAGTGGTGGGACGTCGTGGAAGGAGGAAGAATATTGGTCACTCAGGCAAAATACCAGGTCACCTACAGGGGAAAGTCCTTTTTTTTTTTTTAATTTTATTATGTTATGTTAGTCACCATACAATACATCATTAGTTTTTGATGTGGTGATCTACGATCCATTGTTTGCGTGTAACACCCAGTGCTCCATGCAGCACCTGCCCTCCTTCATGCCCATCACCGGGCTAACCCGTGCCCCCACCCCCTCCCCTCTAGAACCCTCAGTTTTTTCTCAGAGTCCATAGTCTCTCATGGTTCCTCTCTCCCTCCGATTCCCCCCCCCTTCATTTTTCCCTTCCTTCTCCTAATGTCCTCCAAGCTATTCCTTATGTTCCACAAATAAGGGAAACCATATGATAATTGACTTTCTCTGCTTGACTTATTTCACTTAGCATCGTCTCCTCCAGTCCCATCCATGTTGATGTAAAAGTTGGGTGTTCATCCTTTCCGATGGCTGAGTCATATTCTATTGTATATAGGGACCGCATCTTCTTTATCCATTCATCTGTTGAAGGGCATCTCGGGAAAGTACTTTAAAGGCACTGGAGAGTCCCAGCTTGAAGGAGGCTCCTGGTGGCTCTTTGCACCAGGCAAAGGGGTCCTACAGTGAATACTGACAGTCTAATTTGTCCAAATTCTGCATATTGCAATGTTTACTGTATTACAGTGGGGTGTTTGGGGGAGAGGCCAACCTTTCCTCTGACCCTCCTCATTTTGGCTCACTTCCGGGCCAAATTCCCACACCTTGTATGGCCCCTCATTTCTCAGTGCTGCTGCCAGGTCACCCCCTGTCTGTAAGGCTCTGCACCATCAGAACCTAACGTTGCTCCAGATCCTTGTCTTCTTCTGAGCTCTGATCTCCACCCTCACAGATAGAGTGTCCGAGGACAAGAGACCAACATGGAGCAGATGCCTTTGAGAATACAACACAGTCAATAGACCTTCTCTTGGGGAAAAAAAAAAAAATCCACTGTTCCAGCTAACACAACGTGTATTTTGGCATTTAATGAAGGCCTTTCTTCAAACAATGTCTCTGCCAATGGACGTTCCAGGGAGGGAGCTTTCAGGAAAATCATGCTTGGAAAGGGCTGGGATGCCGTGAGCAGGGCTGGGCTGGTGTGCTCGGGCAGGGCACGTGATGGGGCCTGCCCTGGATGTGCAGCAGGTCTCCAGGAAAGGCGGCTTGGTGGCTAGAACCTGCTGGCAGCCGGGAGGCTTGGGGCTGCGTGGGAGGATGTGAGGGGTGGACCCGGCACAGTGTCTTCTGCAGGGGTGATAGATAATTCAACAGTGAGATGAGGTCCACCACTTGTTGACCACTTACCCTCAGCCAGGCCCTGGGGTCACAGTGACTCATTGTAACAGCTCTATCATTTCCCCCTTTTACTGATAAGGCAGACCTAATCATATAACTGGCAACCCGTGGTGCCAGGATTTGCACCAGACTGGTGCAAATCAGGTCATAGAGCTCAAGGTCAAATGCTTCGCAGCCTCCAGATGGAGGATCGGGGGGAGTTCCTGCGGATCTTCCTGATTTCCAGGCATGCCTCGGCAATCGGCTGAATAATGCACAATGCGGGAACATTTGGCCATGGGTACTCCATCCCCGGAGACAATATGACACACTGTCAGCTATGGGGACAGGCAGAATTTCACCTCCTTAATTAATGCCAACTTGGGATTCCCATCAAGTTAAGCTAAATCAGTAATGGAGACAGGAAAATTGTATGAGTGAATCTTTGTGAGGGGTCCTCAGGGGACAAAGAGGGTCTCATGTTTCCTGAGGCGAAAACCTGTGTTTTCTGTATTTGAAGAAATGTGTGCACAGTAGAGTAACAATTTCTCTCCAATTGAATCCACATCGCAGAGCACATTCCAGAAAAAACACAGTTGACAACTATTTAAGTGATAACCCTGCTTCCGATATGGGTCTCGATCTTGGGGGTTTAAAATATGCACTAAGTTGATGGACCTGAATGCCTGGTGTTATTTATGCTTTAGGGAAATACTACCGGCCGGACCTCAACTTCCCTTACAGTCTACCCCGAAGGAGCAACGGTATCAAAGACTTTGAAAACGACCCACCATTATCGTCATGTGGGATTTTCCAGTCCAGGATGGCAGGTATGTTTGGGGATAATTACAATAATCACAGCAATGATTATCTCTAGTGCATACTGAGCCTTAGCTACACGTCTGCTGAGGTCGGCATTAGCATTATCCCCGCTCTGCTGATGAGGACGCTGAGGCACAGAAAGGTTAAGTAAGTTGCCCAAGATCACACAGCTAGTGAGTGGAAGTGCAGAGATTGGACCCAGGACGGACGGTTGAGGAAGTCAGAAGGAACGAATGATAGGCGTGGAAAGAACAAGAGAGGGGAGAAAAACCAACGACCACTGTGTACACTATGGGTGTTCCTTTAAAAATTAAAAAAACACATCTTCTCTTTGTTTTTATTTCAAAATCTGTCAGCTTGGGCTTATGCTTTATGTCTGGGGTTCTGGTTCCATTGATTGACTTTTTGGAACACAAGAAGCCAATAAATCCATCTGGTCTTCCTTTAATGAATGAAGAACCTGGAATCGGGAACTGGGGAAGGTGTGTGAACTGAAGGAGCTCGGTGTCCAGGCGGGCAGTAGATGGCCTCTGCACTGGCTCCGTGGGGCCACATAACAAAGTGCCAAAGTGGAGTGGCTTCACCAACAGAGGTGCATTCTCTCTGGGTTCTGGATGCCAGAAGTCCGAGTTCCTCCTGAGGCCGCGAGGGCGTCTGCTCCAGGCTCCTCCCCTTGGCGTGTAGACGGGTCCCTCTGTGCCCGCTGTCTCTGCATCCAAACTTCCCCCTTTTTACAAGGACACTGGTCAGAGTGGACCAGAGCCCCCCCAGTGACCTCATCATAACTTGACCACCATTATGAAGACACCATGTCACACTCGAGGACCTGGGGTTTGGGACCCCAGCATATGAATTTGGGGGACACAATCCAGCCTGTGACACCTTCCTCTACAGCCTCTGGCCTTGGCACTGTGCATATATCCTACTGAAAAGATCCCCTTCTTTCCCAAGGACCAGACCCTCTGGTTTTGTGAGAGGCAATGTGACCTCCAGGCTTGTCCTCGCATGAGCCTCGGATAGTCTCAAGCTCCCCGTTGCCCCAGCACAGATTACCCCGACCTTAAAACAGCCCCCACATGTCAGCTCACGGTTCCATAGGGCAGAAGCTCGGGCACGGCATGGCTGAGTTCTCTGCTCAGGATCTCACAGCATGAAAGCCAGGTGTCACCTGGGCTGGGCTCCCATCTGGAGCCTCTTGAAAGCAGTTCCAGTCTCTCCCAATGGCTATTGGGGGGATTCTGTTCCCTGCAGTTGTAGTACTGAAGTCCTCATTCCCTTGCTGGCTATCTGCAAAGGGTTGCACTCACCTCTCAGCGCCCCCCACATTCCCTGCCATGTGGTCCCCTCCATCTCTGAAGCCAGCAATAGGGAATCTCTTGCATGTTGAATACTGTATTTTTTTTTTTTTGAGAGAGAGAGAGAGAGAAAGCAGGAGGAGGTATGAGGACAGAGGGAAAGGGAGAGAGAAAATCTTAAGCAGGCTCCATGTTCAGCATGGAGCCCGACACGGGTAGGGCTCAATCTCACGACCCTGAGATCATGACCTGAGCCAAAACCAAGAGTCAGACGCTCAACCAACAGAGCCCGCCAGGCACTTCTCAAATCCCCATACTTCTGAACATCTCCGGCTTCTTTTCTGTGACAGCCAGAGAAAAATCTCTGCTTTTAACGTGCTCACCTGAATGGTCAGGCCTCTCTGCAATAATCCCCTTCTGCCGTACGACACAACACAGTCCCAGGAGCGCCACTTCATGTCATCATGGCTTCCAGCCACACTCAAGGGGGCAAGACAGGCGTGTGCAGCAGGGGGTGGGAATCTCGGGGCCCCTGAAGGTGCTGCCTCCCTCAGGTGGTGAGCTGCCCATCGGAGGCCACAGTTATGAAGAGGCATTTCTCCACCTGCTCTTTTCCAGGGGAAGCACTACTGGACAGTGGCATCAGAGTCACCTCTGTCTTCACCTCCCCGGCCCTCCGCTGTGTGCAGACAGCCAGACACATCCTGGAAGGTCGGTGAGCACCGCAGCGAGCCTCCCATGTAGCCTTGACCACGTGGCTATTCTCCAAGGGGAGAGGGAGGCGGACGGGGCTAAGAATTGGATGAGGGGCGATGAATGGCCACGTAAGTCATCAGACGGCCATGGGGCAGCCCTCCAAGAGCTATGAGCAGGCACTGAGCCCACCAACATTTCTGGAATGCCAGGATTGTAACCGAGTGCCAGGAGCCTGTCATCACACCGTCCACCTGTGGTCTACATCCACCATGTGTTAAAAAAAAAAAAAAAATCTGGGGAGGGGCATTCAGAAAAACCCAGAGAGCTCGGAATGGCGATGGTCCCTCCTGAGCCCAAAGCCCATGACTTCCAGGGCAAGCGGCTGGGCTCCTGGGAGCTGTCCAGCACCCTCGAAGCTGATGTCCCTTAGGAAGCCACCGGCGGGCTTTTTAGAGCTTCTGCCAGAGAAGAGCAGCCTATTTGGGGGCGTTGGTTCTGCATCTCCCGCTGAACCCCTGCCCTGCCCTCCTTGTAGGGGGTGTGTGTGGTGTAGGTCGCTGTGCAGGAGCACGGGCCGATGCTCCACAGCGATGGGACAGAGGGCAGAGCATGTGGACGCAGATGCAGCAGGTGTGCAAATGTGGGGGAGGCAGCTTGCCTCTACTTTCTCAGAGACAGAGGGGGTCAGGCCACCAGCTGAAAGTGAGAAAAGGAAGGCCTTCTCGAGGTTTGGGGATGCACAGAAGGTATGACATGCCCATCAGAGAGAGGGGCCAGATCACGGTGGGGAGACGGAGGATGGCCGCTGGGCAGCATGGAGAGCCCACTGAGGTCAGAGAGCATGATTTTACATGGAGACCCACCCACCGACCGGGCCCGGGGCTTTCCTGCAGGTGCAGACACGGAGGAGCAGGTGCAGAGCTGGCTCTAACAGCGCGTGGGCTTGAGATGTGAAATAAAAAGTTCTCGAAAATGTTCTCTGGTAGTGGTAATGTCAGTGCCTCTAGTACGTTCTCTCAGGGACTTGTAGCCTACATGCAGAACATCCTTCTTGTTACCATGATGCCTGATAAAGTTACCAGGTGATAAACCCCGTGTTCCTTCAGGAAAAAGAGGGCACTTGGCCTTCTTCCTAGGTCCTGGAACAGGACCGATCTGCTTCTAGACTGGCCTCCGAGATGCTAACCTGCTACCCTTAGTTTCAATGCCAGGTCAGTGGCTGTCCGGATGGACCGTTTCCCAAAGTGTGACCTGAAGAGAAGTGGCTGCCAGATGGCTCCACAGAAGGATTAGCCAAGCCTATTTGGGAACTTCTTCTACTGTTCCTTCATGTGACCTATTCACGTGGACACGGGCCCTCCGCGGGCTGGAGAGAGCCCGGGAGCCGGGTTAGACCATGGAACTCCCTTTCCTAAACGTGCTTTGGCAAAGGAACCGGTCCAGGGACCTGGAATGCATTTTGGGAACTGATTTTATTTCCAGCATTTGAGCTTAATGACATTTGCCCCATTTCAAACAAAAACATCCGGGTCTTCTTTGCCCCACTCACAGAGATGGCCTTCTGCCACAGGCCTTCTCTTAGCTGAGGGAGAAAATGCTTGGGAAGGGTAGCTGGGAGAAGTCCAGATGTTCCAAGAGACAGCTTTCTCTGCCCTTCACCTTCTGCTCGGTCTGGGGTGTTTGTCAGGACGGGGCCTCAGTGTGCCCAATGTGCTCTCCATTGGCCGGTCTTTTCCAGGGATTATTGGGTTGGCCAATACTGTGTGCTCTCGCTCTTGACCGAGAACCAGGCCCGGTGCCGGTCTGGCTGTAGAGTTGTACTGGACCATCGGGGTGAGCGCCAGGGTGAGCCCACTGCTGGTGGTGCCTCCCAGCCCGGGTCCCTTCCCGATGGATGGGCATCACCGCTCCTCAGATACCTTCCAAACACACAGTGGTTTTGGGCTCAGAAATAGCATGGCTACGAGTAATCACAGAACAATACTTGCCAAGAAAAAAAAAAACCCACATTTTTTAAAAGGTATTGTTTAGGTGTTGGAAGAGATTTAACTTACGTAAAACCAAAATGGACTCTGAGGATGACCAACACTTGTGTTCTGTTGGATCCAGAGCTCAAACTGGAGAAAAGAATTAAGATAAGAGTGGAACCCGGAATCTTTGAGTGGACGAAATGGGAGTCTGGCAAAACCACCCCGACCCTCATGACCCTGGATGAGCTGAAAGAGGCGAATTTCAACGTCAGCACGGATTATAGGTATGCTGTCCTCTTGCCTTCTGCCGGGTGGAGTGCTTCTCTAGTGCTTGTTCAGGAAGAAATATTCCCGACACCCATGAAAGACGGTACGAAAGGCTGTATTCGGGGAGAATGCTGCACTGGGGGGTTGTCACGGGGGAGCAGAATGGGACTCAGCTCCGAACACAACGAGGCCAAGTGGGGGCTGTTAGCGGAGGAGCGGGGTGGGGGGTGGAAAGCTACTAAGAGGGTGGGTAATTCTCCGTAAACTGCCCTAGCAGCAGCCGGCTGAAGGCAGGCCAGAGGGACCGGACATCACCGGGGGGTGGCGGGGCATGCAGGGCTTGCTCGGGTATCGAGGGGGAGCCCATACCAAGGGTGGGGCTTCTGGCTTCACAGTGTTAGCAGGAGTCTTGCTAAAACTGACTCTACACAGTTGGACACTGAAGCCCAGCCGTCGGCCTCGTGAGCCACGGGCTCAAGGAGCCTGGCTATAGGGTGTGTGGTCAAGGAGACAAGGTTTGTCATTCTCGGCTCACGGCTGACTCTTGGCCATCACAAAACCCTCTGGTGTTCCGTGAGGGCACTTGCTGGAGATTGGACGTCAGCCCTTTGTTGGCTGGGGACACACAACCGGAGTGTCGCTGTGGACCACGAGCTGCCTTGAGGCAGGGCTGTCTCAGCAGGGCTTCTCCTTCTCCAGCTGGCCACACAGCAGGCAGGCCAGCCTGGCAGGGGTCCTCTCTCTCGTTCTTTAGGCCTGCGTTTCCTCTCGCCTCCCTCCTGCCGGCTGAGAGTTATGACGAGTATGTGGAGCGGTGTGCGGTGAGTGTGGGACGGATCATCAGCGCCTGCCCACAGGACGGTAAGTGCTTCCCCCTCCTTCCCCGTCCCCCACCTCTGGGTATGGGCAGCCCCCCGGGGGTTGGAGTCTTACCTCTGGGGTGGAAACCAGACGATTTTACGAACCTAGGAATGCCGCAACTCCCTCCGCCCCCCACCCAATCAACGGAGCTACACGGCGGGCTCTGCAGTAACGCAGTGCGTAGACACATCCCCCCTGCCACCCTGGGGACCCCGATTCTGAGACGGGGAGCCGATGGGATCCAGGACAGTGGGTCAGCACAAACCACACATGTCTGCCTCCTAGGAAACAAGAGACTAAAGATGGAAGAACCAGACGTCAGACCACATTTGAATGCCGATCGGCACAAAACATCTGTATCCGTAGATGGTTCAGACCCTTAGAAAAATCCAAATGTGGAATCTGAATGTGGAAATGCCTAAGAGACTGAGTGGGTTCTGTTAGGTGTGACAGTGGCAGGTTGGGTGTGGAAGGGCGGAAGTCCTCATGGGGAGGGGCCGCCCCCGGCAGTGTCTGAAACACCCGGACTTCGGCGATGGCGGGGGAGGAGCAGGGGGCGCTCTGACGGCACACGATGCACAAATGTCACACAGTTGCGTCTCCGCGAGGCGGGAGGCCCACCTTTGGGCCTATCTGGGTATCTCTGAAAGTGTCCATAGTGAAAAGCTAAAAACTAAGCCTTCAAAAATTTACATTTAGCAAGTGTGTAGTGAACATCGTGCTGTGTCAGATGCCAAATAAAACACGGTGGGGAAAACCCAAGTGAAGAAGCACGTGCTCCCCCCTCAAGGAGTTTGAATATGATTGGGGAAAGGGGCATGGCATCTAGAATATTAAGAGTTTTGAGTGGCATGAGGCTGCTTTACGTTGCCTGCTTCGACGGGCTGGTATCCTGGGAAGTGTTCTTTTGGGAACCGCGCCTCAGTGGCATTTAATTGATCGCCAAAGCCCTGTTCCTCACACTGACTGCCACCGGAGCACCACAGGACGGAAGATGACGTTAGAGCCTTCCACTGCACGGCCAGGGTCCCTCCTCAGCCTGCTGCTTTTCTGCTGTTCATGTCAAGCCTCTGTCCTGAGCCGAAATTCAGAGGCCACAGGATGCTCCGCCCTTCTGAGGACCCCCTACAGGGGTGAGGCCCTCGGGAGCAGGGATGGAGATCTGGTTTATCAGCTCCTGAGCCCACTGAGCACTGTCTACGTGCTGCTCACTGCAGGGAACACAGCCCGCCTGGCCACAGGGCCGCACGTGCCGTGGAGGCTGCCGGGGTGCCGCACCTGAGCTGTAGGACAAGCAGGATTTGGAAGGCAAACGGTGCCCAAGAGGGGAGAACGTGAGCAAGGCAGGAGGGTGGCAGGTATGGCAAGCCACAGAAGAGGAATGAAAAAGCCAGGTGGGCTGGAGGGAAAAAGCCAACACCTACCGGTCCCCGGGCAGGGGGCCCTTCACAAACATTACCTGTTAATTGCTCACCTTCCTGTGCGGTCTGTGACATGACGGCCCCATACTCCCCATGACGCTGAGGCTCAGAGGGCTGGAGCCCACATGCCCAAGTCACCCGCATGCTGACCGCACAGGCCCAGAGTCCAAGCTGCACGTCCTCCTCCCAGATGATACCTGGCCGCCGCACCATGACTTGGGAAGCCAAAGATACGAGAATGGAATGAACAGGAAATAACACAGGAAGAGTATATCCGGGCTTCGGTCCTGTTGGAGAATTTACAGTCGTGTTAGGAGACAGCGTGAACGGATTGTTCTGTGTCAGCTGTAGCCCTTGGGGGAAGCCCACCGCCCGACTCCATCCAGCAGGTGGATCCAGTGGGTCCGGCCAGGGCACCTCCCGGACTCGTCCGGCTGGGCCAGCTCTCTCCCGCTGTGCTTGGTGCCCGCATCAGTCACGCTGCCGGTGGGAGACTCGCTCCACCCATGGACTCAGAATGTCCTTATCGAAGCAAGAGGCATCAGCAGGCTCATGGAGGCCAACTGGCTGATAATTCTCTAGCTAAGGGACCCAGCCTGGGCGGCAGCCACCACAACATCCTGTGAGAGATGGAAGCTTGGATCACGGCGCAGTCCCATCCCCGAAGCTCATGGCAGGTGCTACCGCCCCAGACCATGCCCATGGACGTGAAGCACCACGGACTATGCACGGTACCTGCCACACCGCTTCCTACCCCAGCTCTCTCAGGCTTTGTGCACCACAAAGTTGTTGCCCCCGGTAACACTGCGGACCCTCGTTCTAATAAAAGGCACTCTCTCTGTGTCTCCTCTGACCCCGAGGTGTGCTTTTCCCTACAGTGGGTGTCATTCTGATTGTGAGCCATGGCTCGGCGCTGGACTCCTGCACTCGCCCGCTCCTTGGGCTGCCGCCCCGGGACAGTGGAGACTTCGCCCAGCTGGTGAGAAAGGTACGTGCCGGCCCCTTTCTCTTTGGGCCATGAAGTCAGGCCCCCAGAGCCCACAGGGTCATCATACTTCCTTCTCAGAATGAAAACAGGTGTCCAGCCCACCCGGGGCAGCAGGGACCACCCCACCCACCCCATCTTCTGAGAATGTGTGCACCTGCTCTTATGCAAAGGGCAGCCCTGGCCAGGGGCTGACGGAAGCAGTTTATCGTCTTTATCACCATTATGGCAACTTGGCCATTTGCTGCCCAGACTACTATTATCATATATTATTATTGTTACAAAAAATAAGATATGGTTATCCCCTGCAGCTCCAGTAGTTGAACAAATGGTCCAGTGGGGAGTAAACCATGTGGACACAAAGAGAAAGAACAAAGGCTGGCCTGGCTTGCTCTGGGGACCCAGGGGCAGGGGAACCCCCACCCTCTTGCCTTTGGAGTCAGCCCGCCATGGAACACACAGGACTTGCGGTAGCCTGAGTGCCCGTGGTTGGGCTGAGGCTCTGCAAACACTTACAGGTAACCAACATGTAGAGAAGGACAGTGGGTACGTTGCACCAACCTGTTGACCATCACCCAGTAACCCAGAGGCGGCTTTATCCGTTAGTGAGGTGAATCAAGGCAGGCAAACTAGGGGCTCAGACCCAGCCCCTGCTCCTGCCCTGAAAATCTACTCAGGGCCAGATTTGCCCCCCTGTCCTTGTCCATTTTATCAAATTAATCAGTTGACCGATGACCTTGAGGCTGGGAGCGCAGTGGTAGAGACAACACCTGTGAAGAACTGGGTCCCTGAGTTGGTTTGTTGGTGCAAAATTGTCACAGGACCATGAGCGGCCAAAGTCTGTTCACAGAGGAGCAGACCCTCGGCCCCGACCAGCCAACACCGGCTCTGAGCCTGGGCAAGGTCCTTGGCTTTCAGAGCCCCGCCCTGCCTGCCAGGGAAAGCCAGGTCCTCCCTCACGTGGGGGGTGAGTCAGAGAGCACTACCTGTGTGCGCCTTCTCTCTTCTTGTCCCGTTTCCTCTGGACCTGAGTGGAAGCATGTATCCCCTCCAAAGTGTCTCCAAGGTGGGGTGTCCCAACTGCAACCCAGATATTCCCAAGCCCTTCTGGTCCTGGGCCACCACTTGACTGCTATCTGAATATAGGGCTTGAGCCTCCAGGCTATGCTGGATGACAATGGATTTTTCTGGGGGTTCTCCTTGTGGCCTCTGCACCACCTGCTCCCCGAGCGTCGCTCTTGCTGATGTCACTATCTCCCTCTCATGTGCTCCCGTGCTGCACGCTCCGGATCCTGCACCCCTTCCTAGGCTGTCCTGGGCTCCTGGTCATGGGCACGTGCCAGTTGCAGACAGAATCGCAAATTTGGTGCTATTCCAAAACCCCACTGGTCTTCGAAGCCAGATTCCCACCCACTCCCCTGACCCTTGGCTTCCCCTTCTCAAGATGCCAGCCTTGAACTTCCAAATTCCTGCGACTTTCTTATCCTGACAGTTTGGTGTCCACCTCACCCCCTCCCCAAATAAGCTGGACTTGCCTGCACATATCAGACATTTACCAAGGCGCTCTGGGTAACCATGGGCCTTCAAATCAGGGGCAGATGGAAAGAGACCGTTCACAACCTTCCCTTTGCCCACTGCACCGTGCTGCCCCCAAATGTACACACACACACACGTATGTACACACACATAAATACACATGCACACATGTGCACGCATACACACGCACAAAGATGCATACGTGTGCACATGCACACGCCCATGAACCCACACGCGCACACACACATGCACGTGCACACACACACAGTCTCTCTAAGCAGGAGAGAGTCACCCTGAGTCACCACCAGCCTCCACAGGGATCCCCCTGCATGTTGGAATTTCTGCAAATTTTGTCTCACTGAGGAATTTCTCAGCATCAAAAGAGAGGGAAAAAAGGAAAGCAAAACATGCAAACAAGCCCCAAAAAGCCTTAAAAACAAAAATCTATGCGAACGCTTTCACTTTGCAGATGAAGACATGGAGGTCTAAAGTTTCACTTAGTGGTTTTTTCTGGGCTCTGCAGACAATGCCAGTATCTCTTTGTGACGCTAAATTTGAGAATGCAAGTCAGTCCCCAAGCAGCAGCCTGGGCTTTGCAGCCTGGACACTGCTGAGCTTCGGGCTTCGGGCAGGGTGCTTCCGTGTTGGGGGACACCATGCTCCTGTGCCCTGTAGGACATTAGCAGGATCCCCGGCCTCTGCCCCTGCCAACAGCACCCCAGTGTGACAACCCATGGGAGGGGCACGGCCCCCGCCCCAGGACGGCTGTGTGGGACGTGGACGTGGGCATCGTGTTTAGAACAGCGATGCCAGTGTGGGCCCATGGCGCCCGCGTCCCCGGCCTCGCAGGACCTGCTGGCTAGCCTTGGAGCAAGTGTAAAATCAATTGACCTGGTATAAAATATTAATAAGTGTTTGGAAACTCTGTCCTAGATTCCTTCTCTGGGCATGTGCTTCTGTGAGGAAAATAAAGAGGAAGGAAAATGGGAACTGGTGAATCCTCCCGTGAAGACGCTGACCCACGGCTCGAACTCGGCATTTAACTGGCGGAACTGGCTCCCGGGCAGCTAGGAGCCCCGCTCAGGCTCTGCTCGGCGCCGGGAGGAGGAGCGTCCTCCGCGCCCCCATGTGATTTATAGACGCACGAAATGCACTTTTGGATCCCCGGAGGTTCGCCATCCGCTGTCCCCTTCACAGCGGCACCAGTGGACCGTTACCCTGTGAGCGCAGCCCTTGAGACGTGTGGACCTGCCACGTGGCGGGAGGGAAGGAGCCGTGGCGACCCACCACAGAGGACTGGAAGGACGCGCCCACTCTATGTGCTGTGTTCTGATGAGTCATGTTCCCTGTTGTTTTCCTAGTTCTAGTCCACTTTTGGGCCGTGTCCACACAGGCCGAAAGGGGTATAAGAGTGAATAAAATGGAATAAGAAACCACCAGCCAGCTCAAAGGCACAGAGCCCCGGCTCGGTGTCCACACCCTGGGTACGAGTTTCCCATCGCTGCCGTAACAAGTCACCGCGGAGCAGCAATTAGGGACAACACAAATTTTTAATCACACGTGCACAGATTAGTTCTGTTGCAGCCCTAGGGGTCGGGATTTCTAAGACAGGTCAGCGGGCTGCATTCCTCCCAGAGGCTCTTGCGGAGGTGGGGGAGGGGTCTGTCCCCTTGCTTTCCCCGCCCCCGAGGTGCCTGCCCTGCCAGCCTCCATCTGCAGACCGCAGCGTCGTCAAGCCCCCCTGCCCTGTCCCCACCGCTTCCACTACCACGTGGCCTTCTGCCTTGGACCCCATCCCCGTTTTGTAAGCTCTCTTGGGATTACAGAGGGCCTGCCCGATAGTCCAGGATGGTCTTTCATCTCAAGATCCACAACTTATTCCGTCTGCACGGTCCCCTTTTCCTTGTAAGGGACACAGTCACAGATCTGGGATTAGGATGTGGACGGCTTTGGGGACGATCTCCATCCCCACACCCCACACATGGGGCTGCTTGTACCGGGGCCCCACTCTGAGGATGTGAGACACCCCACTCGGTGCAGACCTTCCCCAGCTTCTCCTTTTCTCCCTTTTGGTCAAGTGGAGGGGGAGGTGGCTTTGCAAATCGGGGGAGCGTGTCCCACCCCGACTCACCGCAGAGACCCACCACCAGCACAGGGACTCCTGCCCAGATGCTATCAATCCTGTGGTGCCTCTGACTCTCCAGCAGTTGGTCCAGGTGGGTGACTGGTGTCTCTCCCGTGGCATCCTCGACCCAGCCCCCACTGGTCACACCTGTCCCCACAGCCAATGCCTTCAGCATCCCAGACAAAGTCCCACCACGGCGCAGCGAACCCGACTGGCCTTCCTCCTCTCCCACCACATTCCCGTTCCAGTGTTTGGGACCATGGTTGACCCTGGCCTTTCACAGAGCAAGGAGGGAGGTTGACAGGAAGAGCCAGCCCCACCCCCAGCTCTCCCCTGCTGTCTCCCAGGCGAAGCTGTGGACACACAGTCCTCGGAGCTCTTGAGGAGCAGAGAGGGTGGACCCCGGAACCTGGACGGGGAACCAGCCACTCACAAAGAACACACAGGCCACACAAAAGGCTCTTCGCTGTGCAGTCCAACCGGGCCTCCCGGGGGAAAGATAAAAGTGTTTGTCCCTTGTTTTCCTTTACTCGTGACGTCATTTTTCTGCCTCCGAACATAAAGATGTTTGCAGTTGGTGCAGAACAGAGAGCAGAGGGCAGCCCACTCACAGGCTGCTCCCGGACCTGGTCTCCCACACAGTTCAGTCTTAGGGAAACAACCCTGCATGCCTCCCAACAGGTACTGACCAGAAAGCAAACCGGCCCCTGGGACTGGGGGCGGGGAGGGCAGCACCTCCCACGAAGTCTACGCCTGCCTCTGAGCACCTGGATGCTGCCTTTCTCTGCAGCAAGTACCATGGTCGGGAGGAAGCCTTCCCTGTCCTCCCTCCCAGATACCCTGGTGCCACCCCAACATCACTAATTGTGATGATGAATAAACTTCACAAATCAAGCAAGTGGCCCTGTCTTTGGGGTGGTCCCAAGGTGTCCGGATTCGCCCTGTGGAGGGTGAGGCTGGCTGGGTTGCCTGCCCCTGGGTAATGAAGGGGAGGGCCTTCCTCCTTGCCCGGCTGCTGATGGGGGTTTGCAAGAGATGATGAGATGGGCTTGAATCTCAAATTCCAAGGCCAAAAGCGCAAGAAACTCCAATTTCTTTTTTTTTAAGATTTTTTTTTTTATTTGAGAGAGAGACAAAGAGAGATAGTGGCAGAGAGAAGAAGCGGGGGGGGGGGCGGGGGAGAAGGAGAACAGGCTCCCCGCTGAGCAGGGAAACTCCATTTTTTTTAAATTCTGTAATTCTGGTTTTGACTAGCTTCCCATTCTGATGCAATGGCAGGAAAGCCCAGTTCCGTCCCTTTTAGCCTCCAGAATGAGCCTCATTGTCAGGACGGGGCCCTGAGAACAGAGCCGCGCTAGAGAAAGGGAGGGATGGACGTTTATCACGGATTGGTGCAAGTTTGCAATTCTACCAAGGAAGAAGCTAAGAAAAAAAGAGATCCGTGAGCTCTCTGTGGGCTCCAGCACCTGTGTGTTTGTAAGCCGACACTGACCCCTGCTGACGTCCTCTGGGAATGGCCTCCTGTTATCGCAGACCCCCTCCCAGCCCACCCACAGCATCTCTGGTTTCCTCACGGGGGGCTGCAAAAAACAGGCCTGGAAAGGAGCTCTCCACGGGTCTGCTGACTCCCCTGATGTGGCGGATATTCACTCGTGTTCACGAGCCTGAGGCGCGGTGAGGGAGATCTCTCCCTGACCCACCACCAGCTATTTCAGAAGATGGAGGGGCAGGGGGTCATGGCCTTGGGGCCGCAAAGGATCAGGGAGCCTGAGTCTGGCCTGATGGGGAATCTGGAGCCTCCGAGGGACACGTGCGTGGTGACAGGTCTGGGGCCACTGGTCCCTGGCAAACACCCTCTGTTATCTGAGAAGAAACAGCCATCGTAATTTCCCACCGAAGCAAGTCTTATTTTAGAACCAAATTTGAGAATTTTTTTTTTAGATCTGGTCATGTTGGTGAATTTCATGGGCTCAATCGTGTGCCCCCCAAATTCATAAGTTGAAGTCCAGACCTCCAGCACCTCCAAATGTAGCCTTATTTGCGGGGCTCTAAAGAGGTGATAAGGTAAAGTGAGGTCCCTAGAGTGGTCCTGATGCAATCTGACCAGCGTTCCTATGAGATCAGGACACAGACAGGCACAGAGGGCAACCGCGTGAGGAACAGAGAGGACCACATCCCCATGCCCGGGAGACAGGCCGCGGGAGGAGCCAGCTGGCTCCACGCCTAGACCCTGGACCTCCAGCCTCAGACTGTGAGAAGATACACTTCTGCTGCGGTCCCTTGTCACGGCAGCCCTAGGACAACACAGTGCCCAGAAAACCTTGGTATAAACACCAAAAATTACAAACCCCTGACTGCCTGAGCACCAGCCACGTCGTGTAGCTTGGCACAAGGCGTGTGGTAGACGGCACCATTGACCGAGCCGGTTGGATACCCACCTCCATGCGCTTCCTCTCCCGACCTTTTTTTCCCCCCTTTATTGTACTTATTTTTAAGCATTAAACATAAAAAGGTCTGGCTCCCTGTGGGCCAGTTAGGTCAGTGTGAGGGTTAAAGGCAAGAACACAGATCCCCAGGTGCCGTCCCGTTCCCCACCTGGGGAAAGAGCATGGTTTCTATGCTCCCTGGGCTCACGCCCACCCAGGTCATCCAGGAGCCGCCAGGGGCTCACAGGCGCTCAGGAAGGAGTCTGTGTGACACAGTCCCCAAGCTTCCCCACAGAGCCCACTGCCCTTCTCAGCCCTCGAGTAAGGGGCGCTTACTGGTGGCTTTGCCACACGCCCATCAGGAGGAAGACCAGGTATCCACTTGGGGTCACCCCCCAGTGCTCCCAGAGCCTCCCTCCTCTGCAGAGCCAAGCTGGGAAGGAGGGTGGTCTTCTCCACTCTGAGCCACTTAGTCACCTGGTCTCAGGGGCTCACAAAACCCCACGGACAGCCCTAGCCAGAACCTCCACCCTTCAGGCCCCCAGACCAGTCCAAGGAGCCACAGAGGGTAGAGGTGGGGACGCAGAGCCCCCTCCTCACCACGCAGAGCCCCCTCCCTCCAGCCTGCACACCGAAAGCAAGCGGGAGTACTCGCAGATGCAGGGACCACAGACCTGGAGCCCCAAGAAAGTCACTCGAGATCCTAGGACCACAAGAGGAGAATCAGGAAGTGCCTGAGCTCAAAGATAAAGTTCAGACGTCAACAGACCTCGTGTATGCCAACGTCACTGGGAGATGCGGTGACAGAAAACATCCCATGTACACAGCAATGACAACAGAGCAGAAGATACGCAGGACTATGCTTAGGAGAACACCTGAGAACCTAAACCTGCCACCATGGGCCCAGAAGAGGACGGGTCTGGTTGGACAGGCACGCTGGGTCCTTGGGTAGGAGGGCCCAGCACTGCGAAGGTGACACCTCCCCACAGTAAGCCACGAAGCGCTCACGGGGCCCTCCTGGGGGCCCAGCACCTGTGATCATGACTCACGGCACAGCTGTGTGTCCGGGTTCAAACCCTCAGCACTGCTGACATCTGGGGCCGGGAACTCTTTGTTGCAGGGGGCAGGGGCTGTCCTGCCCATTGTGGGGTGTTTAGCAGTACCCGTGGTCCTGACCCAGTAGGATCCCAGCAGCACGCCCCTTGGACAGTCACACTCCCAAACACATCTCCAGATCTTGCCAAATATGCCCTGGGGCGCAAAATCGTCCCCCGTTGAAAACCCCTGATGTGTTCCCTGAGCCCTGGTCCTAGGCGATTTGTCAAGGCCCTTGGGCACCCATGACAGCACAGGTGTGGGGAGGGGGGGAACCTGGCGTAACTATTTCACACCCTTGTGGAGTAGACGCGCTATTCTGGAGACAAACATCAGGAAAAAAATGTGTCTATCTTGAGTTGAGCAGTGTGTGATGCTCTGAAGGGCAGGGTCCTGTGACACGAGGACAGAGGAAGTCCAGGCACGACCCGGGCCCCCCTGCCACCCAGATTCTAGATGTGGGAAGTGTGCCACGAGCATCAAAAGGCTGCAGCGTCCTTGGGCCCAGGGCCGATCCCAGCACAGCAGGACGCTACGGCAGAGGCGTCCCTGTCCCATAGCCACCCCCACGTGCCCTAGGGGCCCACGGACGGTGCACGCACCTGGATCGGTGGAATTGCCAGAAATAGTTTCCACTAACGAAGAAGACATTATTCGAACTGTTGTTCGAAGGACTGCACTGCGTCTCAGGAGACCTGAGTTTGTACCCCATTCTGTCTCTTGCCCGCTGTGACCTTAAGCACGATCTCTGTGTGGCTTGGGTGCAGACTGTCAGCGGGCCGACCCATCACAGCCTCCTAGCCTCTGTTCTGGAGGAAGTGTCGTCTTCCGAGCAGTGAGCAGCTGTGGGCTGAGCTGGAGTCTTTGTGGGGTCTGCCAGTTTCCAGGGTGTAAATGCTCCCACGAACGCTGATTCTGAGCCGCCAATGTCTTAACAACAGATTTCTAAAATGCCTAAAAATGTAGAAATCAGCCTTCATGAGCTGGGATGAGCCGGCTTCAGCCCACAGGTGACAGGTGGTATGAACACTGTTCTGCGGGGAGAGGTCACCCCCTCTTCTTAGTGAGAAGAGGCCAGGACAGGCCTGCCGAGGACCACCACAGTAGGCACTGGAGCCGGGAGGGAAGCAGAGCTGGGGGGAAAGTCTGGGACCTGGGCAGACTGTTCGATCCTGGGATCCCACCGAGGCTGCGTCTCCTTCAAGCTCCCCACCCTGCCAGCGACTCTGGAGCCTGGACCATGCCTGGAGGGGGCTCGCGCCTCGTCTCCCCAGCCTCCCTGTTCAACGGGATGCTTCTGCCTCTTCTGACCCCATTGGCTCAGCCACACGAGGAAGCCACACAAAGCCAGCACACCGTGCCACTGAGAGCAAATTTGCAGGCGGGCGTCCAACTATTAAGTCGGACTGAAGTTTTAGAGACGTAGGGGATTTTAGAGATGCTCCATCACAAGTGTAACCAGAATCCAGTCATGTCAAAAGATGTTTGCAAGTTGCTGCAGAACATTTCCAGAGTCGTTAGCTTTTCACCCCTGTTTGCTTCCAAGCAAATGCCACTTCCAACTGTTGAGGACCGTTTGCTTCTAAAACTTAAACCGCACAAAAATAAGCTAAGAATCACACACACACACACACACACACACACACACACATCTTCTTAGTGAAGCCTGCAAGCAAAGAAGTTCCCTGAGAAGTCATTTGGAAAATGAATGATCTGGAAACGTCAGATTTCTCCTTCTCTCTGCAAAAGTGTATTTCTTTCAACTATGAACTCAGTATCTTTCACTGCGTGCCATCCATAATGAGGTAACCATTCCTCAGTGCAATAAACCAAAGTATTTTCCCAAGAAGCCATAGCACAAAACCAACATAAACCCCAATGGAGAAATACTTGGGAAGAGCTCCCTGCAGGGAGAGCCCGCAAAACGCCTCCCAGAAGGACAATGCAGTTGCGTTTAGTGATTGATTTTGGAAAATGCGTGTTTTATTTGCCCTCGGGGATCCGTGGACCACTTTTCCATCCTTGATCTGGGAACAGCTAGGAAGGGCTGAGTGTGTGCCATGGTCCACTTCATGGTTAAACACTGGGGCCCCCAGAGCGCATTATCCGGGAGAACTACAGCCAGCCTTGAGGAAAAGGTGAGGAAACACCAAATACGTCATTTCCAATCTGCTTCTCAAACACGTGGTCCGTGGGGCATCACCTGGGAGCTTGTTAGAAATGCAGAGGCTCGGGCCCCTCACCGGCCCGCTGGACCAGAAGCTGCATTTTAGCACCGTCCCCTGGGGGTCTGCATGCCCGCCAACAAGGAGCGGTGCTGTTTGCCTTGACGTGTGTATAATGCGAAGCGCCCTCAGGAGATGAAGAAGGGGAAAGCAGGGAGGGGACCCAGCAACGTGAGGACACGCCGTCTTGTTCCAGGAATCTGCTACCTGCATCCCCCCGGGGTCCTGGGGACAGCACCGCAGGCTCGGACCCTGCCCTGGAGGAGCTCCCACCGTGCGCGGGTGGGTGGGACGGTGAGCGGGGAGCTGAGTATGGCAGGTGCAGCCCAGAAAAACGCACCACCTGTTCCTCGTTCAGACCGGACCGAGCCCCTTCCCCCGAGTGTAATGGCTTATAATGTATTTCACAGCTGTTTTTATTGTGGTAATAAACCTACTGGCGCTCAGTTATAATCCTCCTTATGTTATTAACATACCCTGCAACTGTCAAAGTTCATACCTTTGTGGCACGATGAAAAACTTTTATCCTGCATCTGCAAAAGGCAATAAAACCCAGTAATGTCGTGTAACCTATTTTACACACTCTCACAAACCCCAATTCTAGGCACCTGTTTTCCAATCTATTTCACTCGGCAGATGTGTTCTGGGTCGCTGCTGTATAAAATGGACCTGAGTGGACTGAGGCGGACGGTGGCGGCCACAACCAAGCAAAGGCTTATTCCTTGGAGGTCGTGTGGTTAAGTACATTCCTGCTTCATCTCGTGGAATCCTCAGGGCCTCTCTGACATCACCCAACACTCAGGGACCGTCAGGAAGCCGGCTGGCTGGAAGGCTAGACACCTGGACACATCAGCTCGAGGGTCCTGACCGCTGTGACCCTGAGACACGTCAAAGGGGCTCCAAGCTGGTGGTTCTCAAAGTGTGGTCCCTAGGCCAGCAGCACCTGCATCCCCTGAGGGCTTGTTATAAATGCACCCACGGAGGTCCCACCCCAGACTCAGGGGATCAGACACTCTGGGGGTGGAGCCCAGGAATCTGTGTCTTAACAAGCCCGCCGGGTGATTCTGGTGCTCGCCCGAGTGTGAGAACCACTGCTGGAGGAAAACTTGCTTTGTAAAGGAATCCCACTGCAAATCCCTTACAGAGACGGCCCCTTGATGTTGCGGACCAGGCGCTGGCGTCAGCTTTGCTCAAAGGCAAGACCCCTATATGACAGGAAGATGGTCCCATGACTTTATTTAGACTCATACACATGTGTGCATTCATGCACTTGTGTGTCTACATACGTATTTGTTTCTTCTATACTTTCGGTGAAGAATAGCAGGTTCTTCACCACGCAGAGATTCCCAGGCCAGTCTGAGGCTCTGCAGAGCAGTAGCCCCATCCCCACGGCAGCTCCTGGGACTCCATCCTCAAGGGGGCCTCTGGGTGTTTGCGGCTTTGCCCAGAGGCTCACTATGAGCTCTGAGCCTAAGTTCTTGCCGCTGAGTCCAGATGTGGGAGGAAACCACACCATCTGCCCACAGGCAACAGGGGAACTTCAGCGGTCACACGGCGTGGGCCCCTCTGCCCGCAGTGGCCTGCTCTGCTCTCACGTGGCTGTGACAAAAGCAACAGGCCTCCCGGGTGGGACGTGGGGCTGCCCGGGCGGGACCTGAGCAAACCACCGTACTCCCTCTGGTTTGCCCCTGGGTAAAATCCAAAGTACAGGGAAGCTGGAGGCATGGGTAGGGTATCACTTGAAAGTCATTCTCGTCTCCTCCCGATGGCCGGGAAAAAGGACCACAGGACGGATGTGCACCCGGGGACGGGGCCTGGGGAACAGAGAGGGGCCCCAGGAGTGTACGCACAGCCCGGCTCGGGGCTGGACCCGAGCGGTGCAGCATGCACAGGTGGGCTCACAAAACTGGCAACTCTTCCCCAGACTCTCCCTGCCGGAAGTGTTCCTTTAGCGTTCATTGTTGAGTGTCTGCACTGTGCCAGGCTCTGTGCCAAGGGCTAGGTATGCAGTGGCTGAGCTGGATGGCTTCCAGTTGCCTCTCTGTCCCCAAGCTGACCCATGTGGACACATCACCCAGGTTCCTGCGCCCTTGGGCCGATGGGGAGCCCGGGGGGCGATGGCATGAAGGAGGACGCTGGATTTGGGGTATCTATTTCCACAGCTCGCTCCCTTGCAACGTTTCCCTCATCTTTGTAAATAGTCCCTTTCAAGCTACCCTCACGGGGGGGGGGGGGGTTCTTTCCTGCCGCAACCTTGTAACCAGTTCAAGAGTGGCTCAAGAAACAGCTCCTCCCATTATCGGATCCTGGATTACTCACACGTGCAACACGTACGTGGTCACCTCCTTGCCTGTTGGGAGAGGAAGTAGGTCGCCCATGGCGTGCAGTAGCGTCCCTATCGCTCACGTTCACACTGCTGATGGCAAGGGATGGGGGCATCCCCAGCTGCAGCTCTCCGTTACCATAACTACTAGTAATGACACAGACTGCACATCCCCTGGCCTCTCGGGGCCCTGGAGGCACACACCCCGGGAAAGAGAAATGCAAAACTGTGGACATATAAACGAGAGCAAGCGCAGGGAGTCAGTGGTGCTCCTCGGGTGATCACTGGGCGGGTGAGCGGAGGACCAAGCATGGGTCTGCTTGTTAGGGAGGCAGAGCCGAGGGCCAATTAAAATGCTCAACTCCAGGAGAGGGTGCTGGAGGAAGGGAGTGAGAAGTAGAGAGGCACACAGTGGAGACATTTGGGCGGAAATGGATGAGGAGCTGAAGACTTGGAATTGCAAATTCCCCTGAAGCCGCACATCTGCAGAGGAGCATCCCCTCCCCTCCCTCCTCTCCCGCCCCTTCCCTCTCCTCCTGTCCCTCCTCCCCCGTGGAAGGGAACCAACGTTTCTCTGCTACAAAAGCCTCCCTACACCTGCTCCTGGGCGAGTTGCCTCCGATCCGATGCTAGTTCTCTGGACACCCACCACGTCTCATCGCTCCGGTGCCAGAGAGGAGCTGAGTCCAAGGGAGCCCGGGCTGGGGGCGGGGGGGGCACGGACCTTTCCAGGAGGGAGCTGCCCGCACAGGGGAGAACTGTGGGTCCCCCAGCGGCCCAGCAGGAACCTGGGAGCAAGTGCCAGACCAAACGGGATGGCATGAGTCAAGATTCGCTCAAGTGTTTGACGTAGCTGCCCTGGCCTGGGACTTACACGTTGACTTAAGCCCCAAAGGTGTGGTTAATAAGTCACCAGGTTGACTACTTGAAGTCTGAACAAGGGTGTTACAGAACTAATGAGGTGAAACCGTCTGGGGTCCCAGCCTGCCGTACAGGACAGAAGTCAAAGGCTCCGGGACACAGAAGTGTTCTTTGCAAGTGACCCAGCCGCGCCCTCATCACAGCCTCTCCCCGGCGGGAGCCCAGAGGACAAGACTGCACAGAGGTCCTTACGGAGCCCTGGGGGCTGTCCTCTGCAGCCTGGAGGGGATGCTGGGGGATACAGAGCGGGCACTGGATTCCGACCTCAGCAGGAATAATGGGATCCCAGAGTGGGAGCAGTGCCCAAGCACCAGGGACCAGGCGGGCCCCAGCGCCTCAAGGAGGCATGCGGATGGCAAGACAACAGTGACTTGGCATGTGTGTTGCTGGCTCCTTGCTCACGGGAGTCCCCAGGCACGAAGGAGATGCCTACCAAGTGCTGTGTGACACGTTCAGGTATGGGAAGCCCTGGTCTGCCGACGAGGAGCCCGACGCGTGCCTCCTTCCCAGATCCCAGACCGAAGCCAGTTTTCTACACCCAGTCCTCACGCCTCCAGAGAGACACTTTACGACGTGCCCCCTTGAATTGTCCTGTTTTGAGAGTATCATCTGTGTCCTGCTGGGATCCCGCTCTCAGAGGACAATGGGTCGGTGGGCCTTCCGTTCCGTGGGGCAGTTGTCATTACACAGGCCATTATAAAAATAAATCGGGAAGCTCTCCTTAGCAGAGGACAAAGGGACAAAGAAAAGCCACACAAAGAGAGTCCAGGTAAAACAGAAACCCGAAATCAAAGTACATAGTGAAAGCTTCAGCTCGATTAGACACTATCTTGATAAAATAAAAACTATGAACATAGGTTACCTTTACCTTACATTTACCAAGATGCAAATGATGCAAAACTGTAGCTGTACCCCGCCAAGACTTCATACCACCCGAACTAGAGTTGCAGGCTTCCCCAGGGGCGGGATTTCCAACCTCAGCCTGGAATTCCCTGATCGGCACTAGCCGGTGGCCGGCAGGATGAGACCCCCTGCCTTCCCATGGGAAGGCGACCTTGCCTGAAACCACTCTTCGTCTTTTGCTAATAATTCCCTTGTCCTACCCATTTCTGCCTACAAAAGCCTTCCATTTCCTGCAACCCCTTGGAGCTCCTTTCCACTTGTCCAGTGGGTTGCTGCCCCATACGTGAATCCCCCAATAAAGCCAATTAGATCTTTCCGTTTACTCGGTTGAGGTTTTGTTCTTGATCATCCTAAAACCCTTGTCGTTTCCAAGGTGATAAGAGATATTTGGTTTATGACCCTGGTTCCTGACACAAAGCTCCTAGCTCCCTTGGAATTTCCTGGGTGATAGGAGTGTCTCTTGTTCTTTTTTTTTTTTTTTTTAAGATTTTACTTATTTATTCATGAGAGACAGAGAGAGAGAAAGAAGCAGAGGGAGAAGTAGGCTCCCAAGGAGCAGGGAGCCCGATGAGGGACTCGATCCCAGGACCCTGGGATCATGACCTGAGCCGAAGGCAGACGCTTAACCATCTGAGCCACCCAGGTGCCCAGGAGTGTCTCTTGTTCTAACAAGGTGGCTCAGGATGGCTCCCAGATGGCCCTACCTGCCCACCCAAAACTGAGACCAAACCAAACAGCAAGCAAGAACTGGTATTCGTGCACCTGGCAGGAGAGAGAGCCCTGAGAGGCTGGATCCCCAGCTAGGGAGGGGAGCGTAGACAGGCCCCAGGCCATCCCTTTGGGTTGAATGAGCAGGTGGAGGAGCTTGTCTGAGATGGTGCCCCAAGAACCTCACCCAGGAAGGCAATCATGCAGGGAAGGATGTGGCCCCCAGGACAGCTCCAGCAGAGGGCAGAGGCCAAGGAGACAAAGCCACAGGGCTGGTGGAGGCCAGGGGACAGCCCCGGTGTTGGACATCTTGGAATATGAACTGTTTCCGTCTTGAGGTCGAGAGGAATGTCATGATTGACAAAGACATTTGGCGAACAGGACTCTGCCCTCCCCAGCATTACACGCAGCGGGTTCCACACCTGGTGAGCTCCTTCTGGGCCCGGCCCTCCCATGGATAACAGCTATCCACTCTGTGCAAGTTACAAAACAAGGCCCGGATGCCAGTGGAGAGGGGACAAAAGGCAGCCAGCTTCTTAGAAGAAAGCTGACAGCTACAGGAAAAGATGGTGAGCATGATGTCCATTCGTGTGGCTTCAGCCTGCAGCCGCTGCAACCGTGCAGAGCGACCTCGGCCCCGATGGCCCCTGCCTGGCCTGAAGGGCCAGAGGACTGGGTTCGGGGCAGACACAGCCCCGGAAGGTGAACGGAGAATCCAAGAGCAGAAAAGGCGAGAAAGGAGGACACTCAGATCCTGTGGCTACATCTGCCTGATTAGACTCACCAGACTGCAAAGTTCTGCTCATCAAGGACTCTGTCAAGAAAACAAAGAGGCAAGCCGCGGACAGACAGAAAACACACATCTGGGGAAGGATCCGTATCCAGAATAAAGATCTTTACAATCCAAAATATAAGACAAGCCACTTAAAAACCAGAAAAGTATTTGAGAAGACGTTTCACAAAGGATGACGCGTAAACATCCAAAAAGCACGTGCATTAACGCTCAGTATCACTTGCCTTAGCTAGAAAGAGCAATATGGACACAACTGATGAAATTTGAATGAAGGTGTGTGGACTAGGGAAATTCTAGCAAATCCTATCAGTGTGAGATGTCCTGATTTTGCTAATTACACGGTGGTTCCGTAAGAGAATGTCCTTATCTTTATAAAATATACTCTGAAATATTTAGGCGTATCTTACACTCAAATGATTCTGAAAAAAGTAGTAGCTGTCTACCCTAGCCCGCCTCGCCTGTGGTTCCATTCTCCACGGTACGGTTGCGGCAGTTGAGAGAAAAACCCTCTGAAGCCCTGGGCTATAACGCCAGTTTAGATTTCTTTCTAAGTCAGCATGATGGTGCGTACACTTTGTTCAAACCAAAATCTGACTTCTGGTCCACCACCCACACATCGTGCACCTGCTTTGTGAATGAATAATCTGAGGAACATCTCGTCCTTCGGATTCCCGTCAATGCCCCTGCTCCCCACATTCCTTTACGAAAAAACTCGTGATTCCTGCCTATATGCTAATCTGTAATCTCTTGGGCTTTCACAAGATACAAAAAAAAAAAAAAAAGTATATAACTCTGTAAAAACTGTCCATTCTCCAGAGCACATTCTTCTCTGTGAAGAGCTTGTTTCCCAGGCAGCTGTCCTAACTGGGCCTGAAGAAAACTGTCTTTCTTTTTTTAGAGATTCTAAAAGGTTTATTCATTTTGTGTCGACGCGGTCAACCACCATCCGGAAGCAGATGATGTATCATTGGAAGGTCAAAAGCAGCCTAACCCTAGGTCAGAAAATCTATGTCACTCACCTCACTCCACCTCATCACGTGGGCATCTTATCTCCGGTCATCACAAGAAGGTTGAGCTCAGGGCAATAAGATACTGTGTGAGACAGAGACCACATTCATGCAACTTTCATCACGCTGTATGGTTACAATTGTTCCGTTTTATTATTAGTTACTGTTGCTAATCTCTTACAGTTCCTGATTTATAAATTAAACTTTATTACATGTATGTATGTATAGGAGAACAGAAAGTCTATGCAGAGTTCGGTACTACCCATGGTTTCAGGCATCCGCCAGGAGTCTGGGAACATACTGCCCGCAGATAAGGATGATTATGGAACTGCATATATATGCTTACACACACATATACTGTGCTTTCTCTCTTTTTCATGCTCTCTTCCTAAAGCAAATGGAGCAAGATAGAAATGATTCCGGAGTCTGGATAAAGAATATACAAGTTCCTTTTACTATTCTTGCAACTTTTCTGTAAGATTGAAATAACATAAAAAAAAATTACAAAACATCAAAACCACCGGAAAATGTAAGGAAATTTTCAAGGACTGATGGGGTTGTGTCAAAAGGACCAGAAGTGGGTAGGAGAGCTACCAGTGGCCAGAGCTGTCCATTTAAGCACTATAAAGGCAAGGATCACAGTGAGTTGAAACCACACCGAATCAATGAAAATCCGTGAGTCCACAAGGACTGCTCAAAAAAGAGAGATCCAGGACAGACCAACGTGCCAGCATTTGGAGCATCCATTAAACTAACATCCTGCTTTTAAAATTATTCAAGAGAAGGAAAGAAGCATTTATCCTGTCTTCCAGGAGGACTATATTTCATGGGAACCAGAGAAATCCAAAACTTTCCTGCCTAATAAATGTAGAAGGGACAGTAGATTTAGAAGAACCATTGCTCAACCATAATTGTAACCATTACAATCATGGTTGAACAACGGTGGTCCCAAAGATTTCAGGTCCCAATCCCTGGGATCTGTCAATCTTGCCTATTCAGAAAAAGGGTCTTTGCAGGGGTGATTAAACCTCTCAAGGGCCCTTACGAGAGAGGCGGAAGGAGATGTGGTGATCCAGACAGAAGAGGTGTCAGGAAGTCAAGGAGCACTGGGGCCCCCAGGAGCTGCAAGGACACGTCCTCCCCTACAGCTTCTGGGCTAGCACAGCCCTGCATAGCCCTCAGGTTTGGACTTCCAGCCTCCAGACCCGTGACAGAACTGCTGATTGAAGTCGCTCAGTTTATGGTAACTTATGGCAGCAGCCCCAGGAAACTAACAGAACAATGAAGGTGATCCAGACAACGATCATTAGCCCGTGTTGAAACCTGGAGGTAAGTGAGCCTGGAGCTTGGAGGCTCTACAGTACCAAAGCAACAGCATGCACACCACTTTCAGCAGCAGGGGACTAACGCAGTCCAGACACACTCCTCTCCTGACCTGATGACATAGGAAGAACACAACGCACAGGATGGTGAATTTAGTCAGCCATTCACAAATGGTGAATCCACCAAGCCTTTAGCTGTAACTTCTAGGAATAAGAACTACTGGGGATAGCAGAACAAGCTAAGAGAGCCCAGACACATCCAGGAGCTGCGACATTCTGCGGGCAGCGGCTCGGTCTTGCAAACCAGTGATGTGGGAGGGACTGATCCCAATAAAGGGCATAAGACTCCCCAGCGCGAGGCCCTTCCACACCCTGACAGCGTGCCTCACACAGCGTGCTTCACCACAACCACCTAAGTCCCCTGTCCCTTCTCCCTCTGAGGCATTCAGACACCTGTCCCCTTGTGATGGGTGGTACTTAGAGCCGACGCAGGCACTTTTAGAACACACTAAGGGAGCGCCAATTAAGTTGAACTGGGGATGGATTTGGCAGTGTGGGTTTCTGGAAAATATGCACGTTCCTGATTTGTAGTAACTTCCACGTGTAATTCAGTTCTTGCTAGCTGCTCTGGAATAGCTTCCAGAAATACTCCTGCCACCCACTTTGGTGACTTGCCCAGCACTCTGACACATAGGTATGGGGTCAAAGGTCAGATCTCCACCTGCCCTTGTTTCCTCCCACGTCTATGGGAGTGGGGGAATGAGGTTTGAGGAGCACAGCGCCAGGCTCTAGTCTGTGGATATTACTTCAATCACCAGACACATAAAGTTGGACTCTCTCCCGTCAGAAACGTGATGATGCAGCATATACAATATTTGATGTGAATCACACACAGTAGGATTTTATCAGACTGCATGTTGGTAGCACACAATCCTGACGCAGTTTCGTGAACCCCAAGATGTGGGTTGTTCTATCTCCTCAATGGTCAGTAATTATAAACCACACTAAAGGAATATCTGTGATGACTTCCCTGATCTCCCTACAGGAAATCTTGCAAAATTATTCTCATAAGAAGAGGCTAACAAAGAGTATGCTGGCAAAAATGTAGAAGTGTTAGAATATCAGTATTCTGATAGTTTTCTAGATGTGCTATTTGTGGATTCACCAGCTTTTTAGTTTGTAGTTTTTTTGAAATTTCTTACTCTAAAATAGTATCTGCCTTAATGCAATTTCATATTCATAATGTTCTGTGTGTTTTTGTAAAGAGGCCTGGATACCATGTTCATAATGCATTGGTCTTAAAAAAGCCCCATGTTTTGGGACCTAATGAACATAGATGCAGCACATGGTGCTGGGCACACGAACTACAGAGACCATTCTGGGGTGAACTGGAGACGTGAACCTGGGGAGATGGGAGACGGTGGCGGGAGAGAAGGGGCCCCTCCAGAATCACATGTCTTCACAGTGGTGCTCGGCGAGCCAGGAGGGGCCCAGACAGCGTGAGTGTGGCCTAGGCGTTAGCCCCACTGCCCACCGGAGGACCTGAGGAGTGTGCATCACAGGTCAGAGCCATGTCTGTGGGAAGCCCTTCCCCTTAACCATCTGCAGGGACCCCCGAAATCCACACTGTGATGCTGAAGCCATGGAATGGGCAGAAGCAGCCCCTCCAGTGGCAGCTGATGGTTTCTTGCCCGAGCCCAAACTTAATTTTTTTTAAGACTTGATTGATTGATTGATTGATTGATTTGAGAGAGAGAGCGAGCTAGGGGGAGGAGCAGAGGGACAAGCAGACTCTATACTGAGCATAGATTCCGCCTTGGGGCTCAATCCCATAACCCCCAGATCGTGACCTGAGCTGAAATCAAGATTCAGATGCTCAACCGAGATGCCCAGGCGCCCTGCCCTAAGTCTGTGTACTGTGCTGTTTTGTGCACCTTGCACACAGAATTATTTTCTAGGGTCTTCGTAGCTCTCTCAAGGGAGATTGGAGAGAGAAGCTTTAGTAAGTGTTACTCTACGAGTGTGGCCAGAAGGCCACCTCCATGAACCATCTTCTGCAGTGTTAGGGGTGCACGACCTCGTTCTTTATCCCCGGAGAAAACAGGGCTGAACAACCACAGCCAAATAACCTGGAGACTTCCAGCTTAAAGAACTCGCAGAGGCTCATCCATAAACAAAGGATAAGGAAGACATTTATTCATACTGCGCACTATTTAACAACTAATAAGAAAGATTAATAATGGATTAGCATCAACGGGCCAAATAACAGAGCGTTTTGGGGATAAAATCTCCTATTCTTCCCACTCACGTCATCTCACTCTAGTAGTTCTGACTGTTTACTTTCTTCTTCTTCAAAACTAACAATTCCTGGGGGGAGAAAAGAAACATGAGTATATTCCACACCCATTTTTTCTATTTTGAAATTCTGTGTGCTAACAGATCTTTTGCAATGAATAATATTATAAATATTAAGCATTTATCGGGCAAAAAATACAATGTTAAATTTTATCTTATACAGACTTTTGTAGTTTTTCTCTGGTACCAGTGTTAGGAGTACATTGGACAGTTAGGGAGTCAGGGCCAGGGTCCCCAACAAGAAAATACAGAGTCAGGACAGCTAAAATAAAATTGCACTGACATCTCATTTTGCAGCTTAGACAGGACCAGACCAACATTCTGCTTTGCAGCCTTTGCAGAAGTGACTTCTGCAAAATGTCCTAAAATAAGACAATTCACCACCAAAGCATTTGTCAATATCACGGGCAAGGGGCAGTTAAGACATAAGCCCCCAGATGGCAGCAAAAAAAGACAATCAGCACATGGACATTAACCTAATAGGTAGACAGATACCTGACCAGAGCCCTGATTGGCACGATTCAGCACACCCTGATTGCTTAAGATAGCAAAAGAACTCATAAAAACCCCTAAACTTAGACTCTCCAAGGGCAAATCTCTCGGGACCCCTCCCTCTCCGGGAGCTTTCTGCTCTTGCTCAATAAACTTTGCTTTACTGCCCACCACTCTCCGACTGGTCCACCTCTTCATCTTTTGAAGTGGTGTGACCAAGAACCACAGACCTAAGGGGACAAAAAATCCTGTAACACCAGCAATAAACTGAGCAAAAGATAAATTAAAGTCAATGCTGAGAATATGCCCGTGAGACTGAGCTCACTAACTATCTTTGCCTGCACACACTGTCCACATATGACCAGCTTTACAAATGTGAGGCGGCACTGCTCGGCCCTTGCATCAGTCAAAAGAAAGGCAAGGACTTGCTACATTTCTGATAAGATGCTATCTTGAAAGTATCATGAAAGTTAGAGTTATTTTTTATTGTGAAGTAAACTCTATAACCCTCACTGCTGGCGATGAAAAGAGATTAGCAGGCTGAACCTCGGACATAATGTAGGAATCGTGTTAAAGCTTGAGCTCTTGTTATTGTCTTGAAACGTTTGCCTACTAGGCCCATTGTTTACTTTAGCCCGTTTTTAGTTTAAGGCATTCTGACATTTTGGCATCTACCCTGGAAGGTGCTAGCACCATCCCTCCCTTCTCCCCCACTGCCCCACTCTCAGAAATACTTCTGATGCTGCCGCACTTGCTCCGTGCACCTTCCTGTACACAGCAGTCAGTGGTGGTCACACGGCGGGCACACGGCAGTCGAGTCACAGATTCTCCACGCGCTTCCCATCAGGCCCTTGGTGCCTCTAGTGCCCCCTGGTTGGGCAAGCAAGGTGTCCCCCCACCGAACGTGCTCAGGATCAGCCATAGCCTCCACGTAGGGAGCATCCATATACCATTTAAAATGCTCTGCAGATGCAGGCCTCCTCCATCCTCACAAACCTCAGGGCACTGGGGACAAATGCAGGATGCAGTGGGGTACAAGCAGGGAGGTCCCCCCGGCTGCTGCTGGGAAACCCTGGCGTCAGCCCCTGCACTCTCAGCCACAGGCCGCCAAGCCACCAGCACAGGCTTCTTCGGTGCCCCACGACGTAGTTCGACTCACTTGCCAACAAAAGCCTAACTCTATGTGCGCCTAACACTTTGAGATAGAAACCTGTTTTTACAGTTCATTATTGCAGAGATTATCTTCAAAAAAATGGGGAGTACAAATCTTCAAAAAAGGTATTTGTTCTTAATTTTCAATAGAGACAGACTAACCTGCACGGGGTCCCCAGCCCAGCAACCACCAGACCACTGGGTCCCTCACCACCAAGATACCTGCCTTAAACCAGACACAAGAAACTGGGCTCCAAGAAGAAAGCCCTCTCTGAACTCCCTGGGGATGCCCACAGCACTTGGAAGATTTTTCAAAGATTCTAGGAACCTGAAGCCTCAAGCAGACTGAAAGTCGAATCCCTGGCCTGTGACCTGCAGATGCAGAAGCTTCTGGATTAAATGGTACATTCAAACCCACTTAAAAAGGGCTGATTCCCAGCACTGCTGGCCCCTAATCAGACTCCTGTGATTCGACCGTGGTAAAATCAGGTAAAAAAAAAAAAATGAAGTCATGTTATAAATCTCTAGTGAGACTCTGCAGCCTGAGGCTGCTCTTTTGGTGAAAATGGAGATAATTAGCATGTGACAGAGAGCGAGAGGCTGTGCAGGGCAGCAGGCCCCCCCCCCCCCCCCCCCCCCGCACAGTCAGGGGTTTGTCGGAGAGTGCCTGAGAGAGCAACATCCCCATGGCCCCTGAGATCTTGTCCCAGTCCCCAGGGCAGCCCACGGACGCCAAGGTCAAAGACAGGAGAACCCGAGAGCCCTCCTCAGTGTGCGCCCGCCTCCCCCCCGGGCCCGAGTGCATGCTCACCCTGGTCGATGGCGTCATATCGGAAATCCTCTCGGCCCTCCTCCCGGGTGCCATCTCCGTCGTCCTGCCCAGGCCTCATGGAGTCGGTCTCCCCTCGGAAACATCTGCCAGAGCCTGGCCCTCCTCCGAGAGCTCCCCACCACCTGACATGAAGCCACAGGAACCACTCTCACGGAGGCTGCGGGCCTGGGTCTCAGACGGCTGCTTCCTGGCCTGTCAGCGCCCACTCCCTCCTGCTGATAGTGTGCCCGCCACCCCCTTCGGGGACCCCCTCTCCTGTTTGAAGTCACCCAGTCCAGCCCAGATCTGGAGTGCCCATGCCCTATCTCGGCGAGGGGTTCAGATGGGGCACGTCTACGTCCCACCGAGAAGCCACACTCTGTTCCCCAGGGAACAGGGCTGATGGGTGACAATTCGAGAGTCGATGAGCATTGCTTTCCAAAGGGAAGGGAATGCCCATAAGCAGAGACCAGAGAGGGGAGGCCTGACCCTGCCATGCCTGAGGCTGTCTCCACCCCAGACCTCTCTGGCTGGAGGAACCCCAATACATTAGGACTCCTGCCCAGTGTAGCCTTCTCTAACAGCCCCCGGCACCTCGGCTACTTCTCAGGACAACCACCGGGGTGGGGACGGCCAGCTGCGGCTGTCACCGGGCTGCTCTCAGCCCTGGCCCAGGCTCAGGCCCGCAGCAGTCGCTGACCAAGGGGGGCGGGCTCTTAGCAGCGGTGCTTCCCATGGGACCAACCAGTTGTCCGTCTAGCCAGTCAGTCCCACTGCCCCCCTCTTCCACCCCCAGGAGGGGCCAACCCCCCACATTATCCTGCACACAGAACAGGCCCACAGAGAGGAGGCGCCCAGCGCTGGTGCCCCGGGGGTGCCCCGTACCCTCGGGTCCTGGAGCCTCTTCTGGGCCAGGCCCGTCCGTAGGCGGCTGCTCGTTGGGGAGGGTTGGGGGCCACAGAGCCAGCTCTGTGATTTTGGTGGCCCTCCATTTGGGAACCACGGTCATCATCGTCGTCTCCTCCCTCTCCTCTTTCCTAATTTACCAGAAATGTGAGATTACCAGCATGTGTGTACACGGGGGGGACACTCGGCCACCATGATGGCAGGCTCAGTGGTCCGCCCAGCTGTCAGCTGCCCCCGCTGGGATCTCGGCTCAAAGGTGGATCTTGGACACGCCAGGACAAGGCGCAGACAGGCATCGCCACGTGGCACGTTCCTGCTCCTGCTCCTGCCGCGAGCGGCTTCTGGACCTGACACTCCCAGCCTTCTGGAGCAGTTCAGAAGTGACCGACACCAGCTGTGGCTTTCAGGTGCTCGGCCACATTGTCCAGGTCTCAGATTCTTTGTGTATAATTAGCTAGCCTCCCTGGCAGGAAAGGGCTGGAGTCATCCTAAGACCACCATACAGCATGGAAGGGCCTGAATACTAAAGCTGTAGAATCTAGGATTATGGGGGAAATGAAATCCCATGAAAGCAGAGGGAGAGTTGATCTCTTTAAACATGGGATCTTTTGTAAGAGTGTACAATTCCGGCAACTGAGCAGCCGGCACACGCCCATTGGGCCGAGCGTGCCAGCCTATTCCCCAGTTTTGTAACTGTCACAAATTTCCCAAGATCTGAGTATCAATAAATGTGGGAAATGTCACTGTCACCTAGAGGATGATTCCTATGACAAAGAGGACAGAGACCTACCTATTACTTCCACTGAGTCGCTCAGAACTAGATGGCTTGGTTGCCAAATTTCTGAGCTCCATCCCCCAGGAAGGGTGATGCCAGTGCCCTAGAATCACCGGGGGGCTCGTGAAAACAGGGGTCGGAGCTTCTGCGTCAGGACGTCGTGGGTGGGGCCCTATCACCTGCGTCTCTAGCAGATGCGCAGGTGATGCGATACTGCAGGCCCCGGACCACACCTGGAGAGCCGCCGCGGAGCACCTGCCATCTCGCGTCCTCTGTGCACCAGGACACCCGGTTTCTCTGCTTATCACAGCTCCGGTCGTCATCCCAGAAAGCTCAGGTGCGGCCTGAGAGTAAGGCCCTCAGGTTGTGTTTAACTCCCCAGGCTTATTCCTGAACAGGAGCGGTTCTGGGGGCTTATGGCAATGGCCAGCTTCTCCCCCTGACCACAGCTGCACGGGGGCTTCCGCGGAAACGGTGACGTGATACTGCTTGGTTCCGGGAATTCGGGTCTGGATCGAGGCACGCGCACACAGGGAGATGACAGCACAAACGTTGCCAAGAGCTGGCATGACTTCCATGTGACTTGATGGGATCTGTGGGCTCAATACCCCCAGGGAGCTCTTTGGCCTACAGACAGAGGATGCTTTATGCACTCTGCCACTCACCGCATGTGTTAGACGGTACTCCCCATGCTGCTCACATCCGATATCAAACACATACTTTCCAGGGCCGACAGGCTGCGGGCAAAGAGAGACCAAGAAGGGCTTCACTCTTCACCACTCCACGGAGCACGTTCACCACCCAACGGAGCATGCAAAATGCCGCAGAGATGTCACCTCCAGAAAACCTGCCCCAAGTCAGGCAGTGGGACAGCCAATGCGGATTAAAGACAGCTTTTATGAACTGATGGCCAATGGAATTACCAAGTATAGAGCCTGTTTGCTTCGTTATTTAAACTTTAGTTTTATCTTTACAAAAGTAATGTATTTATTACAAAAATTTCACTAAGTCCAGACCCACAGGCAAACGAGGTAGAGATAGAAGTGCTAATAATATTGTGACATGGTCTTGGGGCCCCTGGTTGGCTCAGTTGGTTAAGCATCTGACTCTTGATTTCGGCTCAGGTCATGAGATCGAGCCCCTCCACAGGCTCCGCAGTAGGCGTGGAGTCTGCTGGAGATTCTTTCTCTCCCTTTGCCTCTGCCCCTCCCCCTGCTGCCCTCTAAATAAATAAATAAATAAATCTTTAAAAAATGTATCTTGTGACATAGTCTTTATAGCCTTATTCCTTATTTCTAGCACACAGATTTTTCTAAATAAAAGTTTGACCGTAATTACACACACTGACTCATACTCTACTTCTACTTAGAAACATGGCATAAATGAATTCCCATGTTTACCAACAGTCTTCCACAATGCCAGTTCTCAATCTGGTATTTTCTTTCACTTAAGAATTAGAATCTATTTTACCCACCTACTATTGTTAATATTTGGCATGCCGATGCTATTCTGACAAAGACCACTGCAGGAGACACATTCGGAGACATGTCTTATGTACATTCTTGATATTTTCCTCAGAGAAGTTTTCAGAAGTGGAATTTCTTGTATACACACACACACACACACACACACACACAGTGTGTACATATATACTCACAAAATATATAGGCACACCTATTTTTTTATATATTGACCAGAATAAGGCTCCAATAATTCTCTTTCCCACAACAGCACTTAAGAGCCCCTTGTCTTCAAACAAGGGGCTCTTATTTTTCCTGGGCATTAACATTGTGCTCTATCTTTACATTTTTTAAAGATATATAAAACAGGATCTCATCATGAAGTCACATCTTTAAGCTATTAGTAGGGTTGGATTTTTTTCAACATTTTTGACCACTTAAATCACATTGATGGATGCAAATGCTTTATGTATTTATATTTAATGTTACAAATATCTTAACCCCGTTGGTAATTTATCTCTTAAATTTTCTTTATGGCGCGTTCTAATCAATAAGGGATTATGTTTAGCAAGCAAAATCTGTTGGGTTTTCCCTTATATTTCTGTTTGGAGAGTCCTCTTTCCTCATTTCAAAGTTAATGAACATTTACCTATTTTTTCCCCGTGGTTTTGTTTACATTTAAACCTTCACTCCCTCTAGTGCGTGTCTTCATCTCACGCTGGACGACAAACTGACTTTGTTTTTCTCCCAAATGGTTATCAAGCTGTCTGAGCACCACCCCTTGACTTCTCCCTATCATGTCCTCATTAGTTTAAAGGACGCCCTTTTCAGGAGCTAAATTATCGTATGCACTTGAATCTGTCCCTAGACTTTCTAATCTGCTTACAGATTTCCCCATGGAGATCAATGAAAGCAGATTAGAAGGTCTAGGGACAGATTCAAGTGCATACGGTAATGCACTTATTAAAGTATGTTTTAACAACTTGTCGGCAAGGATACGAACAGGTAATTCTCTGAGGAAGATAGTCAAACCAGTAGCAAAATTGTGTGAAGACGCTGGACTTCACTAGGAACCGGGAAAATGCACATTAAAACAACAAGACATTTTTTATCCATCAGATTTGCAAAAACATTGAAGACTGGTGACATCCAACATTGGAGACTACGTGACAGAGGCTCTCAGAGTCTATTCACCAGAGTATGAACCGGCAGAGCCCTTTAGAGCAACTGTGGCAATATCAATCATGATTCAAAATGTCAATATTTGTAGACTCAGCAATGGCAGTATCTAACCTATGTAAATATTCCCAAATGCGCAAAAAGAGAGACGTCTCTGTGCATATTTCTGTGGCCTGATGTGATGCGATCCTATTTACATAGTGACAGCCCCGTGCTGTCCGTAAGCGTTTGCGCACGTGCTGCACAGAAAGATGTGCGGAGGGTCCCACGCCAGGGGGAGAAGGGAGGGTTGGAATTCAGGTGGGCAGTGGAGCGCCGAGCACCTGGGGGCTTTACAAGTGGAACGGAAGCTGACCCTTGAACAACGCAGGTCTGAACTGCACCGGTCCGCTTATATGCGGATTTTTTTCAATAAATACAGAGCAGTGCTATAAATGTGCTTTCTCTCCCTTATGATTTTCTTAATAACATTTCCTTTCCTCTAGCTTACCGTATTATAAGAATATAGTACATAATACATATGCAAAGTATGTGGCTTGCTTGGTGGTTAAGAATACAGTGTATAACACCTGTAACATACAAAGTATGTGTTAGTCGACTGTTTATGTCGTCAGTAAGGCTGCCGGTCAACAGCATGCTCTTGGTAGTTAAGTTTTGGGGGAGTCAAATTCTATGTGGATCTTCGACTGTGCGGGGGGGGGGGGGGGGGGGGGGGGCGGAGGGCGGAGATCAGGGGTCAGTGCCCCTGACCCCTGCATTGTTCAAGGGTCAACGGTACTTGTGTGCTATTTGCATAGTTTTCACTAACTAGCAGAACAAAGCTCTTGTTCTCCAGGTTAGTCTAGGCTCAGCTGCATTCATTGATTCTTCCCGATTAACTTCTGTCAAATTCTCTTTCCCCCCACACAGCTCCCTGGGCCAAAAAATATCCCATGAGAATTTTGCTGCGAATTACATAGGCAACATATAGATTTGGGGAGGATGTGCTGCTCTACAAAGACTTAAAAGTAGAATCTGTAATTAGGGAATGAATTTTATGTAAATGAAAACTGAGTTTTAAGAGAGTCTGAGGTGACTTCATTAAATTAGTTCAATATTGCCTACATCAATTTTTTTTAAAGATTTATTTATCTGAGAGAGAGAGAGCAGGGGGAGGGGCAGAGGGAAAGGGAGAGTCCTCAAGCAGACTCCCCACTGAGCACAGAGCCTGATGTGGGACTCAATCTCAGGACCTGAGATGAAACCAAGAATCAGATGCTTAATCAACTGTGCCACCCTGGCGCCCCCCTCTACGTCAACTTCTACTGCCTTTAATTTGCTCGGCAAACTCTTCAGGGAAAGTTTCTGGCCAACGCCGGCTCGCAGACACGAGGAACGCCAGCATGGTGGGGGCTGAATATGCAGAGCTTCTCTGCATCCCAGCAAGGCTTAGCACAGCCATAGAGCCCTCCAAACAGAAATGACCAATTGTGGCCGCCTGGGTGGCTCAGTTGGTTGAAGTGACTGCCTTCAGTTCAGGTCATGGTCCTGGAGTCCCGGGATCAAGTCCTGCATCGGGCTCCCTGCTCAGCGGGGAGTCCGCTTCTCCCTCTGACCCTCCCCCCTCTCATGTGCTCTCTCTCTCTCTCTCTCTCATTCTCGCTCTCTCAAATAAATAAATAAATAAAATCTTAAAAAAAAAAAAAGAAATGGCCAATTGTGAGCACTGCGGACTGGACACCTTCATGCCCAAGTCCACCTTTGCCCAGGGTGGGTGGGCTAGCCTGCAGCAAGGAAGAAGCTCATGGGTCTGCTTTCCCAGGGCTCCAGCCCCGTGCCTCCCAGGGCAAAGAAAGTCCAAACACCCACATGCTCAACCACAGGAAATGTTTCACGTCTGATCTACCCATGATGAGGAGCACGTATGAGAGGCAGGATGCCCCCGTGTTATAACGATGGGATGGATCACTGCCCGGCGAGAGGGCGGATTTTGGTGAGATGCAAAAAAAGAACCAAGTGCCCCTCCTCTCTGCCCTCTGTCGGCGTCAGAGGCTCACGGAGAGGCACGGCTGCCCACTTTCTGTATTTGGAGGGGGTGGGAGGGTTCCCTGAGTTTTTAGTATTCCTCGTCAACATATTTACATAGACTGGGGGAGGAGGGCACACATCGTTTCCCACCGACTTACGTTTTTGTTCAAGAACTTGCCCTGGTACCTGTGGTTCAGGTGAATGAGTTCGGCCGCACCCTCTTGCTGTCCATTCACCCAGGTACCTACGTACTTACTGCCCGTCTCTGCATAGAAATAGGTGCCTTGCCCATGCCTGGTTAAGACAGAGAGAACAATGCGTTTTGTTCCAACACAGTGAAAAATCTTCCAGGTTTATAAGACACATTTAAATTGAGGGTGGCCTACACTTAACTTCTCTATGTGTGCCATCAGAGCTCATTCCTGCTCCGTGTGCCCAGCATGGGAGGGGAATCGCCTGCTGGACAGCGACGCCCGTCCCGCGTATCAGCCACTTCACGTGGACAGAGGCAGCGCTCCTGGGAGCTGTGGCTCTGTCCCCAGGAGGGCACTTCCGTGGCCTCCTGGCCCCGGGGGCTCTTGAATGAAGGACCACATATTCTCCCTGCGAGTCTGCACCTGCCCAGCAATGTCGCATCTGGCGTGGCCACCTTAAAGCCACGAAGGGTTTGGACTGCCTGGCAGAGTTGGCTAATGGGCTCTTGTCATAGTTCTGCCCCATACTAAGACGTCGTCCTAGTCTCATTACATAAGTGAGTTTACAGAACGGAAGAGAGAACGCAAACCTTTGGTGAGCAAACCACTCCCCCGTGTAGGTGTCATTATTGACGTAGTAGTAAATGCCGTAACCGTGCCTTCGGTCGTCTGCCCACTCCCCTGGAAGGGACGACACAAAGCAGGCCCAGTGAGAAGAGGGAGAGAGGACTTTCACCTGCTGTCTCCTCCGTCTGTGACCCCCCTCTTTCCCCCTGCCCCTCCAGCTGGACGGCATGGCGTGGGGGTCCGGTTAAGGGAAGCTGAGCCAGGGGCTCCCTGGATGCAGGTCTGGGCAGGGGTAGGCATGTGGGCTGCAATGAGCTGAGTGTGCCAACAGCAGGTATCACGGCTGGTCAGTGGCAGAGCAAGGATTTGAACCCAGGTTTTGTCTGCCCAGCTGTCCCTAGAGCACACTCGTTCTGCTTGCATGTATTTAGCGATCCAGCACCACCACCAAGGCTCGATGATCTCTCCTCAGGCCCTAGCCAGCAGCTCACTCTATTCCCATTCATCACCTGGCTCCCACACAGCTTTCCAGCCTGGGCGCCCGGGGTGCCCCACCTGCACACCAGCTCCATGCGTGCGGACGCCGCACCGTTCCCAGCCCCTGCCTCTACTTGGACCCTTCCCTCACTAATTGTCCCTGCCTCCTCACCTCCGTGCCGGTTCCTGCGAATCTCCTGCTGACTTGCTGAGAAATACTGGAATTGGCAAAGATACCGTAAACTGCCTGACACCTCTACCATAATGACAACAGCAAACTAGTTAGTGAATGCAGTCGATCCTTGAGGATGGATCCCTGCACCAGGAGACTTCTGACGCCCTCCAGTCTTACAGCTCACACAGGAAAGAAACTTAATAGAGGTTTCCGAGGTTGACAACTCTCCTAAAAACACACGTGGCATTGCTAATAACAAGTTGTTACCCTGAATGACGCTTTTCGAGCCTATGAATAATTTTTAAAAAAATGAATTTTGATCAATTTTTGATCAAAGACAAAAGATAGAATTCTCTATTTTCTCTGTAGAAAGGGATATTACAAAATTGTTGTCGGACAGACATTCCATTATTAGCTAGAAAGGTAAGAAAAAGGAGTGCAGCAGGCATGTCAGACATGAATTTTTTTAAACATCCATTTGTCACTGCCTCAGATTTTGTACTGTTTGTGGTATTTTAAAGTTGTTTTTATTTACTTTGATTTTTTATTACAAATAAACATTCACATTTATGCCAATGTTATATTCTTTTTCTTAAATAGAGCCCCTGAAACTTGCATAAGCTCCTGGCTTACAAGAAAACTGGACCCGCTTCCGCATGAAGAGAAAGCATAACGCAGCATGCCAAGAACATGTGGACCATCCAAGAAGTATGTGTTTACATGAGAGAACCCCATGTTTGTCGACAACAACAAATCCACAGAAGGGCACGTCCACATGTTTTCTCTCTCAGTCCCACAGGTCCCGAGCACTCTGTGAGACAGACAAGCAGCACTTCCAGGAACAGAGCTGCCCTGGGAGAGCGTGCCATCACCCGGGCGGGAGGCCAACCCGCAGTCGCAGCCCCAGCCGCAGAAAGAGCTGCGTGTTCAGGAAGCAGCTAGCACTCCAGAGAGAAGGAGCTGGGGCCGGTACCAATGAAGGAAGACGCGTGATGTGTGCCAGGAGCAGCGTGAGCAGGGGTGATGGAGAACCCAAACTGAAGTAATTCAGCAAACACAGGGGCTCGAACCTAAAGCCGCCCTGAGGATAGAGAGAGTGTGCAGAAGTCCTGGAGGACTTGGGCTTTAAGGGGTCACTGTGTCCTGGTAAATTACCAGTTTAAAAGAAGGAGAAGGAGGGCAGATGTGTAGCACGGGCCGGTTTCTGCGGTGTAAATATTCCCACTGAGGCCACGGTTGAGCTGAGTATGGGGCTGGGGACAAGCAGCCCAGAGCTGGCTTGTGTGAGCGCTCAGGAGCTGAGCAGCCAGGGCCCCGGGGGCCAAGACGTCCCTTGGTTTCTTCCCCCAAAAAAGACCATGATAAAACGGTTCCATCCTCTTCTCTTGGCCATGAGAGCTGGTCTCCAGGGCAGCATGGCATGAAAAACGTAGAAGTATTTTGCAGAAAATTTTCGAGAAAAATAATTAGATTATAAGGGCACCTGGGTGGCTCAGTCAGTTGAGCGTCTGACTCTTGATTTTGGCTCGGGTCATGATCTCAGAGTCATGGGATTGAGCCCCGTGTCCAACGGGGTCTGTGCTCAGTGGGGGTCTACTTGAGATTCTCTCTCCCTCTCCCTTTGTCTCGACCCCCATGTTCTTTCTTTCTCTAATAAATAAGTAAATGTAAAAAATAGGAAAGGAAGGAAGGAAGGAAGGAAGGAAGGAAGGAAGGAAGGAAGGAAGGAAGAAAAAGAAAGAAGAAAGAAAGAAAGAAAGAAAAGAAGGAAAGAAGGAAAGAAGGAAAGAAGAAGGAAAGAAGGAAGGAGAAAGAAAGAAAGAAAGAAAGAAAGAAAGAAAGAAAGAAAGAAAGAAAGAAAGAAAGAAAGAAAGAAAGAAAGAAAGAAAGAAAGAAAGAAAGAAAGAAAGAAAGAAAGAAAGAAAGAAAGAAAGAAAGAAAGAAAGAAAGAAAGAAAGAAAGAAAGAAAGAAAGAAAAAGAAAGGGGCGCCTGGGTGGCTCAGTCGGTTAAGCATCTGACTCTTGATTTCAACTCAGGTCATGGTCCCTGAGTCGTAAGATCAGGCCCCGAGTCAGGCTCTACACTTGGTTCGGAGTCTGCTTGGGATTCTCTCTCCCTCTCCCTCTGCTCCCTCACCCCTGCTCGTGTGCATGAGCGCTCTCCCCCCCCCCAAATAAGTAAATAAATAAATGAAATCTTTAAAAAAAATAAAATAAAACAAAACAAAAATAAAATGAAATGCCCTTCCAAGAAGCTCTCTTCCCACTTAAAATGAGGGTTAGTCACTGTCTGCCCTGCTGGGTCCCTCCACTGCTGGGTCAGCAAAACATGGAAGAGACAGGAACTGACATTGGTGGGGCATCACTCTGGTGGTGGCTCCTGCCAACTAGGGTCTTTGCGCTGGCCACCTCCTTAGGGATGTGTAATAACTGAAACACGTTTTTATAGGGACAGCACCCAAAACCAGAGAGATCATGCACATTGCCCAAGGCCACACGGCAGGACTGAAATGAAAATCAGGGTTTCCTGGGCTCCAACATCATGCTCTCCACCACAAGCACCAACGGCCAAGCATTCGTGTCTTCTTCCGCCTCCTGCCACCTGAGAGCTTCCAGAAAAGCCAACTTCAAGTCATCAGAGCATTTTGTCTCTCCACAGTGTTATTACTAAACATCTTCATCTTTATTTGCTCCTTGCGGCCGGCAACAGGATCAGCGCTGGAGAGGGGTGCTCCCTCTCCTCTCCCAAGCCCTCACTGACCCTCCATCCCCACATCTCACAATCTGTAGAGGTGGTCCGAACACCCCTCCAAAGTCTGGCACCCACTCACCCCTCCAACCTCATCCCCTGCTCCGCCAAGCACCCCTGCCTCCCTGCCTCTGCTCAAGTGGCCCCCAAACTAGGAGTGTGCGCTCGTCCCTGGGCTCCCGAGCTGGGAGATCAGTAATGTGCCCCCTACCTCGGGCCGAGGCTGAGCGCTCTTGCTAACCTGCAGGAAACCACTCTGCATCCCTTAGGCTGACCGTCGCCCCATACACAGTTTTGAAGAATTCAGCCATGTGTTGACTTAGACTTTGTGACTGGAAGGTTGTTCACTTACTGAGCTAAAATTAACATTGTAGCTTCTGACCTCCAAGAATAAATCTCTGAGCAGTGACTACACCCTGCACCCTTTAAGGTACAAAGCCACATGGACACACAAAAACTCACATCTATTTCCAAAGAAGGTTTACATGTTGGCTAACTTTCACGTTAAAAACTCCTTCGATCCCTTATTCTGAGTATCTTTTTTATACATTTACATGTTGTTCAGCTTGTATTAAAGGTCTACACTCAAATACAACATGACAACAATGCGATTAAGTTCATAACAGTCTGAAAGGAATTAAATCAAACTCTAAATTGTTTAAGGTTGATTTAAAAAGCAGATGGTGCTCCTTCTGGAATAAGCCCTCTAAGAAATAGGAAACAGAGCAGAAATTCCCTCTCTAACACAACCAGCATTGGCACCCTTCCCCTGGCTCTCGGACACTGGCAGAATCTCTGGTTTAGAATTCCCTGGTTCCACTTTCATTCAGCAACAAGGGAGGCAGCTCTGGCTTGCACCCGAAGGACACGGCCTCACCGGGAAGCGATGTACCCGGCCGACGCGTACTGAGCGCTCGCCATCCGTCAGGCACTGTTCCTACTGTTCGGGCCTCACGCTGCAGACCAGAAAGCTGGGACAGCGAGCAGTGAGCCTCCCTACATGAGGTCATACCTCTTGTCACCACAGCTCCAGGGGTGTGGTCACGGGCCTCCTGGGAAATCTGATGAAAACTGGACACATTCTTCCCAGAAAAAGTCCAGAACACAGAATCCTGCATAGTTTCTGAGGGCTCCCACCCACTCCCCGCTTGTCTTTCTTCTGCTTTGTGAGCACATCTCACCTTCATATCTTGATCCATCTGGGTATATAAAAGTGCCGTGACCATGCTTTTTATTTTTAACGTATTCTCCAATGTACCGAGCACCGTTTTTAAATTTGTAGACTCCCTGAAACACAGTAATTACAGACACTTCATGTCATTCCTGAATTCAGGGCTCACCACGAGAGTATTAGCTGGAGAAAGCTACCCACCGAAGGCACCCATTCTGACCTGGCCATGTCTTTTGCCGTGTTCATAATTCCCTTCGTACGTGTCCCCATTGGGCAGTCTTGCTTTCCCGTGTCCGTGTCGTTCACCTACCTCATTCCGCTCCCCCTCGTATTCCTGGGCAGAAGAGACAGGGGTAATTACAGCCACCGTGTATTAATCGCGAAGGATGGGTTAAGCATTTTTGTAAATAGTATTTCACGGAATCCCTCCCAATCCTCAGCCCCATCTTACAGGTGAGGTAGGTAACCACACCTGAGCGAGGAGGAGCATCGGTCCAAGGTGACATCCCTAGGACCTGGCACTGGTGGGAGCCTCCCTCGCTCTCTCCAACATCTGAGCTTGCAATTTCTCATGATAATCCTTTACACTGTAAACAAAATCGACAAATTGTGGAAAACTCAACGTATTCCGAATTGTGTTCTTTATGGGAACATGTGGGAAGTAATAGATGCAGGTGGAATAGGTCTCAAGCCACACAAATACCTCCCTGTGGCTTCCTCCAATAATCCAGGACTTAAAATGCAAAAAGCCACCTCTTCTTTCAAGGATCCCTGGGAGCCTGCGGCCTCCTGACAGCTTTTACCCTCAGGAGGGGCCTGTGGGAGGGGAAGCCACATGGGGGAGCTGAGGAGTAACTAGGGCTCAGCTGTCACAAGAGTCCCTAACTCCACTTAGTCAATCTCCTTATCAAGTTTAAAGTCCTTATCAGGAGACTTGAGTTTCAAACACTCAAAGACTAATACGGAAATAATTATGTACCTTAAAAGTAAATCAATAAAAAAAAAAACTAACACAGGCTTGTAATTCACCTATTTTCTCCTACCCTTCACAAAATAAACATTCCTCAAGCATCTAATCATGAGTGCAGGGTGCACATAATAAATAATAAAAGGGCGAAGGCACAGAGTAATGATTTGACATGGAGTTGTACCTGCAAAGACTTACTGCAACACGGGCTCGGAAACACTACTAGGACTTCAGAAACAAACACCTCTGCGGTCTGCCCTTGCCTAGCACTATCTAGCTCAGAAATCGTTGCTTGGAACAGAAGGTAAAAATGTGTGACCTTACTGATTTGTTTCAGGGTTAGTCTAAATCCAAATATATAGAAGCTACCCCCACCCCTCAGAAGACCTCCCAATGCACCCGATACTGAGCTGGAGTGACTGAACAGGAGGGGAACTCTTAAAAATGACCCCAGCTGTGATTTAAAGCTAAAATTATGGGCACAAAAGAGTTACAAAACACTAGGGCTACCTGAGGAGACAAACTTGAAGGCTTACTGGGCAGATGCTGTAGGTTGGGTTCCCCCAGAAGCAGACCCCGAGCAGGTGATTTTTTAAAACTGCTCCCCGAGAAATCAATAAAGGGGGAAACAGACATGAAAGAGGAGCATGGGGGGTGTCAGGAGATGTCCCCGACTTGGCCTCACCGCACAGGGGATTCTGGAGTGTAAATCACTGCAGTTTGTCCTGCTTTTTAGCACTAGCTGCTGGCTGTCTGGAGAGCACGTAGATCCCAGGCTTCTGGCCCTCCCTACTGGCCAGGTGGTTCCGCTTCATAGACATGCTAGTCTTGAGCAGTAACCGGGGCAGAAGCTGGGAGATGGACGCACAGAGCTAGCAAAAATGTCAGAGCAGGCACCAACCCATCTATCACAGCGGAGGTGATAGATTTCTCAGTAAATTCTGAAACTATCTGAACTCTGTACACCACGGCTGGGGTTCCCACCTGTCCGCCAGGAAATGGTCACCCTCTGGGGTAGAGTGATTAATCTGTGGACATATATATACACCCGCAGAGAGCCCAGCTCACACGGCCGGATGCTGTGCACCCGGCACCGCCTCTCTGCTGCCTAAACCGGGGAATGCCAACGACTTGGGTCAGTTCCCACAAGACTGAAGAAAGCACATGGGATTCCGGGTCTCTAGGGCAGAATCTTCGGGAAGCCTTCGCTGAGACCTTCTCAGCATCTCTTGAAGGCTGCCGCGAAGCAGCTTTCCTCCCTCCACCTCGATCCTGAGGAGCCAGGCTCCATCACAGAAAGGACTGCTCCGGACAGCACGGCAGGGCGGGGTGACCCAGCCGACCGCGGAGAGCGCCTGGATGGAGAGTGGCAGCAGGCCCGAGGAGGCTTCCAGGGGCTTTGACTCGGAAATGGTTGCCTTCAGTGGGAGGCGGGATGCGGAGGGGAGGAGACGCGAGAAGGGATGTGGCAAGAAGACGTCAGCGTTTCACCTTTCACCGCCAACTTCCAGGACGCGGCGCCTCTGGGGCCGGCGCGGTCCCCGTCCCTGGCTGGGAAGCCTCCCCCTCGCCCGGAGCGCTCACCCCAAGGTCATTCTCCCCCTCCTCCTCCAACTCCTCCGAGCCCAGGTCCGACATGGCCTCGCCCCGCTGTCGGTCCTCGCCGCCACCAGCGCGTCTCTAGTCGGTAGGTCCCCGCCGCCCGCACCGCCGCGTCCGCCGTCGCCATGGACACGCGGCCTGCCCCGCCTCCCAGCGGGCGGAGGGGCGGGGGGGCGCCGGGCGGAGCCACTGGCGGCTTTCGGGTGCTGTCATAGCAACGGGAAGGGGCGCCCCGGCCTATAGCCGCCCCGGAAGACAGGGGGCGTGGCCTGGGGCGGGAAGGGGCGGGGTGGGAAGGCGCGGGGCGGAGCCGCTGGCCGCCTTCGGTGCTATCATAGCAACGGGGAGGGGTACCTCGACCAATCGCCGCCCGGGCAGAGGGAGGGGGGCGGGACTCGGGACGGACTTGGTACCCGCGAGCTGTCAAACCTGGACCCCATGTGGCTGGCCCCGGGACCCTGCAGTCGGCTGCTGGGTGGTGCTGTAACGAGGAGCCACCTTTGCGCCAGGGCCATAAAGACGTGGTGCACAGAAGACGCACAGAGACCAGCTCTGGACAGGGCTTCACCTCTGCCTGGCGCTGGGCACTGCCCCCTCCGACCCGTCCCCTTGGCTTCTTGGGTCCCTCCGTGGGCCCTGCCCCCTCCTCCTCACCTTCTGGGCTCTTCTGACCCTTCGGTGTTGGCAGTCCAGAGAGATACGTCCGCCGAGAGCTTTTCTCGTGTTTATAAACCTCCTCCTGACGCAAGGAGTCAGCTCTAACCTCAGCAGAGGCGTGTCCACACGGACGCCCTTCGGAGTTTGACATCCCTTCTCCACCCCGAGCCTGAGTCCAGTCCCCTCTATACCCCAAGGAGGAAAGGACTTCGACTCCATGTATCATCTACCTGCTTGTCATCCGTCCATCTATCTATCATCCATCTGGCTATCAGCCCCCACAGCACCTAGAAAAGTGTTTTTCACACAGTAGATGCTCAGCCAAGCCAGTGAAATCCAGTCCATCGGGGCCTTTAGATCCCAGGTGAGATGGAAATATGGTTGAGGTCTTTCTTCATCGGTGGTACTCAAAAGAAGTTCTATTTTGTATGTGTAAATAGACAAAGACCACCCAAATGAACACGCAAAGACCATTTATTCAGAGCTTGCCCTAGCAAGGAAGTCAGCCGCCATCACTTGCATTTTGGCAGAGGCTCACAGGCAGGTGGAGGGGCGGCAAAGCTTACAGTGGAAACGAGAGGGGGCTTCAGGTGTGCCCCGATTGCAGGCTGTTGGCTCAGGGAAGCTGTAGGTGATTATCTAGAAGTGGGACATCCTAGATGATTGGTTAGCAGTGCAAACTGAACCTTCTCTGGTTGGTCCTAAGCTGGAAGTGGGGACAAAGATTAAGGAATTGCTCAGTTATTAATCAAGTCCTGGCCAATTGTTACAGCCGTTAGTGTTTGCTCCTAGATCAATTGGTGGAGATAGCAGAATGACTTCCTACAAGTCTGACTTACAGCACACTGGCTTCCTGGACTGGTTACTGTAGATAATGGGTTGGTCTCCTAGGCTGTAGCTTGTGGGTCAGAGTTCTGTTCTATGTGGTTTGGCATTGTACATTTGCATAATTACACATTTGCAAATTACACAAATAACTGTGTGGTCTCAAATCTCAATATTGTTGGGTTTTGAGTTTTAATACCTTGAACAATAACAATAACCCAAATCATTTTATTTCTTTAAACCTAATATTTAAGTACTCAAAAAAACTCATCTAAATGGAGGGGAAACAGGTCTCAAAGTCATCATTGTTCACTGAAAACATTACTCTCCTAGAGCTAGAATGCCCAAGTTCTAACTCTGGGTTCCCACGGCTTTGGTGACCTCAGGCAATTCACCTGCCCTCTGAACCTCCGATTCCTATTTTGTAAACTGGGGAGGATAAGCCCTTCCGATCTCAAGGAGGTGCCGTGGGGATCAAAGATACTATTTTATTAATGTATTGTTATTTATTATGATAGCTACCTAATGTTAACAATAAAACTATTACAAAGAAATCACATATCATTAAAAGAAAGTTCCCCTCACACCCACCCCAAGGTGTGTTGTTTGTTGTTGCTGTGCGAGTAGGGGGAGGAAACAGTTTGATCTTGCCGACAGCCTTAGAGATGCCAAACCCATGAGGGGAAGCATCCACAGATCTTCCAGAGCACACATACTTTGCAGCCTTTCCCTCAGAAACAGTGACATAATGGAAGGTAGTGATCTTAACCAAATCTCAGGCCCAAACACATCACTTACTGAAAAAAGAAACAATTTACAAGCAAATTAACACACAAGACCCTACAATTAGCATTATTTGTTAGTTGCAAAAAAAAAGGATTGTAAATACCAAAATTTAACAGTTTTTCTTGTGGGGAAGAGTGAGGTGTTTGGGAAAAAGATAATCATGATCTTCTTTATACTTGGCAGTTGCCATATTTACTACAATTAAGCATTGGAGGCTGTTGGTTCAGGGAAGCTGTAGGTGTCTTTTTATAATAAAATGTCAAAAAAAATATTTTAAATGCTAGAAGTCTGGCGTGGTAATTGGTAATTCAAATACATTTTAGCTTTTTTGCATGTGAAAATGAATGTCAGAAATTCAACATTCAGATTTGCTCTAACAATGACAGTAGTCAAGTTTTGCTAAGTTCTGACTCTGTGCTGGCTGTGTTTTAAGAGTTTTATATGAATTATCTTATTAAATCCTCGCTGTCATTCCCCCACTGTACGGCTAAGGAAAGGAAGCCACAGAGAGGTAAAGTCATTGTTCAAGTTCACACAGCCAATGGGATTCAAAGCCATCACTGTCCATCATTACACTCCACTGCCTCCCAAATCTCTGATTTAAAGGAATAACTGGTTTTTCTGGGAGTGGCCTTAAACCATCTACTAAGCAGAGAACCACTGGCTCAATGAGCTTTAGATTGAAAACACACACACACACACACACACACACACACACACACACACACACACAAAATAGAAGTGGCTTAAGCAAACCCTATTCAGGATCACATCCATTGGCAAGCAGCTGGGTGCCTAGCCACAGGCAGCACTAGTGAATTCTAAAATTTACAACTTGATTTACATCTCGTGCAAATTAGTCAGTTACCCCTCCCCCCCAGATCTTTCAATCTACAGTAATTTCACTACACGGCAGGTTTAGCAATGGCCCACATAAGATAAGACGGGATAACAACAGGACCGCGTCCCTAGCTTCCCACAGCAACACCGGACATGACGCAAACTCCCCCTCCGCCCAGAAGAGCTCAGATCAGGCTCTCCCCCTCTGGGAGACCCGGGGAGTATACCAGGAAGACTTCATCAGGCCAGGCTGATTCCTGGTACCCCAGACTCCCTGACCCCTGGCCCCCAGGTGACCCCGAAGTGCCCGGTAGTCACAAAAGCAGCACTTTCAAACTCCGAAGTAAGGCCCTCAAGAGGCTTCCTTAACTCGTCCTCTTCCTTTCTTCGTGGGCATGAGGGGGAAAGGGTGAGAACATCAACAGAAGCGGGTTTCTTCACTGGAAAAAAGAGAAGAAAGCCTCTTCCACCTCTTAAAAACATTTTCAGGGAGACACTTCCCAAAATTCACCTGCAAGGTCTCCCATCATCCCCCAGCCAGCCCTTCCCATCATCCCCCAGGAGGCGTTTCCCATCATCTACCAATGAGCCCCTCCCATCACCCACCACGAGGCTTCCCATCATCCCCCAGGAGGGATTTCCCATCAATCCCCAGCAGGGAGCTTGCGCAGATGCGTCCCTCCGCGAAGGAGGGAGGGCCTCGGGTGAGTGGAGGTGGGGAGGGCGCACCGCTCTGCGCCGCTGTTTCCCCAGTAAGAAATTATCTTCTTACCTTTACCAAGTAGAAATGACAGAGACCCACCTCTCTCAACCTACCCGCCCTCCTCCAAAAAAGGAATGAGTGAAGAAAACGCGGCCCAGGCTGGCCAGGCCGGCAAGGGGGCCCTCAGCCTCTACCCGGGGACTGCTCCAGAGGGGAGGAAAGTGTCTCGGAAGCACCCGCCCCGGGGGTCTGCCACCTGATTCCACACCTTTCTGCCCACCTCCAAGCGGAGGGCTGTAGGCCTGGCAGTTGCCATGGCGACTAGCTGTGTCCCTGAGCCTGGCCCTTCTGAGTTCCTCAGGACCCGCTGGAAAAGGCCCTGAGAACTAGGTAGAGTCAGAAGAATGCAAACAGGCCTGTTTTGTTTTGTTTGTTTTGTTTCAGGCTGTGGCAACTGCTCAGGTAATAGGTAGGGGCTCTCAACAAAATGAGTTCAGCCCCATCTTGACTATGGAAATGTCAGGCTGTTAATTAAAATTGCCTCCGTTCTTGGCAGTGTAAGCTTGTACGTATGTATACACCCATGCAAACCTACGTGTGTAGGTACAGAGAAATAGGCAAATACAGGTGGACGTATAAATCGGTACACCAAAAACAGGAATTGCAGCTTCTTTTTGTAAAATCGAGTTTTAACAGCATTTAGTGGATACGAGCCAGATGCAAGGCTGGAATCCTAGCCGTTTCCTACTTTCTGAAGTCCATTTGCCCATCTTTTTTTATTTTATTTTATTTTATTTTATTTTATTTATTTGACACAGCGAGAGAGAGCACAAGCAGGAAGAGCAGCAGAGGGAGAAGCAGGCTCCCCGCTGAGCAAGGAGCCCGATGCGGGGCTCGATCCCAGGTCCCCGGGATCATGACCGGAGCCGAAGGCAGACGCTTCACCGACTGAGCCACCCAGGCGCCCCCATTTGCCCATCTTTAAAATGGAGATATGGTCACTGCCCTCTGAGGGCTGTTGTGATGTCTACGTAAAATGTTTACAGTGAGCCTCGCACGGTGCCAAGCACACAGTGAAGGTGGCTGTAAGCTATTCACGGTTATACTGTGTTTATCGCTCGTGTAGTCAGCTGAGCACCTTCTACCAGTAGGTCTTCGGTTGATCTTCGTGATTTTCAACCATTGTTTCTTCCTGAAAAGGATCAAAGTGCCAAAGGTGGTTCGGCCAGGTAATTGCTTGTGAGGATCAGAAGTTGGTCTGTGACGAAGTCTTGTATTCCTTAGTGCCGATGTGTATGAGAGCGAGCGGGAAGAGACCGCAGTTCCTTGCAGTTCAAAGTGAACAGTCTGAAGTTACGCCTCTCGTGCACATGGCAGCCAGCAAAGAGGAGACAACCAGCTACGCACACCTACCTGAGTTATGTGGTTTAATGGAAGGATGTCAAGATGCTGTCATCAAGACACAAAAACAAATTCTCGTCCACCCAGGAAGTGAAACCATTCAGTAATGCGGCACAACCTGTGGGGCAGAGAGCTTAGTGGAGTCTGCCGGGGCGGAGACGAGATGTCTGGAAATTGGGCAGACTAGCATTTTATGTTGGACAGCAACTCGAGGGAAGAGCCTGCAGCTCATCCTCGCTCCCCTCTCTCACCACACAGCACAGAGCGAGTGTTCGGTCAACACGTGCGTATCAAATTGCATGTTAGACACCATTTTGCAACATAACTGTAATTTATGCAATACTTGGAAAAGAGAAAAAAGTAGAGCACATCAACTTTTTATTCCTTTTTTCGTCTGGTTTGTGATTCTGTTTTTTTATTCTTAAATCAGATTCGATTGTCCAGGGGCTCTCTCAATACATCAGTTAAGTAAGTGTAGCTGAGTGTGTGCTGAGCCC